>NC_080176.1:25959839-26259839 GCF_950295315.1 Erinaceus europaeus | reverse complement strand
TCCCTATCCTTTTCTTTTATTTATACATATGAGGGGATATTTCCTAAGACACACAGAGAAAGAGAGACACGCTGGAGCATCACTCTGGCATATGTGCTGCGGGGGATCCAGCCAGCTGTTTGACACATGCAGACCCAGCATGCTGGCTGATGAGCTGCTTCCCGCCACTCTGCGCTTAACTCCCTAAGGTTTGCTTATTTTATCGGCTGAAGAGCTTCATGTGAGAGACAGAGAAAGAGAGAAGCCAGGACAGCACCACAGCACATGTACGGAGGATTGAATCGCAGCCCTGGGCATACAAGTTCTGAACTCTACTGGCTGAGCTGTCTCCCTGGCCAAATTAATGAACTTAGAGAACAAAAGAGGAAGGAGAGAGAGAGAGAATAATTCTACTCAGTTCATTTTTTTATTTTAAAAATATTTATTTATTTCCTTTTGTTGCCCTTGTTGTTTTATTGTTGCAGTTATTATTGCTGTTGTCGTTATTGGATAAGACAGAGAGAAATGGAGAGAGGAACCTGAAATGGAATTGGCGTATCACAACAAAGTAAAAGACTCTGGGGTGGGTGGGTGAGGAGAATACAGGTCCAAGAAGGATGACAGAGGACCTAGTGGGGGTTATATTGTTATATGGGAAACTGGGGAATATTATGCATGTACAAACTATTGTATTTACTGTTGAATGTAAAACATTAATTCCCCAATAAAGAAATTAAAAAAGAAATGGTGAGAGAAGGGGGAGACAGAGAGGAGAGAGAAAAACACCTGCAGACCTGCTTCGCTGCTTGTGAAGCGACTCCCCTGCAGGTGGGGAGTCGGGGGCTCAAACTGGGATCTTTGTGCCAGTCCTTGCACTTTGTGCCACCTGTGCTTACCTGCTGCACTACCGCCTGACCCACAATTCTACTCAGTTCTGGCATATAGTGGCGCCAGGGATTGAACCTGCAGCCTCTGGGATCTCACACCTGTGCGTGTGTGCTTTAATCAGTTGAGCTGTGTCCCCAGGACTACATCTTTGTTTTGTTTCCTTTCTTTGTTCTTTCCTTCTTTCACCAAAGTACCTCTCAGCTCTGGCTGATGGTGGTGCTGAGGATTGAACCTGGGCCCTAAGAGCTTCACCATGAAGTTGCCTCCCCAGCCGCTATGTTTATCTTTTGAAAGATCCTCTTTGTCTTGAGCCCCATGCTAGGCACCAGGGAGAGTCAGGCTCTGGTTTCAGGGCGCCCCTGGGAGCCAGAAGCAGGAACCAAGGCGGCTGGGAACAGAAGGAAGGAACAGAGGATGAAGTGGAGGCTCCGAGGGGCAGGAACACAGTGGGAACAGAGCCTCACACCCTTGGGGAGACAGTGGATCACAGGCCAGGGCACCCCCACCCTCCTTGACCCTCACCCTCGAAGCTTTGCCAATGGCCGCTCCACTGGCCTGGTGCTGGACAGTGGGGCCACTCACACCACTGCCATCCCTGTGCACGACGGCTACGTCCTGCAGCAAGGTGGGGCCCAGGAGGCTGGGGCTGGGGGCTAGGGGTGGTCCTGGGGAGGGGGTGCTGGCCCTGACACCCCACCCCACCCCCAGGCATAGTGAAGTCACCCCTGGCCGGGGACTTCATCTCCATGCAGTGCCGAGAGCTATTCCAGGAGATGGCCATTGACATTATCCCACCCTACATGATTGCTGCCAAGGTAGGAGAAACGGGGGGGGGGGGGGGGTGCAGGGAGAGGCCCCAGGCCTGCAGGTCTTGTTCTTCCCTTGGCCAACTCAGCACTGGGGCTGCAGACAGATGAAACTCAGCCAGGGTCCCACTGACTCAACCAGCTCTCCCCTCGGCTGGGTCTCCCTGGAGCTCCCCAGCTCAGATTCCCCTGGTGGGGGGCAGCTCAGGGCAAGGAGATGTCACTGAGCTTCTGGTGTCCTCCTTCCCTCATATCCCCCACACTCTGTGTTCCCAGTGCCCTGGGCTTACCTGGGATCTTTGAGAGTGGCTGTGGACTTGTGCACATCCGGGGGACCCCATCTTATGTGGGGGCTCACATGTCCCTGCCCTACTCCTGCAGGAGCCTGTCCGGGAGGGTGCCCCCCCAAACTGGAAGAAGAAGGAGAAGCTCCCCCAAGTCTCCAAATCCTGGCATAACTACATGTGCAATGTGAGGTCCGGGGTTTCCCCCACCCCCCTGCCGTGACTAGATGGGGCAGGGCGGAGGCCCATCAGGTGGCGTTTGGGGGTGTGGAGGAGGAAGGCTCATTTGCCCTCCTGCAGGAGGTGATTCAGGACTTCCAGGCCTCCGTGCTGCAGGTCTCTGACTCGCCCTACGACGAGCAGTGAGTGGGGTTCTGGGGTGGGGTGCAGGGTAGGGGGTGGGGGTGTTCTTGGGCACCACAGGCAGAGTCTGGGCTCTCCTCTTGGGCAGGGTGGCGGCGCAGATGCCCACTGTCCACTACGAGATGCCCAACGGCTACAACACAGACTACGGTGCGGAGCGCCTGCGCATCCCTGAGGGCCTGTTCGACCCCTCCAACGTCAAGGTCAGACAGGCGGGGCACTCAAGGGCACAGGCTGCCTAGAGGCCTTGGAGCTAGGAGTCCGAGCATCCAATCACCCTGTTTCTCCACAGGGCCTGTCAGGAAACACCATGCTGGGTGTGGGCCACGTGGTGACCACCAGCATTGGCATGTGTGACATTGACATCCGCCCGGTGAGGCTGTGGCTTGGGGGACTGGAGAGGGAGGGGGGTACAGAGAGGGTGCCCAGCTTACAGCTCCCCACCTGCCCCCAGGGCCTGTACGGCAGTGTCATTGTCACAGGAGGCAACACGCTACTGCAGGGCTTCACCGACAGGCTCAACCGAGAGCTCTCCCAGAAGACCCCGCCGGTAGGAGCACCTGTCCCCAGTCCCAGCTTCTCCCCTGTCTCTTGTGTGTCTCGGGGTCACCAAAGCCACCCCCTCCCAGCCCCAGCTCTGCCTCCCCAGCCTCCTACCCCCCCCTCCCCACAGAGCATGCGCCTCAAGCTGATCGCCAGCAACAGCACCATGGAGCGCAAGTTCAGCCCCTGGATCGGGGGCTCCATCCTGGCCTCCCTGGTGAGCAGAGAGGACAGTCCTGCCTCCCCAATTATCCATCCATCCATCCACCCATTCATCCATCCATCCATTCATTCGTATACACCATCCCTTCATCTTCTCTCCATTCCATAAACCATCCATTCACACACCCATTCTCCATGCAATCATCCACCATTCACCCATCATTCATTCTTCTCCTACCCATTTCACATCCATAAACCCATCTGTCTTCTCACCCATCCATCCACTCACCCATTCATCCATCCAGTCATCCATCCACTCACCCATTCATCCATCCAGTCATCCATGTATACTACCCCTTCATCCTTCTCGCATCCATTTCACATGCATTCACCCATAAACCTATTAACTCACTCACCTGTCCGTTCATCTACCCTCCACCCACCCATTCAGCCATCCACCCACCCATCTCAAAGCAGCAGCAGGTTTGGGTCAGGCTTTCTTGGGGGAAGGGTGGTGCTGGAGGAGTAGGGGAGACAGACAGGGGACATGCTGGGTGTGGGGTTCCGAGTGACACTGCAGAAGACTCTGTCTAAGGACAGCTGAGCATTTGGACCTGGGTGCCAGGTCTGTGCTGTGATCCAAGCCGGCTTTAGCACAGGAGCAGAAACCTCGCGAGACTTGGTGTGCTTGTAAGGTTTAATGAGGGGATAAGATGCCCAGAGGAACAGCCCAGAGGATGGCAGAGTGACCTGAGTGCTGGCTTTAGAAGCCTGAGGCTTTAAATTCAAGCTCTGATATTTTCATTAATATTATAAATTAAATTTTTAAAAAATATTTATTTTATTTATTCCCTTTTGTTGCCCTTGCTGTTTTATTGTTGTAGTTATTATTGTTGTTGTCATTGTTGTTGGATAGGACAGAGAGAAATGGAGAGAGGAGGGGAAGACAGAGAGGAGGAGAGAAAGATAGACACCTGCAGACCTGCTTCACCGCCTGTGAAGCGACTCCCCTGCAGGTGGGGAGCTGGGGTTCGAACCGGGATCCTTATGCCGGTCCTTGTGCTTTGTGCCACCTGTGCTTAACCCACTGCGCTACAGCCCGACTCCCATAAATTAAATTTTAAAAGATTCTAGAAGGTGGGTCTAGAAGGTGGGATTGAGTGATGGTGCACCTGGTAGCGCACACACAGGGTAAAAGGACCAGAGTTCAAGCCCCACCCCACCCCACCCCCACATGCAGATGGGAAGCTTCATGAGGGGTGGAACAGTCCTGAAGCTCTCTCTCCCCCTTCCCTTTCAATTTCTGTCTGTGTCAACTAAATGAAATAGGGGCCAGGTAGTGGCATACCCAATTGAGTGGACACAATACCATTCTCAAGGACTCAGGTTCGAATCCTTGCCCCCCACCTGCAAGGGTGTCATTTAATGAGCTACCAATGCAGGTCTCTCTCTCCCTCTCTATCTTCACCTCCCCTTTCAATTTCTCTGTCTCAGTCCTATCAAATAAAATAGAAAGGACAGGTAGTTGTGGTAGCACAGTGGGTTAAGCACAAGTGGCGCAAAGCACAAGGACCAGTGTAAGGATTCCAGTTCGAGCTTCTGGCTCCCCACCTGCAGGGGAGTCACTTCATAGGTGGTGAAGCAGGTCTGCAGGTGTCTCTTTTTCTCTGTCTCCCCCTCCTCTCTCCATTTCTCTCTGTCCTATCCAACAGCAACATCAATAACAACAACAATAACTACAACTAAAACAATAAGGGCAACAAAAGAGAATAAATATAAATAAAATAAATATTAAAAATAGAAAGGACAAAAAAGAAAAAAGAAAGAAAACATTTATTGTTGAATGTAAAACATTAATCCCCCATAAAGAAAAAATATGTATTTTCAAAAAGAAAGAAAGTGGTGGATTCCTAGTGCCAGCACCAAGTCCCAACGATAACCCTAGTAGCCAAAAATAAATATATTTTTTAAAAATATGCTAAGAAGATGTGAGGGGGTTTATGGGGGAGGTCAGTGTCTGGTCTCCACCACTCCAACTACGAACAGTGCCTGCATGACACAGGGCAGATGGGTGCTCTGTGAATGAATGAGTGGATGGATGGATGGATGGATGGATGGATGGATGGATGGATGACATTAGTCCTGTGTATATCAAGAGGATTGTGGATCTGGAAGAAGCAGGAAGTCCAAGGCGACTGTGGGGCCTCAGGAGTGGTGTGTGGGAGCATCTTTCTGCACCCCCAACTTGTGTCCGTCCCCCCCCCCCATCCAAGGGCACGTTCCAGCAGATGTGGATCTCCAAGCAGGAATACGAGGAGGGCGGAAAGCAGTGCGTGGAGAGGAAGTGCCCCTGAGGGCGCCCCTTCGTGCCCTCCAAGCAGTGGGGGAGGAGATGCTGAAGAGGGGATCCCGGACCCCGCCTCCGCAAGCGCCCCCGAAGTCCCCTGACCCGTCCCCCCAACGCCTCCCTCTTCTCATTCCCTCCCCGCTTGGTCCTCTTAGACAGTGATGTTTCTGGGTTGGAAGGAGTAAAGATGTTTTGAGAAAATGTCAAAGTTTGGCTTTCTTGGAGCTGTGTGTGTTGGGGGTGGGGAGAAGGCGTCCATCTGGATGCCCGGAAAGGGCTGCGAACCTCAGTCCGGCCGAGGAAGGGGTTAGGGCGGGGTAACAGCGGCAGGATCCGAACCAAGTACCGGCCACGCCCACTGGTGACTGGTTAGTGGGCGTGGTCCCAAGTGTGGGCGGGGCTTAGACTGCCAAGGAGACTCTGGGGCACCCCTAGACCTGTCCCTCAGGTGAGTAAGCCTTGAAGCCTTCCTTCCTCTGGCTCTTGGGGAGACGAAAGTGGGGTGGGGACTGGGCCACCCCAATCTCAGCAGCTCAGGCTTTCTCTTTCATTGAGTTGAGGTTTCCCAGGGGAGACCCCCACCCCTATTCCATGCTTGCCCCAGGGCCCTGGTGAACTGCCTACATGACCCTGTGGGGAAGGCGGAGTGAGATGCGAGCCAGCATGTCCCCAAGGTCCCCAAGCTTCAAAGAGCTAGACCCGTGGCTTGAGGTGTTCGCTGACCACAGAAGTGAGTTGGGGGGTGGGGGTGGACCAGTACTTGTCCAAGGTCACCTAGCTCTGCTCACCAGTGCCTGGCGGGCTCGACCCACAGCTCCCAGACCTGGGACGCCCCTCCTGGAGCACCCTGAGCTCCTGCCTGACTATGGCTTGTCTCCCTGCTCCTGCCACCCCAGCACCCCCTTTAGCCTGATTCTAGTTACAGACATCCACATGGCTTAGTCCCACTGGGAGCAGCAACCAGGGCAGGGAAGGTAGTCTGGGCCTTGGGGTTCTGCGAGTCAGAAGAGGTCTTCATGGTGGGATTTTGGGGGGCTCAGGCAGGGTCCACCAAGGACACAGGGAGGCGAGGAAGGCCCCCATCCTCCCCCACCCCTGCTGGTAACTAGGAGGTCAAAGTCTCTCCCAAGGTCAAAAATTGATTGTTTTGCAATGAAGAGGCAGGAAACGGGGCGGGCAGAGCCCCTCCTCCTCTGCCCTGGGGGTGGAGCGTGGTTGGGGGGGGGGGACTTGTTAAGAAGGTTGGACTGAGGCCAGGACTGTGCCCCCAGCCTAGAGGGGGAGGGGGCAAGCAAGGCCTGATCTCAGGCTGCCTGCTGGAACCGATAAGGGGCCTTCTGGGGCTCCCACAAACGGTTTATCACTGGGGGGGGCAGTCTGCAGGAGGGGGCGCCAGCCAGCATGGAACGGCTGTGGGGTCTACTCCAGAGAGCGGTAAGACAACACCTGCGCCCCCCCCATCTGTCCCTTCCTTTCGGGACCTCTGTCCTGCAAGACCCCCCCCCAAATCTCATGAGCACCATGCCCCCCTCTCCAGCAAAGCTTGTCTCCGAGGCCCTCCCAGACCATCTACAAGCCGGTGGAAGGCACCCAGCAGGGCCGCCTGGAGGAGGAAGAGGAGGACCGGGAGGAGGGGCCCGAGCCCCCGGTCCCCTTCTGCCCCATGAAGCTTCGGGGGCCGGAGCCCCGGCTCTCCTTCACTGGGCGGCAGAGCCTGGGCCTCTGGGCATCAGCTGGCCGGCGGGCTGCCCCCTACCTGGTCCTGATGGCCTTGCTGATCTTCACTGGGGGTAAGGCACCCCAACCCCAGGACAGGCCTGGGCTGGGCAGGGGTGACGCCTGGGCCCCAGGGACTAGCTCCGTGTGTCCCCCCTCCCCCATCAGCCTTCCTGCTGGGCTATGTGGCCTTCCGGGGGTCCTGCCAGGCCTGTGGGGATGACGTACTGGTGGTGAGCGAGGACGTGAACTATGAGCCGGGACCTGAGACCCAGCAGGGCACCATGTACTGGAGTGACCTCCAGGCCTTGTTTCTGCGGCTCCTGGGGGAGGGCTGCCTGGAGGAGGCCATCAGGTAAGGGGCAGCCTGTCCCCTTGCCCCCCCTTCCAGACTCAGCCCCCTCCCCCATACAGATCCTGGTGTCCATGCCCCCTCATGATCCTCCTACCTGTTCCCCCATCAGAGGCCCCAGGAGGGTGAATGAAGAATGGGCCTGGGGGACAGCTTAGCCTCCAGAATGCATGCTGGAGGCCCTCAGTTCGAGCCCTAGCACTACTTGAGCCAGAGTGGGGCTCTGGCTCCTCTCTCCGCTCTTTCTCCCATGAAACTGTCTCTCCATCTCCTATGAAATGAATAGTAAAAATATATACATCTTTAAAGTGGAGTTAAGAGGCAGCCCAGGAAATGGTGCAGTTCTTAGAGTGATGAAACTATAAGCATGAGGTCCCGGGTTTGATTCCTAGCCTGGCGTGTGTCGGTGTGATACTCTGCTTCTCTTTCTGCCTCTCTCTTTTAAAAAATTTGTTTATTTTATTTGATGGAACAAAGAGAAATTGAGAGGGATGGAACGAGAGTTAGGGAGAAAGACAGAGAGACACCTGCAGTCCTGCTTCACCACTCATGAAGCTTTCCCCCTGCAGGTGAGGCTGGGTGCTTGAGTCTGGTTCCTTGTGTATGGTGATATATACCCTTAACCAGGTGCACCACCACCTGGTCCTCACTGCTTCTCTCCCTCTCTCTCTCCCTCTCTCTCTCTCTCTTTCTCTCTCTCTATCTCTTTTTGCCTGTAGGGTTATTGCTGGGACTTGGTGCCCTCTCCTGTAGGCTATTGTTTCCATTTTGTTGCCCTTGTTGTTTTATCGTTGTTGTGGTTATTATTGTTGTTATTGATGTTGTCGTTGTTGGATAGGACAGAGAGAAATTAAGAGAGGAGGGGAAGACAGAGAGGGGGAGAGAAGGATAGACACCTGCAGACCTGCTTCACCGCCTGTGAAGCGACTCCCCTGCAGGTGGGGAGCTGGGAGCTCAAACCGGGATCCTTACGCCAGTCCTTGCACTTGGCGCCATGTGAGCTTAACCCACTGCACTACCGCCGGAACCCCCTGCTTCTCTTTCTTTCTTTCTCGCTGTCATTCATAAATAGATATTTAAAAAAAATTTTTTTTTTTTTTTTTTTTTTACTTTACCAGAGCACTGCTCAGCTCTGGCTTTGGTGGTGCAGGGGATTGAACCTGGGACTTTGGAACCTCAGGTATGAGAGTCTCTTTGCATAACCATTATGCTATCTACCCCTGCCCTTAAATAAATATTTTTAAGGCAGGATTGAGGACATGGGAGATGGCATATAGTTACTCAAAAGACTCTCATGACAGGCTGTGAGCTGAGCAGTTCTCTGGTAAAATAATGGTCACGATGACAGTGATGCCAATGGAGTCGAGAGGGGGCCAGGAGATAGTCACCTGGTAAACCATGTCATGTGCAAGGACCTGGGTCTGAGCCTCTGCCACCACAGGGCAGTATCATGTACAGGGAAAGATGCATGAGTGATGGAGTAGTGAGGTGGTGCCTCTCTTTCTCTCTCTGAAACTGAAAGAAAAACAACCTAAAAAGTCTAAGCAGGAGAGTCGGGCTGTAGTGCAGCGGGCTAAGCGCAGGTGGCGCAAAGTACAAAGACCGACATAAGGATCCCTGTTCGAACCCCAGCTCCCCACCTGCAGGGGAGTCGCTTCACAGGTGGTGAAGCAGGTCTGCAGATGTCTATCTTTCTCTCCTCCTCTCTGTCTTCCCCTCCCTCTCTCCATTTCTCTCTGTCCTATCCAACAATGACAACAACAATAAAACAACAAGGGCAACAAAAGGGAATAAATAAATAAAATAAATATAAAAAAAGAGAAAAAAAAGTCTAAGCAGTAGAATCAAGCAGGCATGAAACACCTAAAATCAAGGGAGGGAGGTAAAAAAAAAAAAAAGTTAATGACAGGAGAAACAGCTCGACTAGTAGAATACCACACTTTCACGGCTGAGGGCGCTGGTTCGGTCCCCCAGGGTGGGGTCTGGCTTCTCTCTCTTTCTCTCCTACTCTTTTAAGAAATTTTTTAAAATTATTTTTATTTATTTATTGGATAAAGAGAGCCAGAAATTGAGAGGGGAGGGGGCAATAGAGAGGGAAAGAAACAGAAAGTCACTACCAACACTGCATCACTACTCGTGAAGCTTTCCCTCTGCAGGTGGGACTGGGGCCTTGAACCCAGGTCCTTGGGCATTGTAGTATGTGTGCTCAACCAGGTGCGCCACAACCTGGCCCATCTTTTTCTCCTTTTCTCAGCCCCACGTGGAACTCGAATAGCAATAAACAAAATAAGTATTGAAAAGCACAGTTAGATGGGGCTGGGTGGAGGCACACTCGGTTGCATGCACATGTTACAGTGCACAAGGACCCAGGTTCAACACACCAATCCCCACCTGCTGCACAGGGAAAGCTTCCAAGTGGTGAAGCAGGGCTGCAGGTGTCTCTCTGTCTCTCTCCCTCTCTATCTCCCCTTTCTTTCAATTTCTTTCTCTAGCCAATAAATAAATAAAGATTAAAAAAATTTTTTTGAAAGAGTGGTCTGGAGGTGGCACAGTGGATAAAGCATTGGGTTCTCAACCATGAGGTTCTGAGTCCAGTCCCCAGCAGCACATGTACCAGAATAATACCTGGTTCTCTCTCTCTCTCTACCTGTCTTTCTCATGAATAAATTAGTAAATAAATTATTTTTTTTAAACACACACACAGTTAAAAGCGCTGATCTATTAATGAGAGAAGGAGAGAGAGGAAGGGATGAAAGCAGGGCAAGATTGGAGCACACGCAGTGCGGGGTTGAACTCAGGACCTCATACCCCAAGGCCCTGAGTTTGATTGCTCCCCACCGCCGCCACCACCAGCAGCAGCCACAAGAAGGTCGCTCCTTTCCTAGCTTTCTGAGGCTGATTCTTTTTTTAACCATCAAGAAAGGAGAAACAGATATGGAATTTTTAAAAAATATTTTTATTTTTTTAATGAGAGATACAGAGAGAAAGATAGACACACACACACACACACACACACACATACATACACCACACACACACACCAGACCCCTGTTCAGCTCTGGCTTCAGTGATGTGGGGGATTGAACCTAGGACTTTGATGCCTCAGGGAATGAGAGTCTCTTTGCATCACCATTATCCTGTCTCCTCTACCCCAGATATAGAATTAAAAAAAAATTCATTTATGGAGTTGGGCGGTAGAACAGTGGGTTAAGCGCAAGTGGCGCAAAGCGCAAGGACAGGCGTAAGGATCCTGGTTCGAGCCCCCGGCTCCCCACCTGCAGGGGAGTCGCTTCACAGGCGGTGAAACAGGTCTGCAGGTGTGTATCTTTCTCTCCCCTTCTCTGTCTTCCTCTCCTCTCTCCATTTCTGTCCTATCCAAAAACCATGACATCAATAACAACAACAATAATGACTACAATAAAACAACAAGGGCAACAAAAGGAAATAAATAAATATTTTTAAAATTCATTTATTCATTAATGAGAAGGAGATAGGGAGAGAACTAGAGCTACAATATTACTGGTAAGTGCAATGCCTGGGATTGAACTCAGGACCTCATGCTTGAGTCCAATTCTTTATCCAGTGCACTCCCTCCTGGGCTACTTTAAAAAGATTTTATTTCTTTATGAGAAAGAGGAGGAGGGAGAGAATTAGAACACCCCTCTTATTCATGTTATATCTGGGGTCCAACTCAGGACCTCAGGCTTATGAGTCCAATTCATTGACTGAGTCAATCTTTTTCCTTCCCTCCCCCCTTCCCTCTCCCCTCCTCCTCCACTTTCTCTTCCTCATTCTTTGTTTTTTCTTTATTGGGGAATTAATGTTTTATATTCAACAGTAAATACAATAGTTTGTACATGCATATCATTCCCCAGTTTTCCTCCTCCTCCTTTTTGCGTAGCCATTATGCTATCTAGATAGCCCTGAGAATGTTTCTTTGCAGACATTCCTCCAGAGTGTACCGTGATGAACACATGATTTCTTCTCTGAATCTTATGCTGTGATTTGATCTCTATACTCCTGGGCTTCAGGAGAGCAAGGCTGGACTGATCAGGATGTGTTAGCGCTCCGATTCCCTGCTGGCCAGCTGCACTAGAAGCCCCCCCCCCCCCCCCCCGCCGCCCCGACACATACACCATCCACAACAGTCAAGGCTCTAGAAGATTCTTTTCTTTCTTTTTTTTTTTTTTAGTGAAATTACTTTTTTTTTTCTTGGCCTCCAGGGTTATTGCTGGGGCTCAGTGCCTGCACTACAAATCCACTGCTCCTGAAGGCCGTTTTTTCTACTTTGTTGCCCTTTTTATTGCTGTCATTGTTTTGGATAGGACAGAGAGAAACTGAGAGAGGAGAGGAAGACAGATCTGCTTCACTGTTTGTGAAGTGACCCCCCCCACACACAGATGGGGAGCCGGGGGCTTGAACCGGGCTTACGCCAGTCCTTCCACTTCACACCATGTGCGCTTAACCTGCTGCACTACCACCCAGCCCCCCAAATTACCTTTTTATATGTTGATTTGATGTGAGAAGGCAGCAGAGAGAAATTGAGGGGAGGTGATATGGAGAGAAACAGACACCTGCAGCTCTGCTTCACTGCTCATGAAGCTTTCCCCCTGCAGGTGGGGGCTGGGAGCTTGAACCTGGGTCCTTGTGTACTGTAATGTGTGTGCGCCAGTGCCCCTTCAAGGAGTTTCTTGAGCAAGTCTTAGTTGGCTGGGTGCAGGCTGAGCAGCTGGCAGGTCTGACAGGTCTGGGGCTGGGCTGTGGCCCTGAGCTTGGAGGTGACAGACCAGCAATGAAGCTGAGTCAGGGATGGACTAGGAGCAGGGGAAGCAGGGAAGAGCTGAGAGGGCTGGAGACAGCAGGCCATGGAGGGCCTTTCTTTGGTTGGGTTGACATACTGGTTACTTTGATTTTATTCTTTTTATTTATTTATTTTTTCTTTTTGTTGCCCTTGTTTTATCATTGTTGTTGTTGTTATTGCTGTCATTGTTGTTGGATAGGACAGAAAGAAATTGAGAGAGGTGGGGAAGACAGAGAGGGGAGAGAAAGACCTGCAGACCTCCTTCACCGCCTGTGAAGCGAACCCCCTTCAGGTGGGGTGCCAGGGACTCAAACTGGGATCCATACTCCAGTCCTTGCGCTTTGCACCATGTGTGCTTAACCCACTGTGCTACCGTCCGACTCCCTGATTTTATTCTTGCTGATCCTTGTCTCACTCAGGTGAGGTTCTGTCACTCTCGGGCTGTTAATTTTCAGAGACAGAGAGAGGAGAGATACCACATGTTCCCTCACTGCTGAGCTATACCTCTGGCCTTACTTTGTTTTTTATCTTTGAAGATTTATTTTAACTTGGATAGTACACAGCTTTGCCACGTACACAAAGCAGTATTGTGGTCTCTCTGTATCTCTCTCTGCCTGTTACTACTTAAAAGAGAGAGAGACTTTATTTGCTAGAGGTGAAGCCTCCCTTCTGCAGGTGGAGAGCAGGGGTTTGAACCAAAGTCTTTCCACATGCTGATGTGTGCCACCACCTGGCCCAGAGCTGAGATTCGAGCAGCATGGACCCTGATGTGCAGAGGAAAATGAGCCAGGAACCAAAGGCCTCAATGGACAAGGACATGAGAGGCCCTGGAGGTGGCAGAGGGGCTTAAAACACTGGGCTTTCTCTTGGGGCTGGGTGGTGCTGCACCTGTTTGAGCGCACACATCACAGTGCACAAGGACCCAGGTTCAAGCCCTGGGTCTTCAGCAGGAAGTGGAAGCTTCATGAGTGGAGAAGCAGGGCTGCAGGTATCTCTTTATCTCTTACTCCCCTATCAATTATCCTCTGTCTTATAAAATAAGAAAATAAATAAAATAAAAACACTGGGCCCTCAAGCATGAGGTTCTGAGTTCAATCCCCAGCAGTACATGTGCCAGAGTGATGTTCTGGATCAAATAAATAAGCGTGGGGCGCTGGGAATTGGTTCACTTGGTAACTGCAGCCTTTTTTTGGTGTGCAGGGACCCCGGTTCTAGCCCCTGCACCACGTGGGAGCCCCACACCCAGAAGAGGGGCTGAGGTGTCTCTTCTTGTCTCCCCCTGCCCAGACAGACCAGCCTTCGGGAGCGGGTGGCGGGCTCCGCTGGGATGGCCGCCCTGGCTGGGGACATCCGCCAGGCCCTGTCCCGCCAGAAGTTGGACCACGTGTGGATGGACACGCACTACGTGGGGCTGCAGTTTCCAGACCCGTGAGTGCGCAGGTGCAGGGCCACCGGACAGGAGCGGGTGGGGGGATGCTGACCACCTCTGCTCCTCAGGGCTCACCCCAACACCCTGCACTGGGTGGATGAAGCAGGGGGGCAACTGCGGCTGGAGGACCCAGACGTGTACTGTCCCTACAGTGCCACCGGCAACGCCACGGTGAGCCTCGGGCCTGGGGTGGGGGGTGGCGCACAGATCCTGGACGGGGAAGGGGCAGATGTAACGACCTGGACGGAAAGGTGGACATGGGGACACGGGGCCTGGATGGGGAGGGGAGCAGCAGGAAGGGGACGTAGAGCTTTGACCGGGAGGGGGCAACGCGGGGGGGGGGGGGGAGTGGGGGTCTGGACGGGGAGGGGTCAGCGGGGGAGAGTAAGGGGCCCGGATGGGGAGGGTGTAGCATGGGGGGAAGGAGGGTCAAGGGACCTGGACAATGAGGGGCAGCGTGGGGTCTGGACGGGAAGGGGGGGCAGCGCGGGGGTACTAAGGGGGGGACAAGGGGCCTGGACAGGGCGGGCAGCGTGGGGAGCCCCTCACGCCCCCCTCCGCAGGGGGCGCTGGTGTACGCCCACTACGGGCGGCCTGGGGACCTGCAGCACCTGCGCTCGCTGGGCGTGGAGCCGGCCGGGCGCCTCCTGCTGATGCGCCTGGGAGCCATCAGTTTCGCGCAGAAGGTGAGGGTGCCCTGGGGGGAGCCCTGAGGGTCCGCCTTCAGGGAAGAGGACAAACCACGTGGGATCGAGAGGGTGGGGAGCAGGCACAGGCAAGTGGGGTGGGGAAAGGGCAGGAAGACACTGCCCACAGCCCCTCCGCCCAGGAGCCCCTTAGCCAACTGCTTGATGCCCCCAGGTGGCCAGTGCACAGGACTTCGGGGCCCTGGGAGTACTCATATACCCGGACCCTGCAGACCTCTCCCAGGACCCCCACAAACCTGAGCTGCCCAGCCACCGTGCTGTGTATGGACACGTGAGTCTGAGGGTGCCTCCCCCTAACCCCCAAAGAGGCTGGTGTACTGTCCTCAGGAGCCTGCTCAGCTTCCAGGTGGCTGCCCCTCTCCCCACAGGTGCACTTGGGGACAGGGGACCCCTACACGCCGGGTTTCCCTTCCTTCAATCAAACCCAGTTCCCTCCAGTCCAGTCCTCTGGGCTCCCCAGCATCCTGGCCCAGCCCATTAGCGCCGACATCGCCTTGCAGCTGCTGAGGTAAGGGGCCCTTTGCCTTTGGGTGGGCCAGGGAAGGTGACCCTTCTTCAGGGGTGAGCAGTGGGCAATCTATTCAACCATCCCAAGCAGCCCCCGGAGAGCCAGAGGGCAGGAGAGAGGGATGAGCCCAGGGGTCTTTGGGCCCTTCTGCAGCCTGGGCCTCTTCACCCCTCTCTGCAGGAAGCTCCAAGGTCCAGAGGCCCCCCAGGAGTGGCAGGGGCGCCTCCCCCACTCCCCTTACCGCCTGGGCCCCGGGCCAGGCCTGCGCTTGACGGTCAACAACCACCGGGTCTCCACGCCCATCAGTAACATCTTTGGTTGCATTGAGGGCCGCTCCGAGCCAGGTGGGCAGCCGCCAGCCCTGCCCATGGCCTGCAAGGGCACCGCTCCTGGGACTGACAGAGCTGGGGCTGCAGTGGAAGGCCCGAGAGCCAGGGAGCTAAACCCAAGGGGTGATGGCCAGAGAGGTCAGTCCCACCTGGAGGCAGGTGGGTCAGCTCTGCATGCTAGTGAGTTTGCCGGCTCCAGGGAGGATCAAGCATGCGCATGATGTTTAAAACATGAGAGGAGGGGGCTGAGCCATGGCACACACTGCTCCTCACCTGCAGGGAGCGAGCATCTCACTTCAGGAGCGGTGAAGCAGTTCTGCAGGTGTCTCTGTGTCTCTTTCCCTATATCTTCCCTTCCCCTCTCATATTGTTTTTAATATTTATTTCCTTCTATTGCCCTTGTTGTTTTATTGTTGTAGTTATTACTGATGTTGTCGTTGTTGGCTAGGACAGAGAGAAATGGAGAGAGGAGGGCAAGACAGAGAAGGGGAGAGAAAGATAAGACACCTGCAGACCTGCTTCACCACTTGTGAAGTGACTCCCCTGCAGGTGGGGAGCTGGGGGCTCGAACTGGGATCCTTATGCCAGTCCTTTCGCTTCGTACCACATGCACTTGACCTGCTGCGCTACCACCTGACATCCCCCCTCTCATTTTCTATCTGTCCTATCAAAGAAAAAAGAAGAGAAGGGAGGGGGAAAAAGGCCTCCAGGAAAAGTGGGTTAATCGTGCCAGCACCAAGCCCTAGTGATAATCCTGGTGGCAATTAAATAAGTAAGTAAATAAATAAATAAATAGAGGCCAGATCACCTACATGACCATTCCCACTGAGAGAGAGGCACAGAAAGGTTGAGATCCTGGAGTGGGAGTGAGAGATTTAGAAGGGGAAGCCTGGGGGCCAGTGAGATGGGTCAGTCAGTGATTAGTTCCCCCTGGAGAACGGACCCTCTGAGTACCTACTCTTCCAGAGTTCAGGGAGTTGCCCCTAGGGTCAGAGGTGAATCCTGAACATCTCTGCAACCCCCCTGAACACTCCCTCACAGATCACTATGTTGTCATCGGAGCACAGAGGGACGCGTGGGGCCCAGGAGCGGCCAAGTCGGCTGTGGGCACAGCCATCCTGCTGGAGCTGGTTCGGACCTTCTCCTCAATGGTGAGCAAAGGTAAGGTGGGGGCCAGCCCAGGTGGGACCGGGGCCAGATGGTGCGGGGCCTGAGACTGGGGCCAGCAGGGTAGTGCTCCCCCAGACAAAAGCCTGCAGTTCCATCCTGGCTGTGTGGCCCTGGGCACTCAAGATACCTCATCTATTCTGTTTCTTCCTCCAGAGCTGGAAATCTGGCTTGGTGGGGCGGGAAGATCAACCAGAAGGGCACCCCCTTGACCGTGCAGGAGGCCTTGGGCTGGAGCCCTGGCATCACATGGGAGCACCGTGGGTGGCACTGGGGGAGCTCCATGGATGGCAGAGCAGTGCTGTAGTGTCTCTCCCCTTTCAGTCTCTCCCTCTCTTTCTAAATTAAAGAATGAGAAAAATCGACTGGGGGAGGCCCCAGGTTCATTCCTCCTTGCCCCCTGGGGAGACAATGCTTTTCTCTTTAATGAAAAGTTGAGAGAGCTGAGGGAGGGGCAGTGGCACGCCTGGTTAAACCTGCAAAGTATGAAGTGCAAGGACCAGATCAAGGATCCAGGTTCAGGCACCCATTCCCCACCTGCACGGGGGTCATTTCACAAGTAGTAAAGCAGATCTGCAGGTGTCTTTCAGTCTCTCCCTCTCTATCTTCCCCTTCTCTCTCAGTTTTTTTTTTTTATCTTTTTTTTTTTTTAACCAGAGCACTGCTCAGCTCTGGCTTATGGGAGTGTAGGGGATTGAACCTGGGACTTGAGAGCCTCAGGCATGAAAGTCTCTTTGCATGACCATTATGCTGTACCCCCACCCCTTCTCTCTCAATTTCTCTCTGTTCTAGCCAATAAAATAAATGGGGGAAAAGTGGCCTTGAGGAGCAGTGGATTCGTTTTGCTAGCATCAAGCCCCAGCGATAACCCTGGAGGCAAAAAAAAAAAAGGTTGTGTGGTCCCAGAGGTGGCACAGTGGATAAAGCCTTGTATTCTCCACCATGAACCTAGTTCAATCCCCAGCAGCACATGCATGAGAGTGATATCTGGTTATTTCTCTGCCTATTTTTCTCATGAATAAATTCTTTAAAACGAGAGGGGAGGGGAGGAAGGAGATAGCATAATAGTTCTACAAAAGACTCTCCTGCCTGAGGTGCTGAGGTCCCAGGTTCAATCCCCAGAACCACCAGAAGCCAGAGCTGAGCAGGGCTTAAGAAAGGAAGGGGGCCCAGAGATGGAGCACCCAGTTAAGTATGCAAAAGAACCTGGGTTTGAGCCCCTGCTCCCAGCCTCAACAGGGGACACTTCACCATCAGTGAAATAGGTCTGCAGGTGTCTTTCTCGCTCCCTCTGTATCCCCCACTCCCCTCTCAATTTCTTTCTTTCTTTCTTTCTTTTTTAAATTTATTTCTTTATTGGGGAATTAATGTTTTACATTCAACAGTAAATACAATAGTTTGTACATGCAGAACATTCCCCAGTTTCCCATTTAACAATACAACCCCCACTATGTCATGTATCATCCATCATGGACCTGTATTCTCCCCCCACGCCCCCCCAGAGTCTTTTACTTGGGTGCATCAATTTCTTTCTTATTTAGTAAAAATAGAAAGAAAGAGAGAACCCCACCTGCAGGGGAGTCGCTTCACAGGCAGTGAAGCAGGTCTGCAGGTGTCTGTCTTTCTCTCCCCCTCTGTATTCCCCTCCTCTCTCCATTTCTCTCTGTCCTATCCAACAATGACGACATCAATAACAACAACGATAATAACTGCAACAGTAAAACAAAAAGGGCAACAAAAGGGAATAATATTTAAAAAGAAAGAAAGAAAGAGAGAAATGGCCACCAGGAGCAGTGGGTTTGTGTAATGCTGGCATCGAGCCCCAGCAATAACCCTGATGGCAATGAGAGAAAGAGAGAGAGAAAATAAATAAATAAATAGAAATGGTGGTGGTGGTGTACCTGGTTGAGTGCACACATTACCATGTGCAAGAAGCCTGGTTCAAGCCTTTGGTCCCCACCTGTAGGGACCTTCATTTCTCTCTGTCCTATCAAATGAAAAAAGTAAAGGAGGGAGAAAGTATAGAAGTGTAAGAACAGTGCAGCTGCAATGAAGCTCAGGCAGGAGGCCCCACTTGGGGGTCCCTGTACCTGGTACCAGATAGTAAGGCTGAGGGAGGGGGCTGGGTGCCAGGTAGGGGAGATTAGCGGATCAGAGGAGAAGTGGATACTGGGGGCCTCCCCGCTGGTCCCCAGCAGAGCCCGCCCTTCCCCTTCTGCCCCAGGCTTCAGGCCCCGCAGAAGCCTTCTCTTCATCAGCTGGGACGGAGGCGACTTCGGGAGCGTGGGCTCCACCGAGTGGCTGGAGGTGACGTGGGGTCCCCAGGGTGGGGTGCAGGGTCCTTGGGGGTGGGGGTCTTACACTCCACATCCCTGCTCGCAGGGCTACCTCAGTGTGCTGCACCTCAAGGCGGTGGTCTACGTCAGCCTGGACAACGCTGTGCTGGGTGAGGGAGATCCCCACTAGGTTCCCGGGACATCACTGGGGTGAGCCCCCACCCCAGCCTGGCGTCACTCCCTGCTCCTTCCCTGCAGGGGACGACAAGTTCCACGCCAAGACCAGCCCCCTCCTGATCAGCCTCATCGAGAACATTCTGAAGCAGGCAAGGGGGAGGGAATGGGGAAGGGGTGTAGAAAAGCTGGGGGTGCAGAGCCTGACCGGCACCCCTCTTCCCCCGCCACCCCAGGTGGACTCCCCCAACCACAGCGGGCAGACCCTGTTCGAGCACGTGGTGTCCCACAACCAGAGCTGGGACGCGGAGGTGTAAGTGGGGGCGACCAGGGAGTGGGGTGCAGGAGCCTAGCCCCGCCAGACCACTCCACCTGCCCCCCCCAGGGTCCGCCCGCTGCCCATGGACAGCAGCGCTTACTCCTTCACGGCCTTCGCGGGGGTCCCTGCAGTGGAGTTCTCCTTCCTGGAGGTGAGCCCCCTCCCTCCTCAGCCCCGAGGCCAACCCCCCCCCCCCCGCCCCGGGTGGTCCTGCGCCAGCTTCGCTGTCCCTGGTCCCCCAGGACGGCCAGGCCTACCCGTTCCTGCACACCAAGGACGACACTTACGAGAACCTGCACCGGGCACTGCGTGGCCGCCTGCCCGCCGTGGCCCAGGCCGTGGCCCAGCTGGCTGGCCAGCTGCTCATCCGGCTCAGCCATGACCACCTGCTGCCCCTCGACTTCAGCCGCTACGGGGACGAGGTGCTGCGCCACATGGGCAGCCTCAACGAGTTCTCGGGGGACCTCAAGGTCTGCGCCTGCCCGCTGCCTCCCCGCTTCTGGGGTGGGGCTGTCTCCCCTGGGGTCTAGGTCCTCTTGAGCCCCTAGGATCCAGCTGGTACTCCCTCTCACCCTACGGCCCAGGACTTCCCAGGCCTATTGAGCAATTCAGATCGATCGGGGAGTGCATTGACAATGAGGCAGATGAAATTCAGGCAGACTACCTAAAGGAGGTGCCACCCTATTCATTCCACCCGCCCTGTATTATGCACCCCCCCCTTCCCTCCCACCCTGGACTTCCTCACTCCTGCCAGGCTTGGGGGAGGGTACAAACGCTGCTCCCCCAATCTACCCCTCTGCCCTCAGGCCCGTGGGCTGACCCTGCAGTGGGTGTACTCGGCGCGGGGGGACTACATCCGTGCAGCGGAGAAGCTGCGGAAGGAGATCTACAGCTCCGAGGAGAGTGACGAGAGACTGATGCGCATGTACAATGTGCGCATCATGAGGGTGAGGCCCATCCCCGCGCGACCACGCCCCTTACCTCTAAGCCCCGCCTCTCGCCCCGCCTCCATTGGGCACCGCGCATGCGCCCTGCTATCCTTGGGCCTTGTTCTGGGAATGCTCCGTACTCTGACCACTGAGGCAGGACCAGCCATGGGAGGCGATGGACAGGGAGGCCAGTTCTACAGTCCACCGCTCTACCAGCTGAGCTATCGAAGGGACGGATAGGGAGGCCAGTTCTTTGGGCACAGTTCCCTGGCCTGCGCGTGGGAGGATGGGATAACTGTACCCTGGGTGTCATCCCTCACACCATCTCCATACCCCTCTGGACAGAACACTGCAGGGCTGGCCTGCAGTACAAGGCGGTGCACAAGGCTTCTTAAGATGTTTAGGGAGAGGAGAGCTCCCTTCTGCTAGTGAGATGGATGAAGTCCCGTAAGACTGCTTGGAGGAGGTGGCGTGGCCAAGTCAAGATAGTATTTACTTGCCTAACCCGCCTGCTTAGCTCAGGATACTTTCCCACCCACTTCGCACCTCCACTTCCAGCCCCTCCCTTCCCTTTCAGTTCTTTCTGCCAAGAATTCAACCACACAAGACTGGGGGGGATGTAAGGGTGGGGGTTGTGGGCATGGGAAGAGGTCTACGGGGCAAAACTCCAAGGTGGGCCGTGGGCAGCGAGCCCTAAGTGCTCATGGGCTCCTTTTGGGGGCGCACAGCTGCCCCTGCAGGCCCCTGTTTGTTTTCATGTAGTTTCTCCACCACGGGTCCCTCGTTCCTTTCCCCCTGGAATCCCTGCTTGTAGACACATCCCTCTTGCTCTGCTGCTCCTGACTTCTCAGTCCCTTTTCTCATTTTTTAAAAAATGTTTTATTTATTTATGAGAAAGATAGGAGGAGAGAGAAGAACCAGGTATCACTCTGGCACATGTGCTGCCGGGGATCAAACTCGGGACCTCATGCTTGAGAGTCCAAAGCTTTATCACTGCGCCACCTCCTGGACCACTTCTCTCTCATTTTTAAAATCTATTTATCTGATAGGACAGAGAGAAATTGAGAGAGGAGAGGAGTTAGAGATAAAGAGAGACACCAACAGACTTGCTTCATTCTTGTGAAGCATCCCTCTGCCAGTGGTAAGTGGGGGCTCGAACCTGCGTCCTCTTGCATGGTAATGCCCCCTTCTTTTTCCTTAATGCCCTCATCTCCTCTCCATCCCCCTCATCACTCCTCTTCTTTCAGTCCCCTTCTCTGAGATGCAGGAGACTTTGCACGAGAGGAGAGAGGGGCACCCACAGAGTTCTGCCCACAGAGTCCCGTGTGTGCCCTGCTGTGCCAGACTCCTGGGGTGCACATGCACCCCAACATACTCCCACCCCCAGGGGTGGAGGGATCTGTGTGTAAGGGGCGAGATTCAGACATGGAACTTCTAGACTGACACACAGGGCCAGCCAGATGCAGGGAACATATGACTCTCAACCAGGTGTCAGTAAACTTGAGGCCAGAGGCCAAGGTGGCCCTGCTGCCAATTCTGTAAATAAGGTTTTATTGGCACACAGCCACAAACTGTGTGCCACTTCTGTGGCTGTTTTTCTTTTTTTAAAAAAATTCTTGTTTTTAAAAGGTTTTATTTATTTATTGATGAGGAAGATAGGAGGAGAGAGAGAAAGAACCAGACATCACTCTGGTACATGTGCTGCCGGGGATCAAACTCAGGACCTCATGCTTGAGAGTCTGATGCCTTATCCACTGTGCCACCTCCCGGACCACCTGTGGCTGTTTTTCAAGTTGATTGGCTATGACAGAAAAGCCTGGAAAGATTGATTTACTCTCTGGCTTTTTGCCGGAAGGGTTTGCTGACCCCTGCTTTAGATTCTGCGATGGATCTTCAGGGATGAGCAGAACTTGGGGTGCTACAAAAGGGAGATTTTGGGGCAAAGGTTCTGAGTATTGGGGTGTGGTGGTGAGATCAGCCCAATCTTAGGGGCAGGTATGGACCAGCACAGCCCAACAGAGGAAGGAAGACAGGCACCAGAGACTAGGGCAGGGCTCAAACATGGGGTGTCCCAGATGCCAGGCTAGATGTGTGGCCTGTGCTCACCCTGTCACTTACCTTCCAGGCTGGTCTTGGGGGTACCCTGGAGTCCCCAAACTGGAGGGCAGGCTGCCTGTGGGAGATCTCGAGGTAGACTTGGCAACTGCCTCTAAGAGAGCCTAACTGAAGCCAATAAATGATGGAGGCTTCCAAGACAGGAGTGTGGTAGTCACCTCTGATGCTGGGGGGTGCCCAAGCAATGAATGGCATTTTTTAAAATTCTTTTATTTTTAAAGTATTTTTTTGCTTTATTTATTTCAGATTTTTAAAATTAGCTTTACTTATTGGAAAGAGACAACCAGAAATCAAGAGGGAAGGGGTGAGAGGGAGAGAGACAGAGAGTCGCCTGCAGTACTGCTTCACCACTCGCAAAGCTTTCCCCCTGCGGGTGGGGACCGGGGACTTGAACTCGGGTCCTTTAAGTTGGAAACGTGTGCTCAACCAGGTGCACCACCACTTGGCCCTTATTTTTTCCTTATATTTGATGGGACAGAGAAATTGAAAGGGGTGGGGAAATAGGGTGAGAGACTCCTGCAGACCTGCTTCACTGCTTCTGAAGCTTCCCCCTCAAATGGGGATCAGGGATTTGAAGCAGGACCTTGCACATGTGACGTGAGCTCTCTGACAGATGTGCCACTACCCAGCCTAAATATATTTTATTGGTTTATTTTTTTCATGAGAGAGAAAGACTCCAGAGCACTGCTCAGCTCTGGCTAGTGGTGGTGGTGATTAGGGGGGGGGGGGTTGAACCATGGACTTCAGAGTCTAGAGCATGAGTCTTTTTGCGGCACCATTATTCTAGTTCCCCCACTAAGTGGCCATTTCAAACCCGTCAGCAAGTGATTCGATCTAATAGGCAGCCAGGGCTGAAAATTTGTGGATTCGTTGACTAGGTTTGCACGTGAGAGGGGCCAGGTCAGAAACAGAAAGAGGAAGGGAGGAAAACAGCGGGTGGGAGCCGAAGGAACTGGAGGTTCATGGGAAGGTGGAAGAAGAGTGCTGGGGGTGATGCCACCTCTGGGAAGACCGTCCGTGTTTCATTAGGACTGAGCTGTCCCTTTGACTTTTGACTCTACCGTGGACGTGAGGGTGGGAATTGAGGCAGAAGAACTAGGGGTGGAAAGACTGGCATCAAGAGTGACAGCAGGACAGGTGGGGGGGGGGTTCCCTGCCCTAGAATCCTGAACCCAGCTGGAGCCCCCAGCCAGCCCAGCGACGGGTGACGTCACCGAGAGGCCGTTCCCAATTGGGTCTCCAGGGGCGGGGCTTCAAGCTGCACCCGCCTTTACAGAGCATGTACTAGGTCCTGGCTGGGCTACTTGCAGTTTGGGGCTTCGCCCTGACCTGATGCCCTTCTCCACGCAGGTAGAGTTCTACTTCCTGTCTCAGTACGTGTCACCGGCCGACTCGCCGTTCCGCCACATCTTCCTGGGCCACGGGGACCACACACTAGGCGCCCTGCTGGACCACGCGCGGCTGCTGCGCTCGGGGGGCGCCAGAGACCCCAAGACCGCCTCCTCCAGGCAGGTGCCCGGCCTGGACTTCCAGGAGGGCCGCTTCCGGCGCCAGCTGGCCCTGCTCACCTGGACGCTGCAGGGGGCAGCCAACGCACTCAGCGGGGACGTTTGGAACATCGATAACAATTTCTGAGCCTCCCTCCAAAAAAATTTAAAAACCCGGGGGGGGGGGGTCCACACGGCCCACAGGAAGCCACACCCCTGGCCCTACAGGCTAGGAAGGACTGGTGACCCGGGGTCACGCTGTCAGCACAGCCCCTGGACCTCTTGGATGGATCAGGTGGTGCAAGAGCCCTGGGAGCGAAAGCCTGTGGCAGCAGGTGGCCTTTGGAGAGGTCTGGACCTCATTAAAGAAAACACCCAGTGCCCTTTGCCTCCATAAGCGCCTAAAGAGGGAGGGCCCTTTCTCCAACACCAGCATGGGCTGGGGGCTGCTGGATAACCTCTGGGATGAGGGCTTAGCCACTGGCTTTGCAGGGTCTCGATGCTCATGACAGCTCACTTGGGTAGTGGGCCTGACTCACCCGCGCTCCATCCAGGTGCCAGCCTGGCCACCACTGCTTTAGCAGAAGCTCTGGTGCTGTGGGATCTTGATGATCTGTCTCTCTGAAAAAGTCAGCCCAGAGTGGTGAAGCTTGGGGAAAATAAAGTGCAGAGCTTCTTACTCATAGAAAACACACACACGGGAGTCGGGCTGTAGCGCAGCGGGTTAAGAGCAGGTGGCACAAAGCGCAAGGACCGGCATAAGGATCCCGGTTCGAACCCGGGCTCCCCACCTGCAGGGGAGTCGCTTCACAGGCGGTGAAGCAGGTCTGCAGGTGTCTATCTTTCTCTCCTCCTCTCTGTCTTCCTCTCCTCTCTCCATTTCTCTCTGTCCTACCCAACAACGACAACAACAATAATAACTACAACAATAAAACAAGGGCAACAAAAGGGAATAAATAAATAAAATTAATATTTTAAAAAATTTAAAAAAAAAAGAAAACACACACAGAGTTCCTTCCTTTTCCTTTCTTTCACAATCTTTCAACCTGTCTAGGTATTTTTGAGGTTTTTTTAATTATTATTCAATTCGTTTATTTTTGCCTTCAGGGTTATCGCTGGTGCTTGGTGCCAGCACTATGAATCCACTGATCCTGGTGGTCATTTTTTCCATTTTATTACAAAGGACAGAGAGAAACTGAGAGAGGAGGGGAAGATACAGAGGGAGAGAGAAAGATACCTGCAGACCTGCTTTACCGCTTGTGAAATGTTCCCCCTGCAGATGGGGAGCCAGGAGCTTGAACCCAGATCCTTTCAAGTCCTTGCACTTAGTACTATGTGAGCTTAACTGGGTACACCACCACCTGGCCCTCTATTTTATTTTATTTATTTATCTATGTAGAGACAGGGAGACACCTGCAGGCCTGCTTCCCCCGTAGGTGGGGATGGGAACCCGGGTCCTTGTGCACTGTAATGTGTGCACTCAACCGGCTATGCCACTGCCTGGCCCCTTCAGTCTTTTTTTTCTAAGCCGCCTCCCTTACCAGACTTTCAGTGTCCCTCTCTTCCTCTCTGATGTATCTATAAATACGAGAGCCAGGCATCCTTCTGGCAAATGCAGCGCCCAAGATAGACTAGGGATTTTGTGCTCCAGCTGCTGTGCCAACTCCCAGGCCACATCAGTCTTTCTTTTAAGATGTTAGTTATTCTCTAGAGAGAACTAGAAGGAGAGAAAGAACCAGAGCACCACTCTGGCACATGTATTGCAAGGAACTGAATTTGGGACCTCATGCTTGAGAGCCCATTGATTTAATCCACTGTGCCACCACCCTGGCCACATTAGTCCATATTTCTATAGACTAGAAAGGGAGAGAGTGAGGGAGAGATACCAAAGTTCAGTTCTGTCTGGAGAAGCACCAGTCCCTTGGTGCTGTCTGTCCATGGTGCTCCCACGTGCTGCTGGGATTGAGCCCAGGGCCTCAAGTGTTCGAAGGCCTGTGCTTTACCCAGCCCCAATTTGTGTTCTTTTGAGCTGCTAAGTTTGTGATAAATATTACAGCAGCCACAGAAAACTGATTCTCCAGGAGTCAGGCGGAGCGCAGCGAGTGAATTAAGCGCAGGTGGTGCAAAGGGCAAGGACAGCATAAGGATCCCGGTTCGAGCCCCCAGCTCCCCACCTGCAGGGGAGTCACTTCACAAGCGGTGAAGCAGGTCTGCAGGTGTCTTATCTTTCTCTCCCCATCTCTGTCTTCCCCTCCTCTCTCCATTTCTCTCTGTCCTATCCAACAACGACAACAATAATAAAACAACAAGGACAACAAAAGGGAATAAATAAATATAAAAAAGGGGAGTCCAGGGAGTCGGGCTGTAGCGCAGCGGGTTAAGCACAGGTGGCGCAAAGCACAAGGACCGGCATAAGGATCCCAGTTCGAACCCCGGCTCCCCACCTGCAGGGGAGTCGCTGCACAGGCGGTGAAGCAGGTCTGCAGGTGTCTATCTTTCTCTCCTCCTCTCTGTCTTCCCCTCCTCTCTCCATTTCTCTCTGTCCTATCCAACAACGACAACAATAATAACTACAACAATAAAACAACAAGGGCAACAAAAGGGAATAAATAAATAAAATAAATATTTAAAAAATATATATAAAAAAAAATTTTAAAAAAGGGGAGTCCAGTGGTAGCGCAGCAGGTTAAGTGCACGTGGCGCAAAGTGCAAGGACTGGCTTAAGGATCCTGGTTCAAGTTCCCGCTCCCCACCTGCAGGGGAGTCGCTTCACAGATGGTGAAGCAGGTCTGCAGATGTCTAGCTTTCTCTCCCCCTCTGTCTTCCCCTCCTCTACATTTCTCTCTATCCTATCCAACAATGGCGACATCAACAATAATAACTATAACAACAGTAAAAACAACAAAAAAAAAAGGACAACAAAAAGGAAATAAATATTTTTTTAAATAAATAAGTATAAAAAATTAAAAAAGAAAACTGATTCTCCACTCTAACTACTACAAAAAATCTACTTAAAGGGGTGGGGAGGTAACACCAGACTTGCCTGCCTGAGACCCCAGAGGCCCTAGGTGGGATCCTCAGCACCACTATATGCTAGAACTGAGCCTTCAAAGTCCCCAATTCAGTCCCCCAGAACCACCAGAAGCCAGAAACTAGTGCCCTAGTCTCTCTCTCTCTCCCTACCCCCTCTTATAAATAAACCGTATCTTTTTTTGAACTGGGTTGACAGCATAATAGCTATGCAAAAGGACTTTCATGCCTGAGGCACCAACAGTCCCAGGTTCTTCTTTTTTTTTTTTAATATTATATATATTTATTAATGAGAAAGATAGGAGAAAGAACCAGACATCACCCTGGCACATATGCTGCCAGGGATCGAACTCAGGACCTCATGCTTGAGAGTCCAAAGCTTTATCACTGTGCCACCTCCTGGACTACAGGTCCCTGGCACCACCATAAACCAGGCTCAGCAGTACTTTGTTAACATAAACAAAAAATAAACCAATAAGTCTTTTTAAACTATTTGCTTAAAGTGTGCCCCCGCCCCCAGCCTCCCTTGCAGGGGGTTCCTTGGACCAACATGAGAGCCTTTCTGAACCCCTCTACAGACAGCTGCTGTACCCCTACCCCTACTGCAGAACTGAGGGAGGGACACTCCTGTGCACTGGAGCCATACCAAGGTCCCGAGTCAAGCTTGAACCTTGATAAGGTTCTGAGCCTAACACACTGTTCCACTGGCCTCCATCCAGGACCTGGCAATGCCACTGGCTGTCCCTCGGCCTTCCCTATTCCTATCCGCCCATCTGCCTTCCCAGGATCCTTTTCCTGTGCCTCAGTTTCTTCTGCAGCACGTGAAGCTCAGGCCATGCCAGTTCCCCACCTTTGGCTGTGACCTTGGAGTTTGGAGTGGAAGTCTTTTTTTTTTTTTTGACCAGAGCACTGCTCAGCACTGGTTTATGGTGGTGTAGGGGACTGAACCTGGGACTTCAGAGCCTCAGGTATGAGGGTTTCTTTGCATAACCATTATGCTATACCCCTACCCTGGGGGTGGAAGTCTTAAAGAAAGACTAGACAGAAACAGACAAAGCTCACAGAGACAAAGGAGGAGTCTGGGGGTTGGAGGGGCTGCTGTGGCAGGTCTGAGTGGGGAGGTGTCTTCTTGGTTTCTTTGTAGTGTAGGTGAGCCCATCCTATTTTAGAGCTAAGAGGAATCTTGAGATTCCCTGTGCCCAAAGTTTTTATTTTTTAAAAGCCTACTGGGGGGGGGGGGGGGGAGAGCACTGCACCAGCATATGCAGTGCCAGGACGGAACCCAGGGCCCCAACATCCGTTTTGCACTTCATTTCTGAGCCACCTTCTCAGCCACCCCATTTCATCATTTCTGTCTCTCTTCCTTCTGTAGTAAATAGACAGGAAGACAGAGAGGCTGTGGGAGAGCCCACAGCATCAAAGCTGCCTGCAGTGCAGTGGGAGCCAGGCTGGGAGCTGGGTCATACACATGCAGAGCCGTGCACTATCCAAATGAGGGGTTTTGCTGGTTCCCCAGTTCATCATTTCGGAGTTAGAAACTGAGGCACTGACTGGTTTGCCCGAGGTCACAGGGTGCCTGTGAGCAGCACTGGGACTAGAACCTGGGTCTCCTCATGCTCCCTGGGTCTCTACTGCACCCCGGGGCCCCTAGCAATGAAGACATGGAGAAAGAACTGGTTTTCAGTTTACTTAAAAAAAACAATTCATTTATTCAACAGGAGAGTGACTACAAATCCCTGCTTTTATTTTTCCCCCTTGAGGGTGAGGGGAAGGCAGGAAGGAGGGAAAAGGAGCAGGAATCAAGGTCCGGGCATCACAGTGGCTGGCTTGCGTCCCATGATGCAGCCCAGGGGGTGGGCAGAGGCCGAGCACCTGCTCAGCTTCGGAGGAACACCATGGTGAGGAGGCCTGGGGGGGGGGGGGAGACGGAGCAGTATCACGTGACCAGCCCTGGGGCTGTCCTCCCCCACCACACCCCCTTCCACACTCTTCGTCATACTCACCCAAGACATAGGCTGCCACTAACTTCTGCCCCAGGGACACGTGCAGGATCTGGGGTAGCTGGCTGCCGAGCTCGTCCTGGAGTGGGAGCAGCAGGAATGCCATGGACACGACGCCCGCCAGCAGGAAGAGGAGGAAGGAGCTGGTGGCCAGTGGTGGGTGGGGGGCTGGGAAATGCGGCTCCAGGTGACTGGAAGCTCCAGACCCTCTGGCCCGGCCAGACCCTCCAAGCAGGAGGAAACCTTGGGGTGGGTCCTCTTCTCCTGGGGACTGGGTGACCGCCCACACCACAAGAGGCCAGCTCTCCCTCTTTCTTCAGGCCCCTTCCCCATCCCTTCTCTCTCTTTCACCAGTTTCTCTGCTTTTAGAACTAGCTCCCGTGTCCCCACCAAAGAGACCTCTGGCTCCCATGCCCAGATCACAACCTGATACAACTCAGCAGTTCAATTCAGGTCGATTTCTTTCTTTTTTATATCTATGTGTTTATATATGTATTTTTTAATTTTTAAAAAAATATTATTTACTTATTCCCTTGTTTCCCTTGTTGTTTTATTGTTGATGTCATCGTTGGATAGGACAGAGAGAAATGGAGAGAGGAGGGGAAGACAGAGGAGGAGAGAAAGACAGTCACCTGCAGACCTGCTTCACTGCCTGTGAAGTGACTCCCTTGCAGGTGGGGAGCCAGGGGCTCAAACTGGGATCCCTACGCTGGTCCTTGCACTTTGCACCACCTGCGCTTAACCCACTGTGCTACCGCTCCCTTTTTAATTTTTTTTTTTTTACTAGAGCACTGCTCAGCTCTGGCTTACATTGGTGCTGGGGATTGAACCTGGGACTTCAGAGCCTCAGGCATGAGAGCCTCTTTGCATAATAACCATTATGCTGTCTCCACAGCCAACTCTTTGTCTCCTTTCTCATGCAGTATCAGAGATGAACCTATGACCTCATGCATGTGCAATACTAAGTCACTTCCCAGGCCAATTTTTGATTTTTTTTTTTCTCAAAGAGACAAAGAGCACTGCTCTATCATCCACAGAAGCCCACTGGCTTTCATCTTCCGTGTTCTCACATGTTATCCTAGAACCCACCTACTGCTGAAGGTCTCTGACCCCCAAGTCAGCTCCCAACCCCAATCCTGGTTTTTCACTGAGTGGAACTGAGCAGGCACATGATAGGATGCAGCAAGTTGGAACAGAGAACAACTGTTCCCCTCTAGTTAGAGGCAGAAGCCAGGGAAACAGCGACACCTGCTTTCCCCTGGCCAGGCAGAAAACCCCAGCTCCTCCCTCCACACAGGACTCAAGAGCTCCCCGACAACCCCAGCACCAACTCACTCTCGGGCAAATGTCTGGCTGGGGCTGGTGCTGTCCAGGAAGGATGTTCTGGGCAGGGTGCTGGGTCAGGCTGTCCCTGAAGCTCCAGGGGGTATGTGGGGGCCCTCAGGACGGAGGTGATGTCTTTGCGCCCCACCACTCTGCCCTCAGCTCCCTCCTGTGAAAGCTCAATCCGGAAGCGGTCCTGGACGTCATAGTGGCTAGGAATGGGGGCCACGTGGCGAATCACACTGGTCCCAAGGCAGGAGAGAGACCAGTAGAGAAGGACAATGAGTGAGAGGCAGTGACCCCCGGGGATCCACCCTCTCAGCAGCCTTTCCCTTAGGGATACAGACAGAGCAGGTTAAACGGGACTGGTCTCAGACCTCTGATAGCCACAATCATCTGAGAATTGTAGTGGCATGACGCATGTCTCCTTCAGTCTCCAGACCCCTGACTCACATGTCAATGCAGGATTGAGGCTTCACATATCCCTCGGCGTCAAACACGGTGTATTTGGTAGGTGCTGTGCACAGGACTGAGGGATAAACGTACACGGGGCCTGATTACCACTTTCATGTCGAGACTCCACAACAGCCTTGGAGGGGTAGTAGAGCCCTCCCTGCTTTCTACCCCACGGATGGACGTGCCTCTTCCAGTCCGCCAAGGCTGGACATCTGGTCACCCTCATGTGACTCCTACCCCACCTGCGTGCTCCCTCTGTCCTGCCTCCAGCCCCCAAGCCCCTGGCACGAGGCGCCCATCCCTCACCTCGGAAGCGAAGTGCAGCTCCTGTGGGGTTATAGAGAGTCAGCAGCTGTCGGGGGCCGCTCCGCTGGTCTGCCCTGAATACCAGATCCGGAGGGAAGACGAGAACCGGGACGACAGGTCCTGAGGAGGCAGGGGCGCCCCGGGGCCCGCGTCCAAGAGCCCCCGAACCCACCAGCTCCTGGTCCTGGAGCGCCCCACGGCGCATGCAGGCTCCGGGCGCTGGGACATCCGAGGGCAGAGCTCAGGGGACTGGGCCCCGAGTTCAGAGCTGGGTGGGGGGCGAGAGGGACGGGACGGCGCGAGGTGAAGCCGGCGGGCAGGGCCTGGACAAAGGCGGTCGCCGCCGGCTGGGAAACCCGCTAGGGGAGGCTCTGACTAACCCGGGCCCCTAAAACCCGTCTCCCGCCCACCTCGGTCACGCCCACCCCGGAAACCCTGCCCCTCGCGGCTCCCGGCCCAGGCCTAGTCTGGAGGCCGGACTCCGGGCAGCCACAGCCACGCCCCACAGGCCACGCCCCCACGGCGCCGCAGACACTCCCCGCCCGCCGCCGCGGGCTCCTCCCGAGCAAGCGGATGGCCGCCCCGTAGGGCTGCCTCCGACCCCTTCCTGAGCCCAGGCCCACGCTTCTCCGGGCGCCCACCTCGAAAGGCCGCTCGTGCTGGGATGCTCACCTGATACACTTGTGGCTGCACAGGCGCCGCCATCTTCCTGGGAGACCGTTTCTGCACTTCCGCCGTACAGCCTCTGCCACTGGCCAGACAAGTTTGACTTCCGCCAGAGCTGTGCGCCGATTGGCTCGTTTATAAGACGCAATTGGTTCCATGACAGTGGCGTCAAACTTTACGGACGGATGGCTCTAGCTGCAAGTCTCCACCCAGAGGCACAAACAAGTTTCACAAGGAAACCATCTCTGCGGAAATCAAAGCTGCTTTCTGTAGTACTGGTAGAGGTGGCTTTTCGTTGAACACGGCCCAGGCTTCCTCTCATCATTCTCTCCTTTCTGCTTGCGACTCGGAAATAATTCACACTTGCACAGGGGATTATGATTTACCAAGAGCTGGAGAGGTATCAGAATGGTTCTGCAAAAGATTCTCATCCCTAAGGCTCTGAGGTCCCGAGTTCAATCCCCAGTCCCACCATAAGCCACAACTGAGCAGGGCTCTGACCGTTTTCTCAGTATCTCTTTCACTGAAATAAAGTATTTAAATAAAAAAAATTTACTAGCCCTTCCATTTAGATCATCTAATCATACCTTCAGTTCCTTCTATAAAGGAGATTGTTCTGGGACCAGGCCATAGCGCAGCGGGTTAAGCTCACGTGGCGCAAAGCACAAGGACCAGCGTAAGGCTCCTGGTTCGAGCCCCTGGCTCCCCACCTGCAGGGGGGCTCGCTTCAGAAGCAGTGAAGCAGGTCTGCAGGTGTCTATCTTTCTCTCCTCCTCTCTGTCTTCCCTTTCTCTCTACATTTCTCTCTGTCCTATCCAACAACAGCAAAGCTATAACAACGATAACAAAGGCAACAAGGGCAACAAAAATGGGAAATACAGCCTCCAGGAGCAGTGGATTCGTAGTTCAGGCAACGTGCCCCAGCTATAACCCTGGAGGTAAAAAAAAAGAAAGAGAGGGAAGGAGAGAGAGAAAGAGAGAGACTGGCGCAAGGACCTGTGTAAGGGTCCCGGTTCGAGCCCCTGGCTCCCCACCTGCAGGGAAGTCACTTCACAGGCGGTGAAGCAGGTCTGCGGGTGTTATCTTTCTCTCCCCCTCTCGGTCTCCCTCTCCTCGCTCCATTTCTGTCTGTCCTACCCAACAATGACGACATCAATAACAATAATAACTACAACAATAAATAAATAAAATATTAAAAATGAGACTGTTCCTCTCCTACACCACGCAGTTAGTTATGGGTGGAACGTAAAACGAAATTGATCTCATCTGGAGTTCTCCCTTTGAGCACACCGTCAAATTGAAGAGTCCTCCCCTCTTTGTTCTCTTAATCTTGTTTTTCTCACAGTGCTACTCCACGATCTTTGACTCCAGTAAGAGTGTATAGCTTTCACAAGAGCAAGGACTTTGTTGTGTTTTTTTATTATTTTATTTATTCCCTTTTGTTGCCCTTGTTTTATTGTTGTAATTATTATTGTTGTTATTGGATAGGAGACAGAGAAATGGAGAGAGATGGGGAACAGAGAGGGGGAGAGAAAGACAGACACCTGTAGACCTGCTTCACCGCCTGTGAAGGGACTCCCCTGCAGGTGGGGAACTGGGGGGGCTCAAACCGGGATCCTTATGCGGGTCCTTGCTTCTTGCCATGTGCGTTTAACCCGCTGCAATACCGACTCCCCTTGTTGTGTTTTCTATGGCACTTAAATGAGTCTGTCATTTGGAATGAACAGATGAATGAGTGAGTAGGGTGAACTTTGGACAGAGTTCTGATTGACCAGTAGGAGCCCTGAGTTCTCTGAAAGAGCAGTCTAGCAGAGGCTACTTCCTGGCCACAGAAATGCTCAGGAAGCCAGTGTGACTGGCACAGAGGTGGCAAGGCAGACAGATGAAGTGGGAGGGTGGAAATCACCAACAGTCTGGCCATGCAGCAAAACGATATCATTTATTAATGACAGAGAAGGAAAGACAGGGCGGGGGTATATTTGATTGTGCAATGAGACTCCCGTGCCTGAGGCTCCAAAGTCCCAGGTTCAATCCTGCACCATCTTTTATTTTTTAATAATTTATTTCTTTATTGGGAAATTAATGTTTTACATTCAACAGTAAATACAATAGTTTGTACATGCATAACATTCCCCAGATTCCCACTTAACAATACAATCCCCACTACGTCATTCATCATCTTTTATGGACCTGTATTCTCCCCACCCCAGAGTCTTTTACTTTGGTGTAATACTCCAATTCCATTTCAGGTTCGACTTGTGTTTTCTTTTCTAATCTTGTTTTTCAACTTCAGCCTGAGAGTGAGATCATCCCGTATTCATCCTTCTGTTTCTGACTTATTTCACTCAACATGATTTTTTCAAGGTCCATCCAAGATCGGCTGAAAACGGTGAAGTCACCATTTTTTACAGCTGAGTAGTATTCCATTGTGTATATATACCACAACTTGCTCAGCCACTCATCTGTTGTTGGACACCTGGGTTGCTTCCAGGTTTTGGCTATTACAAATTGTGCTGCCAAGAACATATGTGTACACAGATCTTTTTGGATGGATGTGTTCGGTTCCTTAGGATATATCCCCAGGAGGGGAATTGCAGGGTCATAGGGTAGGTACATTTCTAGCCTTCTGAGAGTTCTCCAGACTGTTCTCCACAGAGGTTGGATCAATTGACATTCCCACCAGAAGTGCAGGAGGGTTCCTTTGACCCTACACCCTCTCCAGCATTTGCTGCTGTTCCCTTTTCTGATGTATGACATTCTCACAGGAGTGAAGTGATATCTCATTGTTGTCTTTATTTGCATTTCTCTGACAGTCAGAGACTTGGAGCATTTTTTCATGTGTTTCTCGGCCTTTTGGATCTCTTCTGTGGTGAATATTCTTTTTTTTTACATTATTTTTAATTTTCTTATTTTTATTTTATTTTTATTTATTTATTATTCCCTTTTGTTGCCCTTGTTGTTTTTTTTATTGTTGTAGTTATTATCGATGTCATTGTTGTTGGATAGGACAGAGAGAAATGGAGAGAGGAGGGGAAGACAGAGAGGGGGAGAGAAAGATAGACACCTGCAAACCTGCTTCACCTCCTGTGAAGCGACTCCCCTGCAGGTGGGGAGCCGGGGGCTCGAACCGGGATCCTTATGCCGGTCCTTGTGCTTGGCGCCACCTGCGCTTAACCCGCTGCACTACTGCCCGACTCCCTGTGGTGAATATTCTGTCCAAGTCCTCCCCCCATTTTTGGATGGGGTTATTTGTTGTCTTGTTGTTGAGTCTGGCAAGCTCTTTATATATGTTGGTTATTAAACTCTTATCTGATGTATGGCATGTAAAGATCCTCTCCCATTCTGTGAGGGGTCTCTTGGTTTGGGTAGTGGTTTCTTTTGCTGTGAAGAAGCTTTTTAATTTGATGTAGTCCCATAGATTTATACTTGCCTTAGTCTTCTTTGTAATTGGATTCGTTTCATTGAAAATGTCTTTAAAATTTATGCGGAAAAAAGTTCTGCCAATATTTTCCTCTAAGTATCTGATAGTTTGTGGTCTAACATCCAAGTCCTTGATCCACTTGGAATTTACTTTTGTATTTGGTGAAATACAGTGATTCAGTTTCATTCTTCTGCATGTTTCAACCCATTGTTTCCAACACCACTTGTTGAAGAGACTCTGCTTTCCCCATGTAATAGTCTGGGCCCCTTTGTCAAAGATTACATGTCCATACGTGTGGGGCCTCATTTCTGGGCTCTCAATTCTATTCCACTGGTCAGTGTGTCTATTCATGTTCCAGTACCAAGCAGTTTTGAGGACAATGGCCCTATAATACAGTTTGAGATCTGGGAGTGTGATGCCTCCAGTTCTGTTCTTTTTCTCAAGATTGTTTTGGCAATTCTAGGTCTTTTCTGGTTCCAGATAAACATTTGTAGCATTTGTTCTATTCTCCTAAAAAATGTGCTTGGGATCTTGATGGGGATAGCATTAAATTTGTAGATGGCTCTGGGTAATATATTCATTTTGATAATGTTAATTCTTCCAACCCATAAACATGGAATATCTTTCCACTTCTTTGTGTCTTTTTCAATTTCTTTGAGTAGTGACTCATAATTTTCAGTATACAAGTCTTTCACTTCTTTGGTTAGGTTTACTCCTAGATATTTTATTGTTTTTGTTGCTATAGAAAAAGGAACTGATTTCTGGATTTCAATTTCTTCTTAGTGTTTGCATAGAGGAATGCCACTGACTTTTGAATGTTAATTTTATAGCCTGACACCTTACTGTATTGCCTGATGATTTCCAAAAGCTTCTTGCTGGATTCCTTAGGTTTTTCCATGTATACTATCATGTCATCTGCAAATAAGGAGAGTTTGACTTCTTCTCTTCCAATATGTATGCCTTTAATTCCTTGCTCCTGCCTGATTGCTATGGCAAGAATTTCCAACACTATGTTGAATAGTAATGGTGATAGTGGGCAGCCCTGTCTGGTACCTGATCTGAGGGGAAATGCTTCCAGTTTTTCACCATTGACTATGAGGTTGGCTGTAGGTTTGCTATATATAGACTCCACTATCTTCAGGAATTTTCCATCTATTCCCCTTTTTTGTAGTGTTTTGATCATAAAGGGATGTTGTATTTTGTCAAAGGCTTTCTCTGCATCTATTGATATGACCATGTGGTTTTTGGTCTTGCTTTTGTTGATGTGGTGGATCACATTGATTGATTTATGTATATTAAACCAACCTTGCATGTCTGGGATAAACCCCACTTGGTCATGATGAACAATCTTTTTGATGTACTGCTGTATCCGGTTGGCTAGAATTTTGTTTAATATTTTCGCATCTATGTTCATCAGAGATATTGGTCTGTAGTTTTCTTTTCTTGTTGTGTCCCTGTCTGCTTTTGGTATCAGGGTGATGTTGGCTTCATAGAAGCTGGCAGGGAGTATTCCAGTGTCTTCAATCTTCTGGAAGACTTTTAAAAGTAGAGGTATTAGTTCTTCTTTGAAGGTTTTGTAGAATTCATTTGTAAAACCATCTGGTCCAGGACTTTTATTTTTGGGGAGATTTTTGATAACTGTTTCAATTTCATTAGCTGTGATGGGCCTGTTCATGTTATCCACTTCCTCTTTACTTAGTTTTAGAAGTTGGTAGGTATCTAGGAAACCATCCAATTCTTCCAGGTTCTCTAGCTTGGTGGCATATAGTTGTTCATAGAAGCCTCGCATGATATGTTGAATTTCTGCGGTGTCTGTTGTGATATCTCCTGTTTCATTTACTATCTGATTTATTTGGGTCTTCTCCCTTTTTTGTTTTGTGAGTCTGGCTAAAAGTTTGTCGATTTTGTTTACTCTTTTGAAGAACCAACATTTACTTTCATTGATCTTTTGTATGGTTTTCCTATTCTCAATGTTATTTATTTCTGCCCTAACTTTAGTGATTTCTGTCCCTCTGGTTGCTTTAGGATTCCTTTGTTGTTCTTCTTCTAAGTCTTTAAGATAGGCAATCAGGCTGATTATTTGTGCTTTTTCTTGTTTCCTAATGTGTGCTTGTATAGCTATGAACTTCCCTCTTAGGACTGCTTTAGCTGTGTCCCAAATATTTGATAGCTTGTATCTTCATTTTCATTGAACTCTCGAAACATTTTGATTTCTTCCTTGATTTCCTCTTTGACCCAGAAGTTGTTAAGAAGTGTACTGTTGAGCTTCCACATTTTGGAACTGTTACTAATCTTTCGTTGATTGTTAAGTGTTAGTTTAATTCCACTGTGGTCTGAGAAGATGCTTGGATGATTTCAATGCTCTTGAATTGGCTGATGCTGTCTTTGTGGCCCAATATATGGTCTATCCTTGAGAATGATCCATGTGGATTTGAGTAAAATGTGTATTCCAGTTTCTTGGGATGAATGACTCTGAAAATGTCCAATAGTTCTAGTTGATCTATCTCTTCATTTAGCTCCCTTATGTCTTTATTGATTTTCTTCCTGGATGATCTGTCAAGTTGAGTAGGTGAGTGGGGAGAATACAGGTCCATGAAGGATGATACATGACATAGTGGGGTTGTATTGTTAAATGGGAAACTGGGGAATGTTATGCATGTACAAACTATTGTATTTACTGTTGAATGTAAAACATTAATTCCCCAATAAAGAAATAAATTTAAAAACAACAACAACAACAAAAACATAGAATGAGAGCATCACTCTGGTACATGAAATGCCAGGAATAGAACTCAGGACCTCATGTTTATAAATCCAGCACTGTACTGTACCACCTCCAGGGCTATCTCTGTCCCCTCCCTTTCCCTCTCTCTTTTGTTTTTTAACCTTTTTTTTTATTATCTTTATTTATTGGATAGAGACAGTCAGAAATCGAGAGGATAGGGCAGATAGAGAGGGAGAGAGACAGAGAGACACCTGCAGCCCTGCTTCACCACTTGCAAAGCTTTCCATCTGCTGGTGGGGACCGGGGGCTCGAACCCGGGTCCTTGTGCACTGCAACATGTGCGCTCAACGAGGTGCGCCACCGCCCTGCTTTCCCTCTCTTATTGCATCTCCTCCTTTTTATCTGAGCACTGCTTGTCTCTGGCTTATGGGGATTGAAATTCTGTTATTTAGGACAGCATAATAGTTATGCAAAATACTTTCATGCCTGAGGCTCCAAAGTCCCAGGTTCAATTCCAGTCCCACCATAAATCAGAACTGAGCAATGCTGGGGGTGGGTGAATCTGTTTAATAAATCATTGTGCTCTTCCCTCCTCCAATTTGTAGTCTTAAAAAAAATGATTTTGTAGCTGGGCAAATGGTTCAGTTGATAAAGCTCAGGATGTGGGTGCCTGACATCCCAGTTTGATCCCCACCCACCTGTGCAAAATGGTGTCTTGGCTTCTCCCTGTCTTGTTCAGACTACCTCATGGGATAAACTATTTTTAATATTTGTTTATTTATTTTACCAGAGCACTGCTCAGCTCTGGCTGGTAGTGGTGCTGGGGATTGAACCTAGGACCTCAGAGACTCAGATCAGAAACTTTTTGCAGCAGTCAGGGAAACATCTCAGCTGGTAGAGGATTGAACTTTCATGCCTAAAACTTCCCCTTTATCCCTGGAACTACATGTACAGGAATGGTGCTCTGATATCTCCATCTCTCACTCTCTCTCTGTCTCATTCATGTAAAACTCTTATGTGTAGGGAGTTGGGTGGTAGCGCAGCAGGTTTGGGCACAAAGCGCAAGGACCAGCATAAGGATCCTGGTTCGAGCCCCCAGCTCCCCACCTGCAGAGGAGTCACCTTCACAGGTGGTGAAAGAAGTCTGCAGGTGTGTTTCTCTCCCTGTCTCTGTCTTTCCCTCCTCTCTCCATTTCTCTATGCCCTATCTAACAACGACGACAACAAGAATAAAAACAAGGGCAACAAAAGGGAAAATACATAAATAAAATTTTTTAAAAGTTTAAAAGAAATCTTATGTGTAATAAACATTTTAATCATTTTGAGCTGTCTTTTATTTTTATTTTATGTACTTATTTATTTTTACCAGAGCACTGCTCAGCTCTGGCTTGTGGCAGTATGGAGGAATTGAACCTGGGAAATCAGAGCCTCGGACATTATGCTACCTCCCCACCCTTAGTGTCTTTACTATTTATTCTTTTTTGATCGGCAGTGGAGTTTCATAGTGCTGGGCTGACTTTTTCAGATGAGAGAACAGAGACATGCAGAAAGACACCACAGCACTGAAGCTTCCTCCAGTGTGGCAGGGGTCAGACTTGAACCTGGGTCATGTGTATGGAAGGTGCACTATCCTAGTGAGCTATTTTACTGGCCCTACAATATATCTATTTGTTTTTTTTTTCTAATTTTGCTTTTATTTCCTTTTGTTGCCCTTGTTTTATTGTTGTTGTTATTGATATCGTCATTGTTGGATAGGACAGAGAGTAATGGAGAGAGGAGGGGAAGAAAGAGAGGGGGAGAGAAAGATAGACACCTGCAGACCTGCTTCACTGCCTGTGAAGTGACTCCCCTGCAAGTAGGGAGCTGGGGGCTTGAACCGGGATCCTTAAGCTGGTCCTTCCATTTCATGCCATGTGTGCTTAACCCACTGTACTACCACTCAACCCCCTATATCTATTTTTAAAGATTTATTGCAGCCAAGAGATGGTGCAGTGGATAAGGTTTTAGACTCTCAAGCTTGAGGTCCTGGCATGAAATGCCAGAGTGATGCTCTGGTTCTCCTCCCTCCTCTCACCACCCCCACCACCCCCACCACCCTCACCACTCCCACCGCACCTCAGCTAATAAAGAAATCTCTCTTTCCTCCTTTTTAAATTAGTGATTTAACATTGATTTACAAAACAATATAACAGGGGTAGGGGTATAATTCCACATCGTTTCCACCACCAAGTTCTGTGTCCCCATTCTCTCTAATGGAAACTGCAGTGGTTCTCCCAAGGTCACAGATACAGATTGACTATTATTTCTAGAACTATCTATATGTTTGTCCTTTTTTTTTTTTTTCCCCCTATGGTCTTGTCTTCTTTTCCTTTCTAAGTCACACCTACACCTCTTACTACTTCTAAGTGTCCTTCCTTTTTTTCTCTTCTCTCTGGATCCTGATGGAATTGGGTTCTGAACCCTCTGATCATCTTCCCCTAATATTTCTTTCCCTCTAAGAGTATGAGCCATAATTCTTTTTGGGGTGCAGAAGGTGGGAGTTCTGGCTTTTCTAAGTGGCTCTCTCTCTTTTTTTAACCAGAGCACTGCTCAGCTCTGGCTTCTGGTGGTATGGGGGACTGAACCTGGGACTTTGGAGCCTAAGGCATGAAAGTCTCTTTACATAACCATTTTGCTATCTACCCCAATCCCTGTCTCTGCCTCTCTCCCTCTTTTAATATCTGTAAATTCTTGTAGCTGCTTATTCTATGCTAAGTTCTTTTTAAACATTTTATTTCTTTAGTATAAAGATATCACTTGTCAAGCTTCCCCCCTGCAGATGGGGACCAGGGGCTTAAACCTTGGTCCTGGGGCCAGGCGGTAGCACAGCAGGTTAAGCGCACATGGTGTAAAGCACAGGACTAGTGTAAGGATCCTGGTTTGAGCCCCCGGCTCCCCACCTGCAGGGGGGGTCGTTTCACAAATGGTGAAGCAGGTCTGCAGGTGTCTGTCTTTCTCTCCCCTTCTCCGTCTCCCCTCCTCTCTCCATTTCTCTTTGTCCTATCCAACAACAACAACTACAGCAATAAAACAACAAGGGCAACAAAAAGGGGAAAATAGCCTCCAGGAGCAGTGGGTTTGTAATGCAGGCACTGAGCCCCAGCAATAACCCTGGAGAATAAAAAAAGGAAAAAAAAAACAACACCTTGGTCCTTGCACACTACAATGTGTGTGCTTTACCAGGTGCACCACCACCAGGCCCCTGCTAAATTATTTTAGAAATTTTTCATTTACTTATTTCTTGGACAGAGACAGAGAGAAAACAAGGGGGTAAGAGAGAGAGGGAAAGTAAAACACCATAGCACTGCTTCACCACTTGTGAAGCTTTCCCTCTGCAAGTTGAAACCCGGTCCTTAAACCTGGAATCCCACACATTGTAACATGTATGCTCAGCTAGCTGTGCCACCATCTGGTGTCCCCTCTCTCAATTATTTTGCATGATAAATATCTATTGATTTAGTGAGTGAAAAAGCATTCCCAAGATGGCCCACAAAGCAGAGAAAATAGAGATGTAACCTTCTTCCTGGGTCAATAGACATTTTATTTGGACAGAAAGGGGTTGATTCCCACACACAGGGGTTGGCAGCTGGCCCGAGGCTCAGGCCCGAGACCTGGTGGCACGCACAGGCTGGGCGGGGCACTTCCTCTTCTTGAAGTTGGCAAGGATCTGGTCCTGGGTTGGTCGGTAGGCCACCACGAAGCTCTGGGGAGAAAGCACGGGCCCTCTGCCCTCTTCCACCTGGGTCAGCAGCAAGTAAGTGATTCCTGGGGAGGCGGGGGGGGGGGGCAAGCATGCCAGTGAGTAGGTTCCTTTTCTGTCTGTCAGTCTGTCTGTCTGTGTGCTCTAGGGCCCTCAGATCTGCTCTCATCCCCCCACCCCTTCCTCCACATGTTACCTTTCTTCAAGGCTGGGCACTGCTTGCAGGGAACGTAAAACTTGAGGTTGGTATTGTCAGCCGGTGGGTTGGGCAGGTTCAGGCCACCATCTTTGTGGACGGCCTGGAGACTCACGGTGATGGTCAGGCCGTTCCCCGGGCCCCAAACCATGGAGGTCACTGTCCCGATCACCACTGCAGGTGGGTGAGGGAGGGCAGCAGGTGAGAAGGAATCAAGAGGGGGGACTAGGAGGGGGCCCGAGGAGAGTGGGAGGGGGCCTCTTACCCAGGCTGCTGGCACAGAAGTGACTTTGCAAGGTCCCAGTCCGCCGACACTGATTCGGGCAGGGGACACTGGGCACATCTAGGAGGGAGGAGGGGCTGTTAGTGGAAGGAGACCCCCACCCCTAGGCAGGCAGGAAGGAGCCATTTCCCCAGAGCTGGTGGGTTTGTTTGAACTTGGCCCAGATTCTCTTTGTCTCCAGGACTCACTGGGCTCCTCCGGGGTGGCTGCGGACTCAGGAGAGACCTTGGGCTTCTCTGTTGGTGGGGATTTGGGCTTGACTTTGGGACCAGTTCCAGGCTTGGGGCTGGCAGGCTGGGGGTCCTTCTTGGGTCCCCCCGCAGGTGCTACTTCCACAGCGCCCCGAGGGACGGTCCTGTAGGTGGCTGAGAAGCCATCGGCTGTGACGCTGAGGTCAGAGACAAACTGGACCAGAAGTTCGTTGCCTTGGGAGGAGATAGGCCTGGTGGGAAGAGGGGGAGGATGTCAGGGCTGGCTAAGCACCTGCTCTGCCCACCTGCTCCGGCTCCCCCAGGGGTACACCCTCACCCCGGGGCCGAGTCCCCGCAGAACTTCCCCAGCCTCTGGGCATCATCGCTGACAGGCCCGTTGAACACACTGACAGAATCATAGCGGCAGTAAGTGTCTGGCTCCAGATCAAACTTCCCAAAGGTCAGCGAGATCACCTGATGGCATCAGGGGAGTGGACAGGCTGTGGGAGGGACCCTGCACAGCACCCCTTGAACCTCACGCCCCCACAATGAATCCATCTTCCATCTTGGTGGTGGACACCTGGCTCTGAGGACCACGCTCATGGGAGGAAAACCTGCAGTGGCATGCCTGGCCACAAGGTCTAGTTGAGGCTCGTTCTCAAGGAGAGGACTCACAGTGCCCCCCAAGTTCCAGCACCCCATCCTTTGCCCCGGAGAACTCGTCCCAGTCACAGCTGTATCTGCTGGGCCTGCTCGCACCCTGGCGAAGCAGGCGAAGCAGCGCTGAGAGGTAGGAGATGCTCACTTAATCTTAGGCAGCCTCTGGGGTCTCCCGATCCCCACAGCCGGCAGGGGGTGCTACCTGGTCCTGGGGCGCGATGATGTGCCAGGAACAGCTGATGCCCGCGGGGTAGTCGGACTCAGGCCAGTTGGGTGTAGTGAGGGTCCCCTGCGCCTTCTCCAGACGCCCCCCGCAAAACTGGTGCTCTGGGGGGGAGGGGACAGAGGTGAGGGAGTGTGGGGTGGGGCGCTGGGGACCCAGGGTGCGCCCCAGGAGAGCTCAGAGGCCTGGTCTATGAAGAGGGGGTGGAGGGTTAGTGGAGGGCAGAAGAGTGGGGTTCTGGGGTTGGGGTGTCAGGCTGCGGCTGGAGGAAGGGGAAACAGGATGGGGGGCTCGCCCCTTCTTGCCCCGCCCCACCACAGCCCCCCTCCCCCGGGCTGGCCCCATCCCCCCTCCAGGCGCGAAGGTCCCCCAGGCAGGCTGGGGGGGCCCCCAAGCTTTGAGGGTGTTCCTAGCCCTTTTGGGGGGCCCCCTGCCTTCAATATTCTGGGGAAGACTTCTGCTGCCAGGAGCGGGTGATGGGACCGCAATCGGGAGCCCAGGGCTGGTGCAGGGGGTGCTCCGGGGTGGGGGGCGCCTGGCCCCCCCAGCCTCGGGGTCCCCCCCTCGCGCCAGCCTGCGGGGGCCTGATTGCGGACGGGGGTGCAGTTACTCACCATCCCAGTAACCCCAGGCCGCCCATTCCACCCGCGGGTCGGTGACCCACTTCCGCCTCGCGCCTGGGGGGGGGCCTGGAAGAGGGGGTGCGGGGCGGGAGGGGGAGAGAAGTCGGGGAGGAGGGGCTGGAGGGGCAGTTAGTGAGGGGAGGGGCGAGGGGGGCCTAGGCCCGGGTTAGGGTGCGGGGCGGGGGGTGGAGGGGGGCTCACCGGTGCCCGAGGTGGCCCGCCCGCTGTACCAGAGCAGGAAGCCGCGTCCTCCGGTGCCCTCGTCCGCGGTCATCCGCAGGGTCACCTGGTGGCCCGGGGCCACCACGGGCGCCGGCCGGAACGTCCCACAGAAGCGGCCGAGCCGCTGCCCAGAGGTCCCCGATCCTGCGAAGACCTCCAGGGCATCATAGCGGCAGCTGGGGTGCAGCTCCAGGTCGAAGACCCGGAAGGATAGGGAGACAGTCTGGCCCTCTGGGACCTGGGGTGGGGACAGGGACAGAAGGGACACAGCTGGGGAAGCAGTTCTGCCTGTTGCTTTTATTTTTTTATTATTATCTTTATTGGATAGAAACAGCCAGAGATCGAAAGGGATGGGGGAGAGAGACAGACAGACAGACAGACACACCTGCAGCACGGCTTCACCACTGCAAAGCTTTCCCCCTGCAGGTGGGGACCAGGGGCTCGAACCAGGGTCCTTGAGCACTGTAATATGTGCGCTCAACCAGGTGTGCCACTGTCTGGTCCCTATTTTATTTTTAATATTTTATTCATGAAAGTGAGAAAGGATGGGAGATTGAAAGAGAACCTGGTATCACTCTGTGGTACATGCACTTCTAGGAATCAAACTTGGGACCTCAGGCTTCAGAGCCCAATGCTTTATCCATTGCACCGTATCCCCAACCAGCCTTTTAAAAATATTATTTTGGGTGGGGGAGGTAGCATACAGGTTATGCAAAATAATTCTCAAGTCTGAGGCTCCAAAGTCCCAGGTTCAATCCTCAGCACCACCATAAGCCAGAGCTGAGTAGTGCTTTGGTGTATGTGTGTGTATAATTTTTTAGATTTTTCACCAGATCAGCTCTAGCTTATGGTGGTGCAGGGGATTGAACCTGAGACTTTGCAATCTCAGGCATCAGTTTGTTTTCATAACCATTATACTATCTACTCCTGCCCCATATATATGATTTTATTTATTCATGAAGAAGATAGGAAGAGAAAGACAGAGAGAAAAAAACCAGACATCACTCTGGTACATGTGCTGCCGGGGATTGAACTCAGGACCTCACACTTGAGAGTCCATTGCTTTATCCACTGTGCCACCTCCCGGACCACTGTATTTTTTTATTTTAATGAGAGACCCCAATACAGAGAGAAGAGCCAGAGCACTGCTCAACTCTGGCTTATGATTGGTGCTGGGGATTGAACCTGGGACCTCAGAGCCTCAGGCATGAAGTCCTTTCCATAACTACTATGCTGCCTCAACAGCTCATATTTTATTTAATGAGAGAGAGGCCAGTGCATGACTCCACTCTGGTTCATGTTGGTGCTGGGATTGAACCTGGAGCCTCAGAGCCTCCAGCATGAGAGTCTTTTGCATCACCACATGCTGTCTCTCCTCTCTTTCTTTCTTTCTTTCTTTCTTTCTTTCTTTCTTTCTTTCTTTCTTTCTTCCAGAATGTGAAAGACACATCAAGAGAGAGAAGACACCACTGATTGCTTCAGACCTTTGCACAGTGATTCCATGTGGTGGCCAGGGACTTGAACCCAGGTCCTCATCCATAGCACTGTGTGTGTTCTACCCGGTGAGCCATCTCCTGCCCCCAACATTTAGTTTTATGGGAGAAGGCAAGAAAGACCAGAGCACACTGCTCAGCTTTGACACGTCAGTGCTGGGAATCAAACCTGGGACTTCTGGGCATCCAGGCATGCAAGGTCTGACTCCAAGCTCTCCTCACCTCCCCCTGGAGGTGTGTGAGTTTAACAATTAAGGCGTGAGGATGCTTGCCACGTGTTACTGTGGGCACTCCGCAAAGATAGGGCTGGAGCCTCAGGGTGACGGGGGAGGGGGGAGGGGGGAAGGGGGGCTGGGGCCAGAGCCCAGGGAGGGGCGCCCTCACCGTGATTGTCCAGATGCACTCCTTGTTGGGGGGGTAGAGGTTGGGGAAGCCCTCACTGGCCACGTAACCTGACTCCCCACTCACTTCCCCGCCGCACAGGAACACCGGTCTGTGGAAAGGAATCGGGGATACCAGAACTGGGGAGCAGTGAGCATGAGGGGGGGGCAGGGAAGGGAGCCTGGTAGAAGAGGAAGAGAGGGCTTGAGAGCCTGGGGGCGAGGACCTCAGCCAGGATGGGATGGGGGGGGTCAAGAAAAAGTGGGGTTCTGGCTGGCTGTCCCCCACCCCCCACTCCACCAGGAATTCCGGGAATCTTCCTCCTCAGCCCCCCTCCCGCTCTCCAAGCCCCGCCTGGCAGTCAGGGATAGGAGCCGCCTAAGTGCTTCCAGATGTGGAGGACACCAGCCACGAGGCATTGGGGGGGGAGGGGGCGGGAGCCAAGGCTCTCCAGCCATGGGCCTCATCTGGACCTGGTCACCAGGCTCCCCGGGGCATAGAACTTCTGCCCTGCTCCCGCCTCAGTGGATGTCCCCCATGTCAGACTCCCCCAGACCCTCCCCAACCACCCCTATTTGCCACCCCCACCCCTCAACCCTGCCTCTGTCTCGGATTCCCTGCTGGAATCCAGATGTTTCAGGCAGGTTCAAGGTCTTGGTGAGTTCAGGTTCCATGGGAGACTGGGGGGGCAGTGGGTGGGTTGAGGGTCTGGGCAGATGGGGTGGTGGGTTGGTTGAGGGTTTGGGTGGGTGGGTTGAGGGTCTGGGCAACTCAGGAGGCAGAGCATTCTGGAGGGTTACGGGGTTGGGGGGCAGTGACCTGCAGGGGACAGTGGTCTGGATGAAGCGGGCGCTCATCCTAGGGACCCCAGAAGGGTGTAGTGATCTGGGAGGGTGGTTTACTAGCCCGAGTCCTCAAGATTCCAGAAGCTCTGCAGACGTGACCTCTCTTGGGTATGGGACTTTTGAAACTCACTGGAGGCTTCTGGAAGGTGCTAAGAGACCTACCTGGTGTAGTTGGGGGTCTGGCCCTGGGCGAAAGGCAGCAGGGCGCAGGCAGTGAGGAGGGGCCCCAGGAGGGAGGCTGTGGCCGCAGGCAGCATGGCTGGGGCCTTGAGTGCCGGGTCTGGGGACACAGACTCAACCGAGCAGCGGCGCTGGCGGCAGCAGAGATAATCAGGGCCAGACAGGCAGCTGTGGGCGTGGGGACTGGCCAGTGGGACGGGCGGCGGGAAGGCGGGCCGGGAGAGCAGAGCGGGACAGCGGACTCTGCAGGTCCAGGACATAAACATTGACCTGAGTGGGGGTGGGGCAATGAGGATAGAGAGATTCTGGTCTCTGGAAAATTTTTTTGGTCCTTGCAAGGACCCTGCAGGAGAGGCCTCTTATGCGCTGGACTCCTGAGCTCTAACCACTCACCCTCACTTCCTGCGGGTCACGCTCCCAGCCTAAGTCAAGGACAAAGACTTCCCTTAGTTGTCTTCACTCACTCCAGTTCGGACACAAGGGGGTGAACCACAGTGGATAAAGGGAGTGGCCCCCTTCATGAGAGAGTAGGGCGACACACACTTGATGTAAAGCCAGTCCAGGAAGGGCAGAGAGGGAGGGGCAACTTATCAGAGGAGGAGGAGAGGGGGCAGGAAGTGGCTTCTTTGGGACAGGGATCAGGCTCACATGGGAGCCAGGTGGCATATGTTCAAGAAGACTGCTTGGGGGGTCTAGAAGACAGAGTGGCCGGCCAGGGAAATAGCATAGCAGATGGAGGACCAGAGTTGTATGTCTGAGGCTCCCGGTTTGATCCCCAGCTCCACATTTACCAGAGTGAGGCTCTGGCATCTTGTGTGAAATGGAATAAACCCACGCTCCCAGATTCAGTCCCCAGCACCATCACAAACCAGAGCTGAGCAGTGCTCTGGTCTCAATCTCTCTCTATCTCTCATAAATAATTCCAGGGTAGATAGCATAATGGTTATGCAAAGAGACTCTTATGCCTGAGGTTCCAAAGTCACAGGTTCAATCCTCCACACCATAAGCCAGAACTGAGCAGTGCTCTGGTAAATACAAAACAAAACAAAGAAACTAGAGCATGTAAATAATAATAAAGTAAAAGCTATTTGCAGCCCAGAAGGTGGTACGTCGGATAAAGCATTGAATTCTCAAACATGGGGTCCCAAAATCAATCTTTAGCATTGAGTATGCTCTGCTTCTCTAATAAATACTTAAATATTTTCAAGAATAAATGGGTACATATTTTCTTAAATTTGATATTGGGGGGACAGGCAGTGGCGCACCTAGTTAAGTACACATACACTAAAGTGTGCAAGGACCCAGGGTTCAAGCCTGCAGTGGGGAAATCTTTATGAGTGTGAAGCAGGGCTGAAAGTATCTTTTCCTGGCTCTTTCCTACTCCATCTCCTCCTCTCCTTTCAACTTCTCATTGTCTCTATATATTTGAAAAATAACTTTTTAAAAAAAGTAGACTGGGGGGAGTTGGGTGGTAGTGCAGCGGGTTAAGCGCACATGTTGCGAAGCCCAAGGACCTGCGTAAAGAACCGGTTTGAGCCCCCGGCTCCCCACCTGCAGGGGAGTCCCTTCACAGGCGGTGAAGCAGGTCTGCAGGTGTCTGTCTTTCTCTCCCCCTCTCTGTCTTCCCTTCCTCTCTCTATTTCTCTCTGTCCTATCTAACAACAATGACATCAATAACAATAACTACAACAACAATAAAAAAAAAAGTAGACTGGGTCAGGTCTGGAATCCAGGGTCCCCTCTTCTGCAGTGTTAGAGGACTTGAGCCAAGTCTGATCCTAGGAGCCCCCCAGGCCTCTCTATTCATCCAGTCAGGCGCCCCCAACCCCCATGTTCCTCCTCAGGCCCCAGGGTGGCAAACCAGGTCTCCATTCAGCCTTTTATTCTATTCGTCCATGAACTCTGTTGTCCATGCTAGTCAGGTGGGGGGACCTCCTGGGCAGCCCCCCGACATTGTCTAAATCCGAGCTCTGCCCTGGGGGCCACGCCTTGCGGCCCTTCCACCAGGGTTCGCTGCATCCCTGGGCACCTGGCCCCCCCGGGGTGAGGCGGCTCTGGCAAGGGGTCAGCTCTCAGGGGCGGGGGACCCAGGGCTGCCCCCTGCGGCTGCCCTCTGCAGCATGTCCAGGGCCCCCCAGAAGAAGTCGCGCTGGGCGCTGGGCAGGGGCAACCAGCCCACGATCTCTCTCATCTTGGCCACGCGGGCCTGCAGCGTGGGGCAGCTGTGCACCTGGTTCAGATACTCCTCGAGGGCCCGCGCAGCCCCGCCGGGGTCCTGGGGGGCTCCGGCGGCTGGGCCAAGTTCGGGAGTCCCCGCTGTCCTGCCAGCCGGCAGGTCGCGGTAAGCCAGGTGCTGCTCGATGTCGTGGCTGGACAGCATGTAGAGACACTCCCGGCTGGAGCACAGGGCGCAGGCGCACAGGGGGACCTGGGGGAGGGTGCGGGGGACTGAGCTGGGGGCCCCAGGTAGGCCCCCTCCATCCTCCCAGGGGACATGGGCAGACAGGCCTCAGGGGCCAAGTGGGGACGAGGCGGGCTTTGCAACTTTGTGGGGCTCCCCAGACCCCACTCTGACCTTCACTTGGAGCTTGACAAAGGAGGCGCTGCCCTTGGGCCAGCCGGGGAGTCGGCCCCCCGCGCCGCAGCCGCAGCCCAGCAGCTCCTTGTTGCTGTCAGAGTCCTGGCTCAACACCAGGGAGTGGTTGAGGCCGCACCACAGGGCGATGGGGCGCTGCAGGTACTGAACCTGGGGGGCCAGGAGGGCCCTGAGCAGGGAGCAGGGGGTGGTGGGGGCTGTAGGCCCCCAGAAACCAAGGACTCGGGACCTCTCGGCCCAGCTCTGCCACCCCCCCAAGGCGAGTGCAGCCCCCCAGAACCTGCCATGCAGCCATGCCCTCCCTACCCAGGTATGACAGTGTCACCAGCCTCTGCATGGGAGGCTTAACTTCCCCAGGCAGGAGCAGGGGGCTCCCAGGTCTGTGAATTTGGGAAGAGGTGGTGGGTTCGGGGGCGGGGAGATGGGAGGAGGTCAGAGGTGACCTTTCACCTGCGTTGGTTCCCCACGGTCCATTTTGTCCCCTGTCCCTAGCTGCCCATATCTGTTGTTCCCCTGCATGAAGATCCGGCCAAACTCGTCCACCAGTCCCAGGTGGTTGTAGCCAAGAGCGCAGAACAGGATCTGGGGTAGGGGGAAGTGGGGGACAATGAGCAGCCAGAGCCCTCCATCTCAGCCCACAGTCCCTCTCTCTGACCCCTGCCCCCCCACTCACTCCATCCAAGCCCCCCAACTCCCTGTCCAAGCTCCTACCTTGGCAGGAAGTGAGAGAGCAAGCGGCATCTGTTGGTCCAGGGGGTCAAAGGCTTGGAGGGTCCCGAACAGATCTCGATACACCCCTGGTGTATGCACCTCAAAATACACTCCCCCCTGGTCTGGGGGGTCAGGAGGCCTCAGTCCAGTAGCTTTGGGCTCCCATCTCCTAGGGAGCAGACTCCCAGAAGATTGGGGGGTCCCCCACCCCCTTACTGGAAAGGCATCAGGTTGGATGTTATGGGGATATTTGTTAAGTTATTTAGTTATTTTCAATTTTACCAGAGTCCCACTTAGCTCTGGCTTATGGTGATTCAGGAGATTGAACCTGGGACTTTGGAGCCTTAGTCAAGAAGGTCTCTTTGCATCACCATTATGCTATCAACCTCTGCTCATTATTTATTTGTTGGTTGGTTGGTTGGTTAGTTGGTTGATTATTGCCACCAGGGTTATTGCTGGGGCTTAGTGCTTGCACAATGAATCCGCTGGTCCTCATGGCCTTTTTTCCTCTCTCTTCTTTATTAGATAGGACAGAGAGGAATTGAGAGGGAAGGGGAGATAGAGAGACAGAAAGACACCTGCAGTACTTGCTTCACTGCTTGTGAAGCTTTCCCCCTGCAGGTGAGGAGTGGAGCCTCGAACCCAGGTCCTCACTCGTGGAACTTTAACCAGGGTGTGCCACCTCTCAGCTCCCAGATCTTAAACTTTTAGAAATATTTTTAAAAGATTTTTCAATATTTATTTATTGTTACCCTTGTTGTTTTTATTGTTGTTGTTGATGTTATTGTTGTTGGATAGGACAGAGAGAAATGGAGAGAGGAGGGGAAGACAGAGATGGGGAGAGAAAGACAGACACCTGCAGACCTGCTTCACCGCCTGTGAAGCGATTCCCCTGCAAGTGGGGAGCCGGGGGTTCAAACTGGAATCCTTATGCAGGTCCTTGCACCACGTGTGCTTAACCCACTGTGTTACTGCCTGACTCCCAGAATTTTTTTTTTTTTTTACCAGAGCACTGCTCAGCTCTGGCTTATGATGGTGTGGGGGACTGAACCTGGGACTTTGAAGCCTCAGGCATGAGGGTCTCTTTGCATATCCATTATGCTATCTACCCCACCCTAGAAATATTTTTTAAGTCTTTTAAAAATATTTTGAAATACTTTGTAAGTCTTTTAAAAATATCTTACATTTACTATTGGCTAGAGACAGAGAGAATTTGAGAGGGGGAGGGAAAATAGAGAGGGAGAGAGACAGAGAGACACCTGCAGCCCTGCTTCATAATTCCTGAAGCTTTCCCCCTTGCAGGTGGGGACCAGGGGCTTGAACCCGGATCCTTACACACTGTAATGTGAGCACTTAAGCAGGTGCACCACCACCTGCCTCCCATCTTAACTTTTCACTGGGTTGCCCTGGGGGAACCCCAGAGGGGGAGTGCAGAGGAAGAATGTGTTTGTTTGCAGTGATGGGGGGGGGAGAGGAAGAGGGGGAGGGAGATGGAGAGGGAGAGAGAGTGGGTGGTGGTGCACCTGGTTGAGCGCAAGGACCCAGGTTTGAGCTCCCAGACCCCACCTACATGGGGAAAGCCTCACAAGTGGTGAAGCAGTGCTGCAGGTTTCTCTCTCTCTCCCCTGTCCTCTCAAATTCTGGCTGTCTCTATCCAATAAGCAAATAAAGATAAAAAATTTAAAGAGAGAGAGAGAGAGTGAGAGAGAGAGAGCCCTAGGACAGCAGTGAGGCACAGGTGACTCCAGGGATTGAACTTTTGACCTTGTGCTTGAGAGTCTGGCGCTCCAGTGGCTACACTGCCCCAGTCATGGTGTGGGGTGGGTCTCCTCACCTGTGATGTACAGGGTGCTGCTCTGGTTGGAGGCCATGCAGGTGACACGCAGGTGCGGTAGGCAGCGGGACACCTTCCGCAGGGCCAGCTGCACCGTGTAGGAGCGGGGCTGATCCAGCTGCGTCTCATTCACTACCAGTGAGTAGATCTTCCCCTCCTCTGCAGGCAGGGGGGACAGTCATCTGGGGGGCCCTCCAGAGCCCTCCAAAAACCACATCAACTCCCCACTGGGGTCCCTGAGCAGACAGGACAAAACCTTAATCTTAAGTAAGTTTTTTTTATTTATCATTTTTAAAGCATTTTCATTTCATTTTTTAAAATAATTTTTCCCTTATTGGGGGATTAATGTTTTACATTCGATAGTAAATACAATAGTTTGTACATGCAAAACATTTCTCAGTTTTCCACATAACAATACAACCCCCAGTAGGTCCCCTGTCATCTTTTTCCAGGACATTTTCATTTCATTTTTTATTTTTTGCTTTATTTATTTATTCATTTATTTATTTTTACCAGAGCACTGCTCAGCTCTGGCTAATGGTGGTGTGGGGGATTGAACCTGGGACTTTGGAGCCTCAGGCATAAGAATCACTTTGTATAACCATTATGCCATCTATCCCACCCTTTATTTATTTATTTTTTTTAAGGAATTCTTGGGGGAAAAATTCTTGGGAGACAGACAGCTATAGCACTGCTCCACTGTTCATAAAGCTTTCCCTCTTGCACAAGGGGACCAGGAGCTTGAGAACACCGAATCCTAACCTCCAGACCACCAGGGAAGATAGAACTGGGCTCTTGAACTCAGGTCCTTGCACTGTAATGTGAGCACTTAACCAGGAGCACCACCACCCGGCCCTTTATTTTATTTATCTTAACCAGAGAGATACAAACAGAAAGAGACCAGAACATTGCTCAGCTCTGTCTGATGGCGGTGCTGGGGATTGAACCGGGCACCTTGGAGGTTTAGGCAGGAAAGTCTTTTGCAGAACCATTATGCTATCTCCCCTAGCCCGATATTAAAGTAATTTTTAAGCATGACTTGGACTCAGGTGATGGCTCGGCCCCCACCCAAACACCTGACGCCCCAGAGGCTGCAGGTTCAATTCCTACAACATCTTATACCAGAGTTGAGCAAAGCTCTGATCTCTCTCTCTCACTTTCTCTCTGCTGGTGAAGCTTCCCCCTGTAGATGGAGACTGGGGACTTGAACCCAGGTCCTTGCACACTGTAATGTGTGCACTCAACCAGATACACCACTACTCTCTCTAAATAAAGTGTTTCAAGCACCATGCACTTCTGGAACTGTGGCTTCTGGGCAATCCTTTGCCGCAGGGCCCTTTGCTTACCGAGGTCTGCAGGCTCCAGGCCTAGGAGGTGGATAAACTCTGGGGGAGTTGGGCCTGAGACCAGAATGAGGGGCAGCACAGCCCTGTGCAGGGCTCCCCCCAGGTACCCCCAGCAGGGCCCGAGAGTCTGCAGGAAACTAGGTGCTGTCTTGGTCCAGGCCTACCTGTGAGCAGCAGCAGCGCCCGCTGCGTCTCCTGGCCCACTAGCACGATCTGCTTGAAGCTCATGGAGTGGTGGAAGGTCATCTTGAAGACCCGCTGCCCACTGGACTGCAGGTAGACCTCCACACAGTCGCAGGCCCGCGGCCCTGTGGCACCTACCATGCCCGGCTGTTCCCGCGTGGCCAGGACGTAGAGGTACTTGCGGTAAACCGTGTCACATCGCGGGTCGGAGGCAAACTACAGGGATAGGGAAGGTGTTTGGGCCCAGGAAGGAGCTCAATGCCTCACACTCGGGAGGCCCCAGGTTCTATACCCAGCACCGCCAAAGGTCAGAGCTGAGTGGTGATCTATGAAGAGCAGCACGTATGTGGTGCTGGGGATGGAGCCTGGGATGTCAGGCTAGTTCTGGCACTCTGCGTGCTGAGATACCTCCTAGAGTACTAAACAAACTCATAATTATTATTACTACTACTATTTTGGCCAGAACACTACTCAGAAAAGACAGGGAAGGCTAGAGTGATTTGGAAAAGAATGAAAAAAGAGTAGGTGTGGGAAGAGGGCAGGGTGGCAGCACACCTGGTTGAGCACACATGTTATAGTGTGCAAGGACCCAGGTTCAAGCCCCCGTCCCCACCTGCAGGGGCAAAGTTTTATAAGTGGTGAAGCAGGGCTGCAGGTGTGTGTCTGTCTCTCTCCCTATCACTCTCTTCCCTCTCAATTTCTGACTATCTCTATCCAATAAATAAAGATAATAAAAAATAAATAAAAGAATAGGCAGGGAAGATAGCATATAGGTGATGCAAAGAGGTTCTAGTGCCTGAGGCTCCAAGGTCCCAGGTTCAATCCCCCACACGCCACAGCTGAGCAGTGCTCTAGTAAAAAAAATAATGAAAGGGCAGCCTCCAGTCCCCACCTTCAGGGTGAAGCTTTAAGAGTGGTGAAGCAGTGCTTACAAGTGTCTCTCCCTATCTCCTCTTCCCGCTTAACTTCTTTCTGTCTCTATCCAATACATGTACATATATATATAATTTAAATTATATATATATATTATCTTTATTGGATAGAAACAGTCAGAAATTGAGAGAGAAGGAGGAGATAGACACCTGCCACCCAGCTTCACCACCTGCAAAGCTTTCTCCCTGCAGGTGGGGGTCAGGGGCTGGAAGCCAGGTCCTTTCACATTGCAACATGTCACTCAACCAGGTGCGCCACCACCCGCCCCAATTATATATCATTTTAAAAAGGGGAAAAGATGGGGATTTAGGAGATGACTCACCCAGTAGAGTGCATACCTCCCCATGTGCAAGAACCTGGGCTCAAGCCCCTGTCCCCGCCCCCCGGGGGAGAGGGAGCTTCCTGAGTTGTGGAGCAGTGCTGTAGGTGTCTCTCTCTGGGGTCAGGTCGAAGTGCGAACCCTGGGTCTGGGGCTGGGTGTGGAGGCTCAGGACACCCTGGGTCCCCGAGGAGGGTGCTTCAGGGACTCACGTCCTTGGCTCCCCGACATAGCACCACGTAGCGGCAGGCCCGCTTCCACTGGATCTGGCCCAGTGTGGAGGAGACCAGGGCATTCTTAAGGAAGAAGAGGGTCCCTGAGTAGTCGAGGATGAAGACGTGGTCCTTGGTGGGCAGGAAGCGGCGGTAGCCGTGGGCCAGCAGCGGGGCCACGCTCTTGCTGAGACAGCGCCGGCGCCCCCCGAACGCCTGGTAGTACAGCCCCTTGGTGTCTGCGGGCAGGGACAGGGCAGGCTAAGGGCTGGGGCAGGCGCTGGGCATGTCCGACTCCCCAGGGTGCGGCCCCTCCCTCCCCTCCCTGGGACACGCAGGCACGCTCCACATGACATCTCTGGTCCCACCTCCCCTGAGAGAGATGAGAATGGGTAGAAGAAAAGGGATGGGTTGGGGAAGACGGCATGATTGTTATGCCCTGATGCTCTGAGGTCCCAAGTTCAAGACCCTGCACTACCATCAGCCAGAGCTGAGCAGGGTTCTGGTAAGGAAAAAAAAAAAAAGTAAATAAAAAAGAAAAGGGTTGGGGAGATGGCACAGGGTGACACGGGGACAGGGCCTGCATAGCAGAGGTCCCACCAGTACAGAGAACTCTGGTCCAAAAGAAAAGAAAAAACAAAATGGGTATGTGTGTGGGGTCCTCTGGGCATGACGTATAAGGGGCCCCAGGGGGGAGACGTGGAAGGGAGTTTGAAGAGGGGAGACCTGGGAAGCCTGAGAGGCCACGCAGTGGGTAGCGCACAGGGCTGGCATGGGTGAGGGTCTGCATGTGCCAGAGTGCTGCTCTTGTTCAACCAACTAACCAACCAACCAACCAAAAAATCATTCTCAGACAGGAAGTTGGTTCAAAATGTTCAAGGACAGGAGGCTTGGGGGTCAGAGGCCCCAGAACCATCATAAACCAGAGCTGAGCTGTGCTCTAGTATCTCTCTCTCTCTGAAATACATAGTTTTTTTTTAAAGATTTATTTACGAGAAAGATAGGAGGAGAGAGAAAGAACCAGACATCACTCTGGCACATGTGCTGCCGGGGATTGAACTTGGGACCTCATGCTTGAGAGTCCAAAGCTTTACCACTGCGCCACCTCCCAGACCACTGAAATACATAGGTTTTAAGATAAAGAATCTAGCAGTCCAGGAGGTGGCACTGTAGATAAAATGTTGGCTTTTCAAACATGAGGTCTCTAGTTCAATCCCCTGTATAAGCATTATGAGCCAGAGAGGTGCTCTGGTTCTCTCATGTAAATAATTCTTTATCTTAGCAGCTTTGGAGACAGCATAACGTTTATGCAAAAAGCCTCTCTTGCTGAGGTACCAGAGCTCCCAGGCCCCAGGTTCAGCCCCTAACACCACTCTTAGCTAGAACTGTGCAGCACTCTGGCAAAAGAAAAAAGAAAAAAAGGCGGGCAATTTGGCGGGGATGCCTATAGCTCAGCCTTGGGGTCAGGAGACCCCAGGAGAAAGTGGTCCTAGAATCCGGCCAGAGGAAGGGGCCCTGGGAGTGCTCGGGCTACTTGGGTTATGGGGGGCAGAGGGGCTGGGGTGGCAGGTGTACAGTTGAGGATGGCGGCTCTCTTCCAGGGCCGGACCCCCGAGCCCTGCTCCCGGAGACGGGGGCTGAGCCTGCGGCACATGCGCCTCCACACGCCCTCGGCGTCACACACTGCGTGGAAGTAGTGGCAGGTCTGGCCCAGTGCCACCACATCCCGGACAGGCAGGAACGAGATGATATGCTCCACCTGGGGAGAGGGGGTGGCGTCAAATTCAGATAGAGAAAAGGGGAGACGCCACAGTGTCAGAGTTTCCCCTGGCTCCAGAGTGCCTCCCTGCTGGTGCCTGGGTCAACACTCGGCCTCCCTGTGAGCTCTCTCTCAGGCCCCCAGTCACTTATCCTGGATACCTCCCTGGTCCCCAGCAACTCACCAGCTCTGGGGGGAACAACTGAACAGAAATAGGGGTCCCTTTCCCTTTCTTCTCTTCACTCACAGGCTCTGGGCCACAGGAAGGGCAGATCCGCTTCACCTACCCAAGGAAAGGGGGTACGGGGGTTCTCTGGGGGTAAAGGCCACCTTTGCTCTCTTAGGCATAGCTATTGAGGAGCTGCGGTCCAGTGTGTGTGTGGGGGGTCCATGACTCTGGTTCCCTGGAGTCCTTTCTCCTGATGACCTCTCCCCCTCTCACACACACTCACCCTGAGCCCCTCCTCCCAGCCGCACCACCCGGTGAATTTGGGGCGCTTCCGTCTTGGGCTCCTCCTCAGCATCCTGATCACTGCCCCCTCCCCGGCCCTGCCCTCATCTCTCTGGGTCCCCAGGCCCCCTGCACTCAGCTCCCTGGCCCCCATCCTTGCAGCCTTTCCCAGACCATGCCCCCTGCCCGGGCTCAGGGGTCCTCTGATCCCACCCACCCCCCTCCCCAGCCATCTAGCCCCTCCCCCCTGGAACCCTGACTGACAAAACTCTCAGTGACCTCAGGTGGGGCTACTGTGACCTCATCCCACCACCCAGCCACTGTGACTTGTCTCTCTGACCTGGCCGGGGCATGCTGGGCCTGGCTTTCTGCTGGGCTCTCTACACACAGGCAAAGGATGTGTTTCATGGGTGGCTGGAGTAAAGGGGCAGCTGCTGGTGACTGAGGCTGCTGTTTTGGGGGTGTCAGAGCGGGTGTTTCCACAGGCCTGCCTTCAGTATTGACTGCAGGGAAACACTGGGGGGGGGGTCCCTCATAGCTGGGCTGGGGTAGCAGGGGGGTGTCAGAGATGGAACAAAGAATCAAAAATATTATAAACTGTTTGACAGGTGGAAGTGCAGGGAGTGGGGTAAGGTGGCCCCTTAAAAGACCAGCTAGCTTAACTGAAAGCAGGAACAGGTTCAGCACAGCCTCTCTCTCCCTCTCTCTCTCTCTCCTCTCTTTTTTGCCTCCAGGGTTATTGCTGGGGCTCGGTGCAGGCACTACGAATCTTCTGCTCCTGGAGGCCACTTATTCCATTTTATTGGACAGGACAGAGAGAAATTGAGAGAGGAGGGGGAGATAGAGAGGAAAGAGAAAGACAGACACCTGCAGACCTGCTTCACTGCTTGTGAAGCTTCCCCCTGCAGGTGGGGGATGGGGGCCTGAACCTGGATTCTTGATCTGGTCCTTGCACTTCATACTTTGTGTGCTTAACTGGGTGTGCCACCATCTAGCGCCTAGCGCAGACTGACTGACTCACACACACTCTCTCTCTCTTTTCAATTGCCACACCAGGGTTATCGCTGGGGCTTAGTGCTGGCACATCGTATTCTGGAGGCCATTTTTTCTGTTTTATTTGATAGGAAAGAGAACAACTGAAGTGGGGAGGGGATAGGGAGAGAGCAAGACAGATACCTGCAGCCCTGCTTCCCTGCTCATGAAGCTTCCCTGCTGCAGGTGGGGATCAAGGGCTGGAACCTGGGTCCTTGTGCATGGTAATTGTGTGCTCAACTGGCTGTGCCACCACCCAACCCCTAGTATAGACTCCAGAGTTACACAAAAAAAACACATCCAGGGGTCATGAAGTGGCCCACCTAGTACAGTGAGTGGCTATCCCTGCATGAGCTCCTGGGTCTGTGGACAGCACAAGATGTCTCTCTTTCTCTCCGTTGAAGAAATAAAACAGTAAAGACATGGACCTGGAGGTCACTCAGCGGTATGAGTGTGAGGCCCTGGGTTCAGTTCCTGGTGCTGTACTTAAAAAAAAAAAAAAAAAAGTGGCACAAAGCACAAAGACCAGCATAAGGATCCCGGTTCGAGGCCCCGGCTCCCTACCTGCAGGGGAGTCGCTTCACAGGCAGTGAAGCAGGTCTGTAGGTGTTTATCTTTCTCTCTCCCTCTCTGTCTTCCCCTCCTCTATCCATTTCTCTCTGTCCTATCCAACAACGATGACATCAATAACAGTAGCAATAATAACTACTACAGCAATGAAAAACAAGGGCAACAAAAGGGAAAATAATATAAAAATAAAAAAATGAGGGGTGGTGGTTGGTGGTGATAGTACAACAGCTTATGCAACAAAATTTCCTGCCTGATCAGAGGTCCCAGATTCGATCCCCAGCACCACCATCAGCTAGAGCTGAGCAGGGTTCATGGAAAAACAAAAACACCTCCCGCTCACAGGCAGTTTGTTTTCTTGGGACAGTCCTGTCAAGACAGGGTAGAAAAAGACAGCTGTACAGCTGAAGTTACCTCCCAGAGACTAAGCTTTAGGACTTCGGCCTATATGGCGGTGGGGGTGGTACATAAGAGACCAAAGAGGACAATTTGAGAAGTACATCTCTCCAGACAGGGCAGGGGACAGACACCTCTAAATCCAAGAAGCAGTTGCCTCTCGAAGCGGCTCAAAGTGCTGCCTCCGTCAGCATGAAGGTCACAGAACCTCTAATTTACTGCGCCTAACCCTCCAATCAATTGCCCCTGCTCATGGAGACAGGAAACAGCTAGTTTGGGACAACTAGGGTGGCCTTTAGTGTTGTGATCAGTTGAGATGTCAACCTCAGATATAAGGTTGAGAAATAAAGTTCAAGACTTGGATGGGGGAGGGGAAGACTGGGGAGATAGCATAGTGGTGATGCAAAGTGCTTTTGTGCCTGAGGCTCTGAGATCCCAGGTTCAATCCCCAGCATCCCTGTGAGCCAGAGCTGAGCAGGGTTCTTATCAAAATAATAATAATAACACAAAATAAAGAAGGGCAGAGGTAGATAGCATGATGGTTATGCAGAGAGATTCTCATGTCTGAGGCTTCAAAGTTCCACTATGTGCTAGAGCTGAGCAGTGCTCGGGTTAAGATAATTTATAGAAATCAGAGGTTGTGGCTAATTGGTTATGAACACCTCCATAACCAAATGATCTGAAGAGTATCTTAGGTACCTGGCCACCTAAAAGGACGTTCAGATCTCTCTGTAGACAGAAGCTGCACCACCTTCCCTGTATTTGGGCCCCCGTCCATCCCTCAATACACCTGGGGAGGTAAAGGGGAAGGGGGTCTGGCATAGGAAAACTCTACTGGGGGCAGGCCAGTTAAGTGCACATAGTACTAAGTTCAAGGACCTGCTTGAGGATTCAGATTTGAGCCCCTGACTCCCCATCTGCCAAGGGTCGCTTCACACGCGGTAAAGGAGATCTGCAGGTGTCTTTTTCTCTCCCTCTCTATCTCCACCAGGAACAGTGGATATGTAGTACCAGCACCGAGCCCCAGCGATAACACTGGAGGCAAAAAGAGAAAAAGAAAAAGAAAGCCCATTGTGGGAATGGGGAGACAATATAAGGATTGATGCTGAGGTTCAATCCTCAGCACCACCATCAGCCAGAGCTGAGCAGTGTTCTGGATTCATTCTTTATCTTTCTCTCTAAAAAAATAAATAAATAAACACACACATACACACACACACACACACACACACACACACACACACACACACACATTAGAAAAGCCCCACTGTGAATGAGAGCTAAGGACGTTAAGGAAGGACCGGCTTTGCCCTTTTGTAAAATGGGGGCTTTGGGCCGAGGAGATAGCATAATGGTTACGCAAACAGATTTTCATGCCTTAGGCTCCAAGGTTCCAAGTTCAGTCAGTCCTCAGCAGCATCACCAGCCAGAGCTGAGCAGGGCTCTGAGAAAATAAATAAGTAAATAGACAAACAAATAAACATAGGGGCTTCCTGATGGGGGGTCATCTAGAAGAGCCCCCTCTAGCCTCCCGGGCAAGGCTGTGGTTACCGTTTCTGCTTCACAGCCCATCTCTCCCGGGGGCTGGGACCCCGCTCGTTCCCCAGCTCGGAGGGACCACAGTGGAAAGACGCAGTGCAGGCGGGTTCTTCCCCGCATTCTCAAAAGTTGTAGCTCACCCACCACTTAGGAAAGGGACCGCCTTCCCGCCCATGCTATTGGTAGTTAGAGCCGTCTCTCAGAGAAGAAATCCGGTCAGGTTCCCTCCTGAGACTATGATTGGTTATTTGACGATCACTCTCCGGATTCTGACTTCTTATTGGTCTTTGTTGCAAGAGGCCCCTCCCCGACGTGAGAGCTCACGGCTTCTGAGTCCTTCCCAGTGGCGTCCCCGTCCCCGGAATACATCTGATTGGCTCATGTCCAGTACTAAGCGTTGTGATTGGACAGGGCTACGTGGGGCGGGCCGACCTGCAGCGCCGGCCGTTGACGAGCGCTTTCTGCCAGTCCCCCTCCCTTCTCCCTCCCCGATCCAGCGCCGGAGTCCCCGCCCCCTTGACGCGTTCTGATTAGCCACTGCTGGCGCGTCCTCTGGGCAGGATTGGTCTGTCGCCTCCAGGGGCCCGCCTCCTCCTCCCGGACGCGACTACGGCGGCTGCGAGGCGGGGAGGGGTCTGGAGGGCCGCCCGGGCCCGTCAGTCAGGCAGCGGGAGCCGCCGGGAGCGGATGGCGGCGGCTGTAGCGGGCCCCCTCGCTGCCGGGAGCGAGGAGGCGGCGCCCACCAGCGCCGTGCCGGGAACCTTGGGCCTGCCCGGGAGCCGCAGTGCCGAGCGGGCCCTGGAGGAGGCCGTGGCCACCGGGACCCTGAACCTGTCCAACCGGCGCCTGAAGCACTTCCCTCGGGGCGCGGCCCGCAGCTACGACCTGTCAGACATCACCCAGGCTGGTGAGTGCGCGGGGCCCACCCTCATTTCCATAACCACACCCACTGCCCCTCCCCCGCCAGGCCCTGTCACCTGCCTCTCGGGGTCCCGATCTCCCTGATCTGCATAAGCCCTTGGCTTCCCCCGCCACCCGGAGGACTCTCGAAATGGGGAGGCATGACTCGTCCCCTCAAATGCCTCGCGCCCCCAGCCCGGCCTGGAGAGAGCTCCCCCAGCATCCTCCGCGCCCCTTGGTTTGCATATATCCGCACCTGCTGTAAGGCCCCGCCCCTCACCTGGGCGGCTTATTTGCATAAACTGCAGCCTAGCTTCCTGAACCTGGTCCCTCTCCCCAACTTCTCGCCCCAGAATATGGGCTCCTGGTTCTCCCTCTCTCCCCTGGATCCCGGACTCTTCCTCCCGAGGACCGAAATCCGAGCAGACCCCCATCCTCAGGGACGCGCCCCTCGCAGCCAGCAGGACTCCTCTGCTTGCTCTGCGCACCCTGAGGTCCGGGGCTTTCGCCCTGCCAGCCCTGGGGACCCTGGGTCCTCGCCCAACTTCCCCCATTGTGGTGGCCTCAGGGGGACCCTCGGGTTCCCCTCGGTGTTTGCTTTCCTAGCCGGGAAGTCACGGTCCTGCCACCCTCCACCCCTATCCATGGGAGCCCGTGATGTTGGGGTGTGGGGGGGACTCGCTGTGACAGGTGAGTCAGGCTGCAGCTGCTTGGGCGGCGACCTCTGACCTGGGGCTGGCAGCTGGGGAGCGGGGCTCCTGACAGTGCAGCCCCTTTACTCGAGCCCCACCCTGGCCTGGCTGGTGAGGGTGCCCCCCGCGGCCACGCCTAGAGAGAGCTGCTGCCATGGGGACAGCTGGGTGGGCATCTAGGCCTCTCCCTGGCCCTGGGCGGCTGGGCAAGTCTGGAGGACTCCTTCCTGTCCCTCTGTCCGTCTGCCTCCCGCAGCCACCGCAGCCCAGCTCCAGATTGACCCCAGCAGCTGCGGACACTCGCCTTCTGTTCCCATGCCCCTCCCCCGGCTTGTTTTTTGACAAAGACCAAATGTTATCCTTTACTTCCCAGGCAGCCGAATGTCTGCAGTGGCCGCAGGGGGAGAACTCTCAGCTACCCCTAGGCCGCGCCCAGCTCCCGCATTCCCCCCAGGGGCCTGCTCCCTACCGAGTCCTGGCAGCTCCCAGGCCCCTTTCCCCAGCTGGGCGGCTAAGGGGAAGTGGCCACCCTGCCCTCCACACCCTCAGCCCGCCCACCCAGACTGCCCGCACCCGCTCTGCAGGCACCCTCTCCTGCCTCTCCCCTGGCTGGGGTCTGTGCTTCCCAAGGCAGGACTCCCCACCCACAACAGGGCTCCCCACAGCTGGTGCACCCCATCCTGTCCTGCCTGGGAGGACTTCTGAGCTGGGGGAGGGGCCCTCTTAAGGAGAAGTGCCGCTGCTCTCTCACTCGCTCTCTCCCAGACCACATCCTGTCTCTCCTGTGCCCTGCCTCTTCTAGCCGTGCCCCTTTCTGCAGCCCTGCTCAGCACCCAGCCTGCCCCCACACCTATGCCTGCTGAGCCCCAGGCAGGTAGGCTGCAAGCGCAGGGCTCACAGGTGCTCCCTCCTGGGCAGCCATTCTGTGTGGGGTCTTCTGTGAGCCAAGCCGGTCCTCCAGCCTGCAGACTGCCCTCTGCCCTGGTGAACACAGACCTAGACCCAAAGGGCCATCTTGCTTCTGCACTTCCTGTCACCACACTCATTTCAGGGGGGTGGGGGTTGTACCTGTTGCCTTCCCCTGGGTTTTCTGCACCTCCCTCCTGGGGCCTCCCTAGCTGCTGCTCCTCCAGGTGCTGCTCCCCAAGACTTCCCCCACAGGCTGGGGCTGGGCTGAGGAAGCAGAAACCAGGCTTCCTGAGGGCCGAGGATGGGTGGGGACTCCAAGGCCTGACTCCTTGGACTGGGAGGATGAGCCACCCATGAGCTAAGGAGGTGGTGGCAAAGCCCCCTGTGGGAGCTGGGCCCCCAGTGGAAATGGGGGGAGATGGGTGGGGCTGCAGGGGCTTTAGCACAGGGCCCACCCTCCTTCCTTTGAAGTCCCTGACACCTGGTCCCCGGGACCTGACTTGGTGACCAGCATGCAGCCAGGCTGCCAAGAGCCCAGGGGCTGCAGACCCCCAGTGCACCACCCGCCCCGTGTGCCTTGGAGCTCCACCCCCAACCCCACCTTGGCCTCTTGTACCGCTTGTGCACTGGCCCCAGGCCTTGACTTCAGGCACGGGGTGTTCCAGTCGAGCGGGGTTCTACTCTGGCTCTGCAGGCAGGTGGCAGCTGGGTCCTGCTGGTCTTGCTGTCCAGCCCCGGCCGCTCACAGCCTCCCTCACTTGCCTCCCCTAGATCTGTCCCGAAACCGGTTCCCCGAGGTGCCCGAGGCCGCGTGCCAGCTGGTGTCCCTAGAGGGCCTGAGCCTCTACCACAACTGCCTGCGCTGCCTGAACCCAGCCTTGGGGAACCTCACAGCACTCACCTACCTCAACCTCAGGTGGGGACAGGTCGGGATGGGGAGGCGGAGCCTGCTGTGGGCTCTCCGGTTGCCCACTCGAGTGAATCCACTTTCCACCCCCCCACACACAGCCGCAACCAGCTGTCCTCACTGCCCCCCTACATCTGCCAGCTGCCCCTTCGAGTGCTCATCGTCAGCAACAACAAGCTGGGGACCCTGCCCCCAGACATCAGCGCCTTGGGAAGCCTGCGGCAGCTTGTGAGGACAAGCCTGGGGCAGTGGAGCTCGGGGCTGGGTGTGGGGCCAGGATAGCCTGTGCTCAGCTCCTGCTCCTCTTCCCCCCACTCTGCTCCCAGGACGTGAGCAGCAACGAGCTGCAGGCCCTTCCAGTGGAGCTGTGCAGCCTCCCTGCCCTTCGGGACCTCAATGTGCGAAGAAACCAGCTCAGCGCCCTGCCTGATGGTGAGGAGGGAGAGGGTGTGTCCACCTCCTAGAAGCCTCAGATGGCTGGGGGGGTAGGGCGGGGGGCAGTGACAGCTTTATGCCTAGGGCTTGCTCAGGAGATAGGCTGGACAGGGTTTCATCTGCTCTTTCCAGAGTCTCTTGGGAGTTCAAAAGAGTTACAGAGACTGAGAAGTAGAGGCTGGGTTTGTAGCTGGAGTTTAGAGGAAGGGGAATGGGGGAGGGCTCCCCCCACCCCCACCCCATCACAGGATGGCCTGTTCAGCTCCTCTGTGACTCCTCTGGGGCCCGCAGCCTGGTCTGAAGAAGTAACTGAGGTGCTGACATCTGATGCCTCTGTGCCAACAGTGCACCTCCTCTTCCTCAGGGTTCTGAGTGCTCGGCGAACTGTGGGTGGGGCCAGGTGGCCGGAGTGATGTCACCCAGACCCTGGCCAGCTCCTCAGATTTAATGGCTTAATAGGGGCGAGACAAACAGAGGAAAAGTGCAGGGAGAAACTGGATCCTTCAGAGCTACCGACTAGGGAGGAATTTGAGAAGCCGGCACCCCAGGTGGGCAGGAACCTGGGGGTATACATCTTCCATCTTCCTGCCGGGGCTGGGGGAGTCGCTGTCAGGCTGAGGTAGGTCAGAAAGGCAAGGCAGGATGATGCCAGGCCGGTTGAGATGGGAGGTGAACCCTACTAGGAAAATATGCAGGGTGACAAAGAATTGGGGGGAAAGTTGTATTCTTCAGCTAAGGGAAGAGGTGTTTGTGCTGAGAAGCAGAACTGACAGTGGAGGGGAGTAACAGATGGGCTCGTGTCAAGACGAGGGCATGCGGGGGGAGGGGCTCTGCCTAGGCGAGAGTGTCTGAGCCCCACTCAGGGGAAGTGGGGGGCCATTCATAGGAGTGCCCTGACAGTTCAAGAGACTCAGGAATGAGAGCTGGAAGTCTGGCCTTGAGACAGAGTGGCATTCGAGACTCTGGGCCAAGCAGGGGATGCCAGAGCTGGGAGACGCTCGCCTGTGAGAGCCCACGCCTCCCTGGGTGCACACGCCAGCACTGCAGGCGGGGCATGCTGCATGATCTGGGGTGGTATGCGGAGTCTTCCCTGCACTGTTTGAGGGAAAAATGAAGAGAATGCCTGGGGCAAGGCTGGAGCGGGCAGAGTGCCCTGGGCATGCGGGAACGGCAGCCACTCCCACCTGTACAGCCTCGCCTACCCACTGCAGGAAGGCTCTGGAGCAGGGTCGCTGTCAGCTTGGGGATAATGGCTGGCAGCACAGTGGGCAGGGTGGATGGGGCAGGGCAGGGCAGGCACTCCAGGGGCCCTCAGCCAGAGTGCAGAGGCTGACTGGCCAGTGTAGCCCCAGCTAAGGACCCCCTGACTTGCCAAACCCCCCCCTCAGCACTAGGGGACCTCCCTCTTGTCCGCCTGGACTTCTCCTGTAACCGAGTGTCCCGCATCCCAGTCTCCTTCTGCCGCCTCAGGCATCTGCAGGTCGTCCTGCTGGACAGCAACCCCCTGCAGAGCCCACCCGCCCAGGTGAGAGGGTGCCTGGCAGGGGCAAGGCCCCAGATAGCTGAGCAGGGTAGGGTGCCCCCTTCCTGCCCCTCCCCTAATTGCCCCCCTCACACCCAGATCTGCCTGAAGGGGAAGCTTCACATCTTCAAGTACTTGTCAACCGAGGCCGGGCGGCGTGGGGGGGCCTCCCTAGGGGATCTGGCCCCTTCCCGCCCCCCAAGTTTCAGTCCCTGGTAAGTCCCAGGGGAGACAAAGGAAGCCCCTGGGTCCCCAGCACCCCTTCCTGGCCCAGGGTCTTGGGGAGGAAGGCACTGCCCTGTGGGCACTGACCCGTGTGCCTGGCAGCCCGGCTGAGGACTTATTCCCGGGACGGCGGTATGACGGCGGGCTGGACTCCGGCTTCCACAGTGTTGACAGCGGCAGCAAGAGGTGGTCTGGAAATGAGGTGAGGGCTGCTGTCTTTCTTTTAGGGTTGGTTTATTATGAGAGACCAGAGACTGTTCAGCTTTGGCATATTTGCTACTTGGGAGGGGACTGAACCTGGGGTCCGCAGTCCCACACTATCCTGCTGAGGGACGTGTGGGGGGTATGCATGGCTCGGCATTTCTCCATTAGCATTTAGTTTCGTGGGAGAAGGAGGTCTTCTGTGTGGTGTCAGGGATGTCTGGGCCTAAGGCAGGTCCCGTGCTCTGACTCCAGTTTCCCCCATCGCCCCATGTCTGCTTTGTGTCTCCATGGACAGTCAACTGATGAGTTTTCTGAGCTGTCCTTCCGGATATCAGAGCTGGCCCGGGAGCCTCGGGGGCCCCGGGAACGGAAGGAGGACAGCTTAGGTGAGTGGGGGGGGGGGGCTGGCAGCCAGCTGAAGGGCCTCACCTGTCTGCTGACACACCCGGCTTCTCCAGCTGACGGGGACCCCGAGCAGATCGACTACGTCGACGGCCAGGTGCCTGGGGAGGATGAGGAGCGAGGTGCTGCCGAGGTGAGGTGGCAGGAGGGAGGGGCTGGGGGGCTGGGGGAGGATACCCCCTCAACCCTCTGCTCTTCGGTTCTCAGGAGCAGCGGCCCCCAGAATCAAGCTCTGTGGTGGAGGATGGGGAGCGGGCACCAGGCAGCAGGTATCCCAGCACCCCCTGAGCAACCCCTCTCCCCAGACACCCCCTGCCCTGACCTCTCTGCTCCTCACCCTTCAGGCGGGAGGAGCTGGCAGGGGAGGAGCGGCGGCGCCCCGACACCTTGCAGCTGTGGCAGGAGCGTGAGCGGCGGCAGCAGCAGCAACAGCAGACTGGCATGTGGGGAGCCCCCCGGAAGGACAGGTGGGACTCAGGGCGGTGGATTCCTCAGCGGTGGCAGAGGCTCCTTACCTGTCCCTGATGACCCTGTCTTCTTGACTGTTTCTAGTTCACTGAAGCTGGGGAACAGGGCCACTGTCACTTCTGTTCAGTCCCCCTCCAAGTAGGTGTCCCTGGGACTGAGGCCCCTGCCCCCCCTCACCTCCTCTCCCTCAGCCCCTCAGCTTCCTCCCTTTCTCTCCTCAGCAGCACCACTGCAAAGTCTACTGTCACCCAGCTGGGGGCTCCCGGGGGGCAGGGAGCCCCCACCTCCACCCCTGCCCCCCGGGAGCCCCTCCCTGCAGCTGTACCAGGTGGGACAAGGGGCCTGGGGGTCTGGGGGTAGGGGTCCCAAGGGCGGGTCTCTCTCACTGTGCCCTTCCCTCTGGTCCCACAGTGTCAGCACCCACTCCCCGGCCACTCGGCTCCATCCAGAGACCAAACAGCTTCCTGTTCCGATCCGCCTCCCAGAGCGGTTCAGGTGCCTCCACCCTCCCCCACCCCCGCCTCTGCCTATGCACCCCACTCACCCCTGGGCCTCTACTGCCCCTCCTGCCCTGCCTCTCTGGATCTATTGGCTCTTTGTGTGGAAAATCCCCCAGGAGGCCGGAGATATGGGTGCCAGCCACTACCACCCAGCCCGGGGGAGGGGACAGACAGCCCACACTCTCCTCCTCTACCTTCTCCAGGCCCTTCCTCCCCAGATGCGGCCCCCCGAGCCAGGCGCCCCCCCCAGCTTCTGGACGAGAAGGAGCTGATGGCTCAGCTGCGACAGGTAGGTAGAGCCCCACCCACCCTGGTGCTTCTGCTGAGGGGGGCAGTCCATGAGGGTACAGGCTGACCCTGCCACACCCACTCTGCTCCCAGGTCCTGGAGTCTCGCCTGCAGCGACCCCTGCCTGAGGACCTGGGCGAGGCTCTGGCCAGCGGGGTCGTCCTCTGTCAGCTAGCCAACCAGCTGCGGCCCCGCTCTGTGCCCTTCATCCACGTGCCCTCTCCTGCTGTGGTCAGTGCCCAGGGCAGAAGTTTGGGACAGATGGCCCCCCCAACACACACTTGGGGTCTCCCCTTACTTCCATCTCCCTCTCCACGCAGCCAAAACTCAGTGCTCTCAAGTCGAGGAAGAATGTGGAGAGTTTCTTAGAAGCCTGTCGAAAAATGGGGGTGCCGGAGGTAGGGGTTGTTCTCTGGAGCCGGCTTGGTCTCATCTCCTGTGGAGGGCGGCCTGGTGGGCACTTTGCACAGTCAGGTCGGCTTGCGCAGTTACAGGGTGGGGGGCTGCTCCCTGAAGGAAGCCTCACGCCCTCCCGCATGCTGTCCCCTCCCTGCGCTGCTGCGCTGCTGGCTCAGACCTTGGGGGCAGGGCTGGGGAGGCTGTCCTGCGCTGACGTCTGTCCTCTGTCCTTGTCCATCTATCCCACTCCCTCCCCAGGCTGACCTGTGCTCGCCCTCAGACCTGCTCCAGGGCACCACCCGGGGGCTGTGGACCACCCTGGAGGCTGTGGAGCGGGTGGGGGGAAGAGCCCCCCCTCCCCTCTGGCCCCCCTCTGGTCTGGGCGGCTTCGTCCTCTTCTACGTGGTCCTCATGCTGCTGCTCTGTGTCGTCTACACTCGGCTCCTGGGCTCCTAGGACCGGAAGTCCACCCCCTATTTCTATTTATGACTCCTGAGCGACCTGCCCCCACCGTGGTGCCTTCAGCCCCCACCAAAGACACTAGCGAGCCCCCACTGACCTTGGGCCCCCTCCTGTAGCCTGCCCCATGCCTTCAGGCCTCCCGGGGGGGGGGGGTGTCCCACCCTCTGCCCTTGCTCCACCTGCTGTGGGGTGAAATTATATTTTGTAGAGAGAGCGCTATATTTGTAGGGGTGCAGGACCCAGGCTGGGTCTCTTGTATAAACTGTACAGACTGGTCGCTTGTGTGTGTGTGTGTGTGTCTGCTGCGCGCCCGGCTCTGTGTGCCAGCCCCCCCACCTGCCTGCGGGGGGCGGGGGGCGGGGCACAGGTCCCCCCCCCCCCCCCCCCGCCCTGTGTCACCTCCCTCCTGTTATCTGCTGGCAGCTTCCTCGCATCTCAGTGTCCCCAGGCTAAGGCTAAGGCTCCGCATCTGCCCCCTGCCATCTGTTCCCCTGCCGATGGCCTGGCCTTGGCCTTGCTGTGAGTGACCCCCAGGCTCCCTTAAGGTGCCCTCCCCCCCCCCCCGGGTCCTAACCTGGCCCCTCCCCCCAGGAGTCCCTGTGCCAGCCCCACCACATCCTGGAGGAGGAGGGGGCCCCGGGCAGGGGCCTCCCCCACATTGCTGCTGTGGTCCATGCGCTGCTGGAGCGGCCTTAGCGCCGGTGGGGTCCCGCCGGCCGGGCCAGACAGAAGACAGTGCGGAGGACTGGTGAGGGCGCTGGGTCGGCCCTGGACGCTTGGACCCGCGCCACGGGTCAGGGTGGCAAAGGGGCGGGGCTGTGCCCCTGCAATAAAGAGATGCGACGCCTCCAGCGGCCCGCAGGTGTGTGTGTGTGTGTGTGTGTGTGTCTGCGCCACAGACCGTGCGCGCCCCCGTTCTGCTCCCGCCGCCAGGGGGCGCCCGCGGGAGCGCGCCTCGTGGCCCGGAAACGCGCCAGCGGCGTCGCGACGAAGCCCTCGAGGCGGGAGGTGGGAGGCGGGAGGCGGCATCTACTGACCTAAGGCAGGGCCCCGAGGGCCGCTGCACCCCGGGCGCGGCATGCAGCCCTGGCCCCCTCGGCGCTGGGGCACGGGGGACGAGCAGGCCCCTGACGAGGCGGGACCCTCGGCGGGCGGCGGCCCTGGCCCGGCCTGGAGCGTAGCGCACGCTGCGGGGGCGCCGGGGTCTCCCCGAGAGTACAGGTGAGGGCGCGGGGGGGGGGGGCGGGGGGGCGGGGGGCAGGGTGCGGGCCACCGCCGCTCAGTGCCGCCCCCCACAGCCCGAGGGCCCGGCGCCCCTCCTGGAGCCGCGACGAGGCGCAGCCCAGCCTGGGCGCGGAGCAGCCCCGCGGAGCCCCAGGTAGGTGCAGGCCCCGCCGCGCTCGCCCCAAGACCCCGCGCCGCGCTCGCCACGTCGCCCTGCTCAAGGCCCTGCCGCCCCCAGCCCCCCTCTCCCCCAGGGTGGCTTGGGAGGTGGCCCCCTCACGGATGGCCCTGCCGGCACCCTGGGACCCCAACTACGAGCCTAAAGCCGGAACTTGGCTGCTGGGGGTGAGTCGGGGTGCCTGTGCCCTGGGGGGAGGGGCAGGGGAGGGGGCCGGAAGTGGCCCTGACAGCTCCTGCCCCCCCCCAAGGGGCGCTGCTCTTCCTGCACCTCCTTCACCTGCCGGACCCTGTGTCACCCCACCTTCTGGCCCATGTACGAGCCCGCCTTGCTCAGGGGCCCCGAGAACCGGGAGCTGCTGCCCTGTGACGCGGGTGCGGGCTTGGGCGCCCCGGGTTCGATGCCCGGGGAGACCTTTTCCCCGCCGCTGCCGGCGCTGCGCCGGGAAGACTTCCTCCTGGACCCCCTGCTGCCCGCGGGCCAGCGCGTGCCCCTGTACCTGTCGCCCCAGCAGGTGAGCATTTCCGGCCGGCCCCCCAGCCCCCGCCCGGGCAGGAGCCATGGCCCCTCCTTTCTGTCCGCAGGCGCGGGGCTCTCTCCGACTGCTGCTCCCGCCCCCCGTCGCCACCCCCTGCGTGCTGCCCCCGCAGGTCTCCGGCCGCCGCTCCCTCGCCTGGCTTACCGGGCCCGAGCTCATCGCCCTCACTGGCCTCCTGCTGATGAGCCAGGGGGAGCCCAGGCGTAGCCCCCCGGACCGCGGCGCTGACCACTCGGGGCCCAGTGGCGACCGGAACTGTCCCCACGGCACTGACCCCTCCCCCCCAGGGTCCGGAGACCCCCACACCCCTTAGCCCTTCTGGGGGCCCGGCATTTCCCCGCGAGGATTCTGTTAATAGTAAAAGCGTTAGTTTGCAAACAGGTGCCTCTCATTCACCCTCGGGCCACGCGGGTCACTCCCCACTCCAGACCTCTGCGGGCACTTTAATGAGGAGGGGGCGGGAAGGGGGCAACTGGGGACAGGGTGGGGTTGCGAGTGCCATGGGGCCTGCCCAGGCCCTGCTCTCTGAGGAGGGTCGCTTTGGTTCTTCCGCGCTGGGGAGACACTTTCCGGAGCGCGGGGCGAGGGGCCGGTCCCGGTGGGCTCGCGCGGTCATCCGGGGCAGGGCGGGGTGGGGTCAGGGGCGGCTGCGGAGACTCTGAGGGGACAGGAGCAAGGACTCGCTGAGGAGGCGCTGTTCTTTCTTCAAAGAATAGCTTCCTGCAGGAACACACACACCCCCCCCCCCCCCCGCCCCAATTGCCCAGGCGCTGGAGGGTGCGGGGCGCCGGGCGTGCTCACCCGCGCTTCCCTGAGGCTCTGAAAGTCCAGGTGCGCGTAGCTGTGCGCGCTCCCAGCGCAGCCCCCCCGGGCGCCGCCCCGCGCCTCCAGCGGCGGCACCAGCTCCAGGTCGATGTAGTTGAGGCGGCCGCCGGGCGCACGGCGGAGGCACACGTACTCCCCGGCTGGCCCCTCGGGTCCCTGGCTGGCCCCCGCCCCATCCCTGTGGGAGCGCGGCAGGCAGCTGGAGGGGGCCCCTGACGGGAAGAGGCTCATGGGCTCGTATTCGGGTTCCCGGGATCCCGGGGGCGCCATCACCATGTAGCCAGCCGCCTCGCCGCCCCCTCCCATGGGCTCATAGTCGCTCCCCGTGCCCATGGAGATGGAGGCCGGGAGCGCTGCTGACTCGCCCGAAGCTCTTCGACGGCTGCGGCCACTCGGCCGAGAGGAGACCCGGGCCTCGTCCGGTGCGGGGACGGCGGGCCTGGCGCTGCCGACCGGCGGGTCCCTGGGCGCTGGCTCCACGCGGGCCCCCGGGTCCCCGAGCCGTCTCATGGCGGCCAGCACCGCCTCGTGGATGCTCCGGGCCACCGCGGTGTCGGGCGCCTGCAGCCACAGCTCCCCGGGGCCTGTGGGCGCCGATCGGCCGAGCTCCAGGAAGAAAAAGTCATCGGCGTGGCCGCAGCGGCGCACGCTGAGTAGCGGCAGGCGCAGGGCGGGCGGGGCGCGGGGTGCCCGGAGTGCCCGGCGGGGCTTGCGGAGCAGGCTGAGCACCCCGGGGCCCAGGCACAGCTGGTAGCCGCCGCCCAGGCCCCGCGCGCGTCCCAGCCCCTTGGGCTGCAGTGTCACTGGCCACACGTCCTGCGCCCGGGCGGCGAGCCAGGTGCAGGGGTCGTCGGGGGGACCGGGCCCTGTGGAGACAGTGGGGAGTCACCCCGCCGCCTCCACATCCCCGGGGGCGCGCCCAGGGGGCTGCACTGGGGCCTCACCCGCGGCGGCGGCGGCGGCGCGCACCTCGAGCAGTGCGCTGTACCACGCTTGCTGCTCCGCCTCGCTGGCGGCCACGGCGCCCAGGCTGCGCTCGCGGGTGTAGACGACGAAGAGCGGGCGGCGGCGCGCGTCCACGCGCTTGCTCACGGTGCACGCGCCCGCCAGGCTGACGCTGCGCTGCGGGGGCGCGTGGCCAGTGCGGAAGGCGCCCTCGCTGCGGTAGCGGTCCAGGCGCGGCGGCGCGGCGTGCAGCACAAAGAAGCGGCGGCTCTGCGACGCGGGTTTGCGCAGGTGGCCGCAAAGGCGCACGGCGGCTGGGCAGGCCCCGGGGGGTGGCTCGGGCTGTGGGCTCGCCGGCTTCATGGGGGCCGCGAAAGGGAGGCTGCCGTCTGGATCCCCACCCCGCGGCCTGCAGCCTGCGCGCCCCGGGCTCTGGCCGCCCTGCCGCGGACCCGAGTTTGAATCTAGGTCCCGCACTCCGCCCTGTGCCTTCGGATGGGCGGCTGCAGGGGCGGGAACAGGGGGTGTGTCTGCCGCCACCCCCCCACCCCCCCCAGTGTCCAGCGCCTCTTCCCTTGGGGGCCGGCCCTGGACACCGCCTTTCCCCGACCTGGGAGGAGCTGCGCGTCGCGTGTCCGCTTTGGGGGATGTAGGAAGGGGATTGGGAGGGGCCCTGGGCTGGGCTCAGGCTTCTGTGGTCACAGATCATCCTGGGACAGAGGCGGCTCTCTATGGGGCCCTAGCCTTGCCTGGCCGGAGGGGGGTGGGGCGCTATGGCCGCCACACCCTCTGCCCTTTGCCATACATATATATATATATATATATATATTCCCTTTTGTTGCCCTTATTTTATTGTTGTAGTTATTGTTATTGATGTCATTGTTGGGTAGGACAACAAAACAGAGAGAGGAGACCGGGGGTGTGGGTGTGGGTGTGGGTGGGGTTGGGGAGAGAAAGATAGACACCTGCAGACCTGCTTCACCGCCTGTGAAGCGACTCCCCTGCAGGTGGGGAGCTGGGAGCTCAAACCGGGATCCTTCCGCTGGTCCTTGCGCTTTGCGCCACATACGCTTAACCTGCTGCACTACCGCCCAACTCCATCTTTTAAAAATATTTTTATTTATTATTGCATAGAGATGAAAAAAATTGAGAGGGGAGAGAGAGAGGGAAAGAGACACTTGCAGCCCTGCTTCACCACTTGTGAAGCTTTCCCCTTGCAGGTGGGGACCAGGGGCTTGAACCAGGGTCCTTACACACTGTAATGTGCGTGCTTAGCCAGGTGCGCTACCGCCTGACCCCAGCCCTTATGTCTTGAGAGGTCTGAGATGGGCTTGGGGTTCAGAGTCCTTTACACTCTCTCCCCCACCTCCCCCCAGGACCACCTACGCGGTGCTGGTCTTGATGCTGCTCAGTCCGCTCTGCAAGGCCCTTTAGCAGACATGGGGATGGCCAGTAAGACACTAATTATGGGGGACAGTTGTGTCCCCAGCTAGAAAGATTTTGGGGAGGAGTGAAGGCCAGGTAGCCTGTGCTGGGAGCCCCCACTTCGGGTCTGGAAGGCAGGGGGTCAGTTGTGAGCCGCTATACCAGGAAAGCTGGGAGTGTGCAGAATGTCTGCTGGGCAGCCAGCGCCCCCCCCACCTACAGCTGGTACCTCCTGGGTGGTGCCAGTCAGGCAGCTGCCACCATGTGGGGGGCAGGACCCTAGTGAAGCCCCTATGTGGCCTCCAGTGTCGAGGGCCTGGAATGGGCTGAGATGCTCATGCCCCATGGTGCCTCCTGCTAGAGTTGGGGGCACCAGGCAGGGTGATTCTGCTGACACACAGCCGGCCCTGTCAGCCGCCCCCGCAGCAGCGATGCCCTTGGCCTCCACAGTCAAGGCTTCTTTTGGCCCACTGCCCTGGTAACGCTAGTGCCTACCCAGGGACGGGAGATGGCAGAGCTCTGCTGGGTGAGAACCCCTTCTGTAACCCGAGGGCTCACCTGCTAAGCCCCCAGGCCAAGTGCCCCTCTATCTGCACTGTCAATCTTGGGGGGGGGGGAGGATGACAGTGGCCTTGTGGCCCTTCAGCTCTCTCCACCTCTCCCAGGCACCCATGTGGAGGGGACTGAGCCCTTTGAGGGGTTCTGGGGGCAGACTCCTGCAGAGCTGTGTCAGGGAGGGGCAGGACTTGGAAGCCTGGTGGGGGACACCCTAGTCCCTCCAGCTCCTCTGTCACACATGAAGCAGGGTTCCAATCTGCAACTGCCAGGCAGAGCCACCCTGGGGTGAAGAGGGGGGTGGTGTCATTTGGGTTTTTTTCTGACAGGCCAGGGGCATTTCCCTTTGCTGCCTGCCTGAAGGGAGGTCAAAGGTAGAGGTGGCTGGGCTGGGCCATGCTAGGAGGAGGGGATACTGGGGAGGGGGCGGGTGGAGAAGGCAGGGCCGCTGCTGTCCCAGACTCCGCCCATGCAGTGACTCTGCCTTGGTATCTGACTGGTCACCCAGTTCTGAGGCGAGCTGGCTAGGGCCCATGTGGGGCAGAGTGATGGGAGGCAGGGGAGGGGACCCCAAAGTGAGGAGAGACCCGGAACCAACAGGCATGACAGAAGCTCACAGAGGTTCTGCAGCTCCAGGGTTATTACTGGGGTTCAGTACCTGCACTAGAATCCACTGCTCCTGGAGGCCACCTTTTTTTGTTGTTGTTGCCCTTGTTATTGCTGCTGTTGTTTGTGGATAGGACAGAGGGGGAGAGAAAGATAGACACCTGCAGACCTGCTTCACCACTTGTAAAATGAACCCCCTGCAGGTGGGGAACTAGGGGCTCAAACTGGGATCCTTGCGCCAGTCCTTGTGCTTCGTGCCATGTGCACTTAACCTGCTGCGCTACCGCCTACCCACCCCCAGCTCCAGTGCTTTTAAGCTGCCCTCCAGGGACCAGGTGGTGGCACATCTGGTAGAATACCTGGGTTCAAGTCCCTAATCCCCACCTGCAGGGGGAAAGATTTGCAAGTGAAGCAGGGCTGCAGGTGTGTCTCCCTCTCTTCCCCTTCCCTCTCAATTTGTCTCTGTCCAATAAATTAATTGGAAAATAGTTAAAAAATAAAAATCCTCTCCAAACTGCAGTGTTTTGGGGATAAGGAAGGGGGTGCTATAGAAAAAAAATCCCCCTCCCCCTAATGTCTAGCAGATGCCAGTGGCTCTGCTCTCCTGGGCTCAGGACAGAGATCAAGGGTGGCAAGAGAAAAGTCCTGGGAGGACAGAACAGACCCCAGGACACATCTGGAGAAGGCAGGCAGTCCACCTTGAGGCACCACACCTGAGTGGGGGGCAGAGGCTGGGAGACTCAACTGGCTCTGGGAAAGGGGGTGAGGGGCTGGCTAGGCCAAGAGCAGCGGGTGGAGGTGTTTTCAGAAAATTCCTCAGTCAGTAAAGTGAGAGCAGAGTCCCCCACTTCTCCCTGCTGCTGAAGGTCATGGGAGGGGAGACCCAGGGGTTTTTAGGACAGCAGTGGGGGCAGTGGCCAGTCAGGTGATGTGTTTAGCCCAAGCCGGTGGTGTCTTATTCCCACACAAACGGCCCTGACTTGGGGCTGTTGACACAACATGTTCAGGCGGGGATTCTGGAGACATAGGTGACCTGGGGTGGTCGTTCTGTGAGGTTCACTGCCCCCTCTGCTCCTGTGCCCACCTCACCCTGGGGATTGATCAATGCACTGGTGACTGGGCAGTCCGGGGTCACACATGGGTGACACCAGCCACCCTTTGAAGCCGGGTCCAAGCAACATGAGCAAGCTCAGTCTTTCCTTTCAAATGCATTTCTTTTCCAGCGTTGGGGCAACAACTTTGGTGTAGAGACTGGGGCTGGGAAAGAGAGGAGCAGGCCAGCTGCACAGTGCTCCCCAGAGAAGCCTGGGGCACCCTCCCTGCACCCCCCCCCAGCTCTGGCTTTGCTGGCCCGGGCACAGATGGGGGGGTGGCACATCTGAGAGGGGAGCACAGCAGCATGTGTGGACGTGTCTATAGAATAGGCTGTTAGAAAACTATGTATAAATATAAAACACTGGTCTCCGGAGTTGAAGACTAAAGTGCTTGAGGGGGGCGGGCGCCTCTGTCCCCTGTAGAGCGCCCCAGGGCCCAGGACTGAGCGGGGAGCCGGGAAGCACAAGGAGGTCCAGGGGTGGATTGGGAAGGTTGGAGGTTGTGGCGGCTGGGCCTGGGTGGTAGGGACCCAGAACCTTTGCCCCATTTTTCTGCTGGGCTTCTGGCCACCAAGAGCAAGAGCAGCTGCAGAGATGGGGGGGGGTGTTTCCAGACTGCCCCAGCTTTGTCCACTCAGGGGCTGGGAAAAACAGGGTACTGCCATCCTCACGCAGAGCTGGAGGAGTGAACCATGACTCCAGGGTGACACCCTGCCCTACTTGGGTGTGTTGGGTGGGGGAGCTGCCCCTTGGTCTGTAGCCCCAGCGAAGCATCAGCACATCCACCACCGAGACCCCTCTCTGGTTTCAGACTCTCAGGCCAGTGGTCACTGGGGCTCGGGGGGTAGAGGACCCCCCAACACAGTGCTACAAGAAGGGGTTCGTGGTGGGAGGCTTGGAGGCAAACGGGCTTGATGATGGTCCAGTCTGCAAAGACACAAGAACAACCTGTTAAGTCGGGGAGGCTGTGGAAGAAATGCAGATGGGGTTCTTCTGCCTCCAGAGGTGGGGGGGGGGGAGCCGGGGCTGAGTGGTAGGGAGGCATCTCAGTGTTAGAGCACAGGACTTGCATGCCTGAGGCCCTGGGTTTAGTCTTCACCATCTTCATGTGTCAGAGACGAACAATGCTCTGGTTTCTCTTTTGAGTATGTGAGTGCTCTCATAAAAACAAAAAGTGGGGCTGAGGAGACAGCATTAGTGGTTCTGCAAAAAGATTCCTGCCTGAGGCCCTGAGGTCCCAGGTTCAATCCCCAGAACCACTATCAGCCTGAGCTAAACAGGGCTCTTTTCTCTCTCTCTTTCCCTCTCCCTCTCACTAAAGCAAAACAATGTCTTTAAATTTTAAAGTAATAATTTTAAATAATAAATAAAAAGAACTGGCTTGGGAAGTGAGAAGTGAGGGGCTAAGGGCGGGGGGGGGAACCCCATTTGGAGGATGATGTCACTGGGGTCCCAAGGGGTCCGCCCATGTGGTCTGGGAGGTGCGGGTCCCCAGCCCAGCTGGGCGCTCACCATGAAGGGGTTGGTGGAGATTGAGGGCTGGCCCAGCGGCCTCTGTCCCAGCTTGGCTGTCCCCAAGTCCCCGAAGGAGGAGCCTGGAGGAGAGGGCCAGCTCAGCTGCCAGCCATGGCCTGGCCCTGACTCCCCCTACTGTCCCAGCAGGGATCTGCCTGGGGTTCTCCCAATTCCCATGGATGCAGGGGCACTCACTGTTTTGCTGTGGCACCAGGGAGGCCTGTGGGGGGAAGGGCACAGGGGCAAAGGTGCTGCTGAAAGCCCCGCCGGGTGGGCCAGCCAGGGGGAAGCCAGGGCCAGCACTGCTCACCCCAAAGGTGAGCCCTGTGGAGGAATGCAGGGTTCAGATGAAGTTGGGGGGGCCTGGCTGGAGGACAGGGCTCCAGAAACTCCCCCAGATGGGAAAGCAAGATCCAGTTTTCCTCGGTTAGAGGCTCCCCTTGGGTGCCCCCACCAGCTCTTCAGCTCTGTACAAGCCAGCCAGGCTGCGGGCAAAGTATGGGCACAGGGCCGGCTCCCCACTCCAGGGACACCAGCCACCCACTGTCCCCTGGTGCTGCCGTCCATGAGCTATTTCTCTCCCACTCAGTGCTCCCAGGAGGGGAGGGGAGGAGACATAGGCTGCAGAGACAGCCCACCAGGCAGGGCATGTGTCTGCTTTCTCTCAGCCCAGGTTCTAGCCCTGGCGCTTCCCTCCCCCTTTCTTAGTGGAAGCAAGATCTGGAGCCATGAAGCTGCACTGTGAGGCCACAGATCACAGAAGGTGGAGGGTTGGGGAGCAGGGTGGTGGCCTCCGGTGGCTCAGCCTAGGACACAGCAGAGACGCCTGGCCTGTCTGCCAGAGCAGCCTTGGGGCTGGCAAAATGGGCAGGGGCTGCTTCTAACTTCTGGGCTCTGTGATTCCTCACAGCGATGCCTCAAGGTGGCCTGAGTCACGGCCTGGGCTGGGGTGCGTGGTGTGGGCAGAACCCCAGGGCCGGCTGGGGTGCCAGCACCCAGAGTGATTGCTGGGGGCTTACCTGTGGCCAGGCCATTGGGCTGGAAAGGGTTGGTGGAGGGCGGTCGGGGCTGGGCTGCAGGTGCAGTGAACGGGTTGGTGAAGGCTGCTCGGGGCACAGGTGCAGTGGTGGGGGAAAAGGGGTTATAGGAAATTCTTTCCTTAGGGCAGCTCAGCCTGCCGCCACCCGTCCCCAAGACCCACAGTCCCTGCTACTGTGGATGGTGCCCCAGGCCCTGCCAGGAGACTAGACTCACCTCCGAAGCCAGGTCCTGGGCCACCAGTTCCGCTCATGGCCGACTGGAGTAGGGGCACCGGGCCAGCCCCCTCGAAGATGCTGCAATACAGGAGAGAAGTGGAGTACACCTTGCCCAGACCTCAGGGATGGGGCGGGGTGGGGGCAGCTCTCGGTACAGACCTACCTGGCAGGGAGCCCTCCAGCTGGTGGCCGGGAACCCAGGAGGCCACTCATGTCTGGCTGGCTGGCCGGGGCTAGGGGTGAGGCACCAAAGGGAGTTACCTGGCTGTTGCCTGGGAAGGAGGGAAGGCACAGAGCTGCTGAGAAGGGCAGGGGGAAGGGGAGGTTTCATAGATGCCGAGCCTCCTCTGGGCTTTTACTCATTTATGTGACCGGAGCACAGGTGCTGGGGTTTGAACCAGTGCGCCACCACTGCTACACCTCTGGCTGAGCCCAGGTGACTCTGATCCTGTTTCTCTGCTCCAAGCACCTTGGCCCCTTCCTTCTCAGTGTACCTGACGTTTGTGCAGGGAGAGCTATTTCTTTCGGCCTCAACTGTGACCCCACTGGGCAAAGCCCGCTGCCCGGGGCATCTTTATAGGTGTAGTTTTCAAATGCTCAGACCATGACATTTGAAGAAAAGGAGATTTGCAGTGGTACACACGTTTCCCTGTACAAGGACCCAGGTTCAAGCCCTGCTCCCCACCTGCAGGGGGGAAAGCTTCACAAGTGGTGAAGCAGGGCTGCAGGTGTCTCTCTCCTCCCTCTCCCTTCTCAATTTTTCTGTCCAATCAAAAAAAAAAAAAAAAAAAGCCACTGGGAGTGCTGTGCCTCTGTGGACACCAGAGGGCAGTGTTGGGCCCTGGCCTGTGGGGGCTGGGGTGTGCACAATGGCTCTGGGCCTGGCCTTGTGCCTTCTAGAAAGTTCTCCTCATTCCACCCTTCATTCGGAACTATGGAAACAACACCAGGACAGTCAGAAGAGACAATGCCTCTCACCTCAACAGGCCCACTTGACAGCCATGAACCCTGACAGCTGAGGGGTGTGTGTGGTGGTGGGTGGTTAGTCCCCAGTCCTCCTTCCCGGAGTGCGAGGAGGAGCTTCTTGCCTGGCTGTGCAGGGGACAAGGTACAACGGGGGGGGGGGGGGGGGGTGCTGGGCAGGGGCTGCCTTCTCTCTACACAGCCTGACCCTTTAAGCCCTGTTTTTTTGTTTTTTTTTAACTTACTTTAATATTTTTTTTTTTATTAAAGAGACAGAGAGACACTGAGATGGAAGGGGGAGGCAGAGAGGATAAAAGGCACCTGCAGCCCTACTTCACTCCTTGTGAAGCTTCTCCCTGCATGTGGGGACTGGGGTCTTGAATCCAACCAGGCCCTGAGCATGGTAAATTGTGTGCTTAACCAGTTGTGTGACTACCCACGCCTGCATGCCTTCTTTTTAAAAAGATGTGTTTACTGAGCCAGGGGTAGGGCTATGGTGTGCCATATTACCATGAGCAAGGACCCAGGCTCAAGCCCCTGCTCCCTAACTGCAGGGGGAGCTTCATGAGCAGTGAAGCAGGTCTTCAGGTGTCTCTTGCTCTCTCCCTATCTCCTCCCTCTCAATTTCTCTCTATGCTATCAAATAAAATAGTAAAAAAAAAAAAAAAGAAAGAAAGAAAGAAAAAAGGCTGCTAGAATAAGTGGGTTTGTCGTGCTGGCACCAAGCCCCAGTGATAACTCTGGTGGCAGGAAGAAAAAAAAAAGATTTATAGAGAAAGGGGGAGACAGAGAACCCGAGCCACACTGCAGCTGAGCCGCTAGGGAGGGAACCTGGGGCCTCAGGCTGGCAGCCCTGTGCTGTCCTGCCCCAAGTCCGCTCTTTGAAGCAGGGAAGGCTGGGTGTGCCTTCGCTCCTAGCTCCCAGGAATGAGGCTCCATTTTCCTTTCCTGCCATCGTGCATACATGGAATATGCCCTCCACACACATACCAGCAAGGACCAGGCCCCAGTTTTTGTGAATTCTAAGGAAGACTCCAGCCTGCACTCCACCCTCCCCGCCAAAGGCTCTGTGGTTGTGAAAGGAGGCAAACTGCCTCACCTCTAGAACATTCTAGGGGCTCCTTCCAATCCCAGAATCCCACCACAGAGGCCTGAGGTCAGCATCCACTTTATGTGGGGGGGTGGGTAGAGGGAGAACTTACCAAAGCTGTAACTTCCAGTGAGCATCCGACTGGCTGGCAGTGAGGGGGGAGTCAAGGGTGAGGTTGGGAGGGGGAGAGAGTGCTCCCCCTCACTGCTCCCCCAGAAAGCACTTCACCCCTCCCATCCAGGACAGCAGAGGAAGAGGGGGGCCTGAAGATGAGAAGCTCCCAGTGTCTGACATGTGACCTTCGGCCTCTTCCCAGCACAGAACAACACAGCACCTTGGGGTTGCCCAGCCTGTGACCATTTGGCCAGACTACAAGATAATCCAGGCCCTTGCCCACTTGGATCTTTCTAGAACCTGGGTCTTACTGCTGAGACTTTCACCATTTTCCTAATAAGGAAGCCTCTCCCACGTGACTCCAGTTGCTCTCAGGCCCTCCTGGGGCCCTTCTCCAATGCACAGGCCCTTTTTCTTGTTATAAATGGCATTTATCGACTGGCTTTGGTGGTGCTGGGGTGGGACCCAGAGCCCTTGCACAAGCTGTGCTGACGGGGAGAGAAGGGATGCTGCGGGCGGCTTACCTGGGGGTGCTAGCTGGGCCTGGAATGGGGCGTGAGCAGCTGGAGGAATGCTTCCAAATGCAGATGAGCCAGAGCTACCACCAAAGGCCTCAAAGTTGGCAAAGCCCCTGTGGGCAGGCATCTGGCCTGCAGGAGAAAGAGAGGAAGGGGGTCTACATGAGGTGGCTTCCCAGAGCCCCCCAGGAGCGGCCAGGCAGTGAGACACGCAGAGGGAAGGGGCACATGGCTGCCCTGTCCAGTCCTCACTGGTTGGTCCCTGACTCAAAAGGCATTCACACTTTTGTCAGGGCCCCGTTTGGGAAAAACCACGTGAAAACCATTTTTGTAGGGGTGAGGGGCTTAGAAAGGAAAAGGGAGAACCAGACACCACCCTGTCTGGGCTACTGGTGGCTGTGTGTGGGGGAGCAGGTATGAGGAACAGAATATAGATGGGCTGCTGCCCCCACTTCAAGAGAAGTGACAAAAAGCGCACCTGTACTTTCCTACAGTGCATGGAGCGGACTAATGTTTTCTGGCCAGACCCCTAACACAACCCACACACCCCAACTCCAGCCTACTGAGTGGTGTCCCACTCTGGAGGGACACTGGCAGAAGGAAGGCTCTCGCCCAGGCCCACGTACCCACAAAGGCAGGGAAAGCAGCAGCGAAGGCAGGCGCTGTCTGAGGGACAGCAAAAGGGTCTCCACCGATGGCAGCCAGCAGGTCAGTGCTGGCCTTCAAGCCCGAGGAGTGGGGAGCTGGCTGAGGGCCCCGGGGCTGGGCCGGTCGCGCCTGGGGCTGGCTGGCAGGCTAGGAGGGGAGAAATCACAAACAGCTCATCCCAGACCTGCTCCCTTTGTTAGCCCCCTACCCCTATGCTGCCCCTTGAGAAGCAGAAAGAGGATGGAGCCAGAAGCTTCTGGGCAGCTGACCTAGCCCCAGGCTCCAAGAGCCCCTTTTAGAGCAAGCTGTCACAGTGACAGTGATGCTAGGCTCCCTCGTCACCCATCCCCACCCTGTGTGCTCTGGCAGAAAGTGGTCACCTTTGGAGCCAAACTCTCACTCCCCAAGTACTACTTCCAGTTGGGCTCTTTCTTCCACAAGATACAAGTCTAGGGGGACAGAGACAAGTACCAATGGCAGTGGGGCTGAGGGCCAACCCCCAGCTCCTGTCCTGGTGACTGCCTGGTCCTGGGGACCACCCCCCAAAATTCCTCAAAGGGCAGGTGGGGTGGGAGTGTTACCTGGCTGGAGGTGGAGGCAGCAGCTGAGAGAGATGGCACAGGGTCTCCCAGGAGTGTCCGCAGGGTCTGCCCCTCTGGGTTGGTGCCTTGGCTGGAGGTGGAGGCACTGCCTTTGGTGTAAGTGGGCCCTTTGACTTGGTCTGGGGGAACATACCTTTGGGAAAGCAGAGTCAGTCTGAAGAGGGAGGGGGTTTCAGATGGGGCTGGGCTCAGGTGCTTGGGTAAACACAAGGTCCACGGCAGGAGTCTTTTCCCAGTTTTCACTTAGGGCTGGGGTTGGCACTGGCTTCAGAATTAGCGCTGGGGTTAGGTTAGCAGTAGGGCTGGGGTCAATACCAGGGTTAGCATTAGTCTTAGAGGTAGGGGCTGAGTTAGCCCTGGAGTTAGGGCTGACTTTGGGTTTTGGGTGGACACTGGGGTCAGGGTTGTTGTGGTTCTCTTGTGAATAGAAGGAATTCAACAAGCTGGCCAAGTTCTGTGACCCTGAGCTTCTGCTTTTCTCTCAGCCGCTCACTCTCCTGCTGGGTCAGTTTGCTCCAGTTCTGCTCTTTCCCCTCTTTTCTCAACACCTCAAACCACTGGGTTTCTAGTAATAACACTGGTATACTGTCGGCTGACAGGCGGCCCTAGGCCCAATCCTGCTCGAAGCCACTCGATTTCAGGGGGATCTGTGGTGTGTGTGGCACCACCTCGTTGTGTAGGTGCCCTCAGTCTCTCCAGTGACTCCTGAGGCAAAGCCCTTCCACCACTGGGTGTGTGGCCTGGGCCCTGACGTTGCTTCCTTATCTGGACGACACTCCTTTATCCTGGAGGGGCCCCAACAGGCTATGCCTTAGAGAAGAGGCTGGGAGGTGACTCTGGGGAGAGGCCAGGCAGCATGGGTGAAGTTCTCCTCAGGAAGGCACCGGCCGTGTACTTCCAGGGGTCTCCCCACCAGGGATCAACTGAGCTATGGAAACCCACAGGCCACTGTCTCTCCCATCATCCTGTCTCTCTTGAAGGTAGTGACAGAGCACAAGCTGTCCTTTCCTGTGCTGGTCTTATTTGAAGTCAGGATTCAGCCTGAATGGAATCTGAGTGGAACAGATGCCACCCAAGGCTTGCCGCTGAGAGAAGTCTAACAGCACATGCCATCCCGCCCCCTTACCATCGCTTCTTCTCATATTTCTCCTGGAGAAACTCCTTCACCTTCTGTGGGTCCCTGGAGTCTGGTATCAGAGATGTCTGGGCATCAAACAGGCCCAGCCAGATCTTCTTGCAGACCTGAGGAGGGCAGGTAGGGCAGAGAGCTCGACTGGGCACGAGGACACTGTGTGGTGAGTAATGCCAGGAGGAAGGCATGTGGGTAGTACTAGGGTTCCTCAGGACAGATGGGGGCCCTGCACCCCCCAGTGGAACCTCAAAGAAGTGGATTTCTCACCCACATGCTGACATATCTTAGGAAGGACCACAGGGTAAGGAGTGAGGAGGAGTCAGTGTGGATGGAGGTGGGGTCAGGGCTTTGGGGCCCAGGACCCCTTCCAGGGGTGCTTTTTCTGCACCCTCACTACCGAGCTAGAGCCTCTGGGGAAGGGGCTGAACTCCCTTCCAAGCACACGGCTGATGCCTAGGCTGCTCAGCCTTGGCCCAGCACCAGGAGGCCCTTTCTCCTCCCTTCTCAGTATCAGAGAAGGGGGGGCGGGGACAGAGAGGGAGAGAGAAGCACCAAGCACTGCTCCAGTGCTCATGAAGCTTCCCCCTGCATGGTGTTCCCATGGGGGGCTGGGGGCAGGAAGCCAGGTCTTGGTGGGAGGCAAAGCCTGCACTCTACCAGGTAAGCTGTCTCCACAAGAAATCCCCATGGTAGAGAACTCCTGGCTGGAAAGGAAACAGCTGGAGCTTGTGACTCTCCTCACCTCATTCCCCCGGGACTGCAGGAAGAGGACTTCAGGCTCCGTGAAAGTTGTCATGGAGATGGATTTCACCCGGTGAGGGGGGTTCAGGCCTCTCCTGCAGGAGAGAAAGAGGCCTGATGTGGTAGCCAGGTCTGTGTGTGGGAGGAGAGGGAGAGAACGGGAAGGGATTCAGCCCAGCAGAGCCCTCTGCTGGCCTCAGCCTCGCAGCTCCGGGAGGCTTCTGGAGAGGAAGGGAGGACACATCACCAGTGGCCGTCACTCTGGTGAGGAAGGCAGAGCCTGCGAGCCCACCTGTTCATCCAGAAGCTTCTCCACCTCCACTGAGACTCACCCCCCACCCACAAGTGAGTGGGCACTGATCTAGGCCTACAGCCCACCATCAAAGGCCCAGAAGACACAGCCCCTGAGGCTGAGGGGGACAGGATAAAGGTTGCAGAGGAGGTAGGATTTGGAAACAGAGGACAGAGCCCCTGATGGGGAAGGTGAATGGGTGTGGGAGGCCTCTCTCCCCCACACATACTTTCTCTCTGTCAGCATGCTGAGAAAAGAATGAGTCCTCTCTCATTTCTAGATCTTTCAATAAAGCAGGGAGAAGTCAAGGTCAGCTGTGAGCTGGGAGGTTGGCATGAGTCAGGAACGTGTGCCCTGTGGAGAGGCTTCTGTTCCTCTCGCCCCTGGGAGTCCACGCCTGCCCACAGAGCCTGTGGTGCAGGGAGAAAGGCCAGCAGGCGTCCCCATTGCCTTCCGGAGTGTTCTACCAGGGAGTCTGGGGTGAAATAGGCAGGATTCCCCTGGTGCTGCTCCCCTCAGTCTTTAGGCTTGCCTCTGCTTTCTCAGATTAAAACAAAATGGGCCAAACCAAAGCGAGTGACAGAGTCCCTGAAAGGCCACTGCTGAGGCAGTGGCAGTTCTGCACTGGGAAGCACTCAGTCCCAGGTGGCACAGGGTAGAGTGCCCGCCCTGCAGGAGGTCCTGGCTTCACCCCGCAGCACCTGACCACAGTGGTGCTCTAGCTCTATCCACCTTGTTCTCCTTTTTAAAGATTTATTTATCGACATGGGGTGATGCTGGGGATGGCATGTGGGGCTTCATGCTAGCAAATCTGGCAGCCGAGCTGCTGCACCCCTTCCTAAGCTGATTTCTATCCTGTGAAATAAATTTTTAAAATACCTTTTTTTTAAAAAGATGTACAGGTGTAACAGGAGGACAGGGTCCCAGATGGTAACCTCAGGAAAGCAGAGGAAGAGAAAGATGACATTTGCCACACAGAGACCCCACAGGGAGGCGGAGAGAACACATGGGCTCGAGCAGATGTGAGGCCAGGACGTGTATGCCAGGTGGCATTCGTGTGAGTGTGTGGGGCACAGCTGACAGTGCCAGTGACCCAAGAAGACCAGGTTGGCCTTCTAGGTGCTGTTTTGTGGACTGAGTGGGGGGTGTTTAAAAAAAAACAAACAGGCAGGAGGGGCCAGGCAGTGACATACCTGGTTAACTGCACATATTACAGTACACAAGGACCCGGGTTCAAGCTCCCAGTCCCCACCTGCAGGGGAAAAACTTCACGAGTGGTGAAGCAGGGCTGCAGGTGTGTCTCTGTCTCCCTCCCTATCTCCTCCTCTCCTCTCAATTTTTCTCTGTCTCAATAATAAGTAAATAGAAATATTAAATATTTTTTTAAAAGGGCAGGACACTAGAGGTTGCAGCTGAGGGCGTTTTCTGCAACTCTTCGGCTGGATTCTGACGCACAGCATTCCCCAAACACCCCTTAAAATGGGCTGATGACCCACAAGGAAACCCCAAGAGACAGCTTTGCTGCCACCCTTGAAACAGCAGCACTGGAACTAAAGTAGCTCTGAGACCTGCAGCCAGCCGCCCTCTACCCACCCTCCCTAAACACAAAACTCCCAACCCCAGTGTCCTCACAGGGCCTCGGTTCACACAGCCTGCTTCTCCTTTCCGGGCCCTTAACCTGAGCACCAGATGAGGCCCAGACAACCAGAACCAGGAGCCCCAGCTGTGCAGAGCATTTCTCTGATTCCTTGCCTTCACCTCCTTTGGACAAAAGTTCTCTCTGCCCACAAGGCGCTATGGTGGGCACCTTGGGGAGGAAGATCTAGTCAAGTCACCGGGTACTGCTCACATAAGGGACCCAAGGAGCCTGGGCAGGAGGGGGGAGCCTTGCTCTGTTTGCAAAAGATCTATTCTGTGGTTAGCAAGAGAGAACATGTGTCACTTTGGCTGGGCTGGTACTCCATCTCATGAACCGTCACATGCCAGCCCTGTGCTCTTGTTAACTGCTTTTTCTTTGAAAGCTTTGTTCATCCGAGAGAGAATGGTGCTTTGCTGGGCCCTGGTGTAGGGTGTCTGCAGAGGTAGAATTTGGACCTCTGGGGCCTCAGGCAGGCCAGCCCTGGGATGTCTGGGGCAGAGCTCCCTCCCCAGGGTCCAGAGGGCACTCCTGGTAGGAAGGTAACACAAGGAAAGATTAAGGAAAATGTGGCTCCAGGATTGGGGGGGGGGGGCAGAAGAAAGAGAAGTGTGGTCACGGGAGAAGGTATTATGTTTACACTAGAAAAATGGGCCCTAATCCCATCACAAGAAGGTCACTGACATTTCCTGAAAGGACAAGGAGGAACTGTTAACAGACTGAACATGGGAGGCTGCTTGCTGCTTCCTCGTGAGGGAGGGCGGAGGGGTCTCCAGCCACAGAACTTCCTGGGCTGGGCTGGAGGAAAAGTGGAGGAGGCAGAGGAAAATAAGGAGTAATTCCCTGTTTTGAGCCAAATGAACCTGGCAGAACTCTGCAGGTTGGAGGCTGCATGTATCAGGAGCCACAGCAGAGGTGGGGCAGGGAGAATTCACCACCTAGCAGCGCTGCTGTACCCAGGTCTGAGTCACAGCGCTGCTTTCTGAATCAGAGAGGCCTTGCCTTCCAGCAGATGAAACCAACAGCCCTTCCCCAGGCCCTGCCAGAAGCAAGCTGCCAGCAGGCGGGAGATGAAGCAGTTCCGGCTTGTGGGCTTGTGTCCTGTCCCCCCCCCCAACATCATTCCTAGTCTCCCCAGAAGAAGTGAGAGCCCAGAGGGGCAGTGCCCTCCAGTGACCACAGCCAGTGCAGTCTCTTATTTTGCGCCCCAAAAGGCTGGGGAGACAGAGGTGCCCAGGATTGGGGCGAGTTTCCCAGGGGAAGCAGACATGTGACAGGGACCCAGACCTTTCTCCAGCAAGTGGGGGGCGTCTTTCTCTGCCCATGCACTGGCATGAGGTGGCACGAGAAGTCCTCTGAGTCACTCTTCTGGCACTGCCACCCCTCCATTCTGTGAAGCGCAGTCCTAATCCTACTTTCCTGTGGCTGTCACCTCTAGGCTGGCTCAGCTTTCGCTTCTGTTGGTTCAAAGCCTGCTTGGCTGTTCAGCAACAGAAAAACTCAGTTTGCTTCTCTTTATTTGTGCCAAATCAGAAGTGGGCACTTCCTGGCGTCTGAGTGCTGTGTCCACTGTCCAGGCTGTGTGCCGCCCCTCTGCCTCCAAGCAGCATCCAACTTTTCCCCTGGACGGACCCTTGGGAACTCTGAACAGGAAGGTTCCCCACTATCTCTTGAACCCTTGACCAGGAAGACCCCCTCTCCAGGGTCAGTCCCCTAGCTCCAGGAGGCCTCTTCCGGATCTAAATTCCCCAGCCTCACTTCATTTCCCGACAGTAACACACAGCTGTCTCTGTGTGCAGGCACAGAGGATGCTGGTCCCCCAGCCGCAGCTCTCCAGGCCCCATCTCAACCCTTGCATGTGTTTTAACCTTCTTCTGATACTATTTAATATTCCCTTGGGGGCTTTTCAAGTTGTCTGTGGGCTCCAAAGTGCCTAAACCTGCAAGATGGTAACACGGTGCACCTCTGGCTGGGAGGGAAGGGCAGGGCAAGGCAGGTGTCTACCTCTCCACCCCAAACAGCTGAGAGACTGCAGCAGGCCATACACTGCCTTCCATGGGGGCAAAGACTCTTCAACTAGACAGCAGATGACCCAGAGCCCCACCAGCCTAGAGCCTTCTGGAACCCCACCGTCACAACAGGGCCAGCTGTGCTGGGAGGAGGTCAGTTTGTGTTCACTGCTGGGCCCAAGCCTGAGGGGGTGGAGGGTGGAGGGCCCAGCTGCCAGTCAGGGAAACATGGCACATACTTTGCTGGGGAAAAAAAAAAACTTGTCAAAGGTAGTGCCCAGGGCTGCAGAGTGTGAGCTAGTGTGTGAGATTCTAGGTGTGAGCCCTATCACCAAACATGCTAGAACTAAGGGTGCCAGGTCTCATAAAGAAATGCACCTTTGAAGGGGAAAAAAAAAAGGGAGGGTATCCTTTGCTCCTCTTCAGAACGCCCTTCCATTGGAGTTGTATACTTGTTCCCAAGAAGCTAACTCTTACTTTTTAGGATGTGCTTTGTCTACACACACACACACACACACACACACACACACACACACACCACCCTTGAGGTCACTGAGGTCCAGGGACCTGCTGTCTTTCTACATCTTTCTACAGGAGTGGCCTGTCTTCTGAGGCTCTTGGGCAAACCAGAGCAAGAACGAACATCAAAGGCACTGCTCTGGAGAGCCAGTCTCTTTAGCAGCAGTTTTTTTTTAATTTTTTTAAAATTTATTTATTTCCTTTTGTTGCCTTTGTTGTTTTATTGTTGTAGTTATTATTGTTGTTGTTACTGATGTCGTCGTTGTTGTATAGGACAGAGAGAAATGGAGAGGGGAGGGGAAGACAGAGAAGGGGAGAGAAAGAGAGACACCTGCAGACCTACTTCACCACCTGTGAAATAACGCCCCTGCAGGTGGGGAGCCAGGGGCTTGAACCGGGATCCTTCCGCCAATTCTTGTGCTTTGTGCTACATGCGTTTAACCCACTGTGCTACCACCGGTCTCCCTAGCAGCAGTTTTTAACCCCACACTAGTTTCAAACGACAGAGCCATCCTCCGTGTATGTGTGTGTGTGTGTGTGTGTGTGTGTATGTTGGGTGGGGGGAGTTAAAGGCTCTTAACTCAGGCTCGAAACTTTACATCAGGCTCAACCTGACGCTGTTGACTGGCTACGGAAGAAGGGCAAACACTAGAAGAACTCAGGCTGAGGAAATGAGGCTCTGGAAGAGCACAGGAGTCAAACTAGGTCAGATTGGGGGCCTACAATCACGGCAGCACAGCTGTGAATTTAGAAGCGGCAGAAGCTAGCAGCCTCTCTCCCAGGTCCTCACACCAACGCTGTGGGGTTTGGCTACAGCTGAGAGAGCATTACTCACTGAGAATGGGTGTGGATAAGTGCCCAGGTGCGGATGAAGGCACGGTCTTACCCCGCCCCCAAAACCCCAGGCTGAGGTCTCAACCCTCCTTCCCATTTCTGAAAATTCCACTTGGACTGAAACAGTCCACTGTTAAGTGTGCTCAGTCATGGCAGCCAAATTCTGGGAGCCCTGCTGGCTGCCCACAGAACCCCAGAATGCCCCCCTCCCCGCAAAAGGTAGGCATGCTAGCAACGGCTTGACAGAAAGTGGGCTTCCAAAACAAGACTCCCTGGCACGCTTTGGCATATGCTGAGTTCATTGGTTCACTCCAGCACACTTATCATTATCTGCAATGACAGATTTTGATGATTTGCTTTTTTATATATATAAATAAATTTTTGGTATTTATTTATTTATTCCCTTTAGTTGCCCTTGTTGTTTTATTGTTGTAGTTATTATTGTTCTTGATGTCGTTCGCTGTTGGACAGTACAGAGAGAAATGGAGAGAGGAGGGGAAGACAGGGGGAGAGAAAGACAGACACCTGCAGACCTGCTTCACTGCCTGTGAATCGACTCCCCTGCAGGTGGGGAGCCGGGGGCTCGAATCGGGATCCTTACGCCGGTCCTTGTGCTTTGTGCCACGTGCGCTTAACCTGCTGCACTACAGCCCAGCTCCCGATGATTTGTTTTTTTATAGTCTATGTATGTAAGCTTTGTCTATTTTATTCACTTCTGTGTGGCCAGTGTCTTGGCAGCATTGCAGGTAGGTTAGCTGATTGAGGGAACAAGCGGGCTCCCAGCACCAAGTCCCAAGCTATGAGCACCCGGCCTCTGGGTTTAAGTGGGAGCCGCTGTGTGGCACCCCGGGAAGCCCACACTTACTTCCTGCCCCTCCCCCGGGCCATCCAGAAGACTGCCTGCCTCACACATGCACCTGTGCCCACTTGTCAGCCTCCTCCCGCCACTGGGAAGAGGCTGAGTCTCCTTGAAAAGCATTCCAGGCCATGCCAAAGCTCCAGCTGGCGTGAGCACCACCTAGTCCTTTCCCAATGACTAAAACACGTTCCCCCAGCTGGGGCAGTGGTTCAGTGCTACTAGAGGGCCAGAGCATCATGTTGTATAGGTACCCACTTCCAGAATCACGCCCCATCCCCCCAGTGACCCCATACTGCTTTACCAAACTACCAAGCAGGCATTTCTAGATCCTTTGGAAACTAAACATAAAAACGACTACTAGGTTGTTTTTACAGGACCCCACAGATAGCTTCCTAAGGAACAGTTCTGCAGAGCTGAGGTGCATCTAACCAGCCAGAGCCAGGTCCTTGGGCACTTTTCTATCAAATCCACCAATGCTTCTGCACAGACAGCTCTGGCCCCATCAGCACAGAAATTTCTCATTAATGAGGCTGCTGGTGCCCACATGGGAGGCTCCCTGCAGGGTGTGTGCTGATACTCAAGGAGTTAACTGTCCCTGAAGGAGAAACCAGGTTTCACGCTGTCCCAGATCCCCTGGCTGGCCTCCTCCTGTCCTGATTGAGAGTATCTGTTACAGATGGGAAATGCTATCTCTGGGATACTCTAAGCCGAGAGCTATACACTAAAGAAGATGCTGTCAGCATTTCCATTTGCTTCTGGGCTCATCTCTTCTGCCATCAGAGCTCACTGGGACAGTTCACGGCTCACATCGCTGTCTCTAGCCATTCTCTCCTTAGGCTCTGATGCGCCCCCCCCCCAATTCTGTTTACTTCTCCAAAGCAGCCTGTTATCAATCAGCCCTTCCTGTTCACGGCTGCCAGGAACCTGCTTTGCTACTTCCCCTTTACATATTCCTAAGTAGGACTGCAGAGTCCCTGTTCCAGTCTCAGGTCTCTCCAGCTTCACCTAAGTCTCTGTCTTAACTTTTGGCACATGCCTGTTTGGGCTCTAGATCATTTATATGCCAGAGCCATACTTGCTAAAGCCAAGCTCATCCGCACAGCTTCCAAGTGAGGCTGGTCAGGACTGGCGAAGGAGAGAGAGAGAGAGAGAGAGAGAGAGAGAGGACTGTGCAGACACACAACCCTACACTATCTCAGGAAGCCTGGATTCTCCCTTCTGGTACACCACCAATCATAGCTAATGCCCAACAACACATGCCGAAAACAGCGAGCCCCAGATGGCACTGGATAAGTTCCTCAGCCTCTCTTTGCTTCTGCGTCCCATCTGTCGCCCAAGAACAATGCTGAGCCCCCTCCCCGGCAGGTGAAGGTGTAAGCTGAGCACAGAGAGAGTAAGTGCTCCTTGTCCTAAATCCAAACAAGCACAGTGTATAAAAACAATCATTAAACAGTCAGATAAATCCCCCTGATAAACTTATAAAAATAGAGATCCTGGGCTGACAAGCAATGTTAATCACACATCTGACCTCAATAACGGGGGTGGGGTAGGGTGGAGGTGAGGGGGTGGGCAGGGGGAAAGACTTATTCTATAACCAGAAATCCAGGCTGGAAACCTGACTTGAAATTCGCTCCTGTGTGACAGATGCTGTCCGGGTGCCAAGTGTAGCCCCCAGATCACACGTGGAGCAGCCTTTAAACATCTACAGGGAGTCCCTAGCCCTGACCTCAGCCATCGAGAGGCTCAAGGACGCCAAGTCCAGTTCCCCCAAACCTTTGGGAAAAGTTAAACTCTCATCTGTCCAGCAAGGTGCTTCTGGGGTGCGTCCCCAAGTCCTGCAAGGTTACTGAGCCCCAGAAAGCAGCTCTCTGCCCGCCCCAGGTTCTGGGTTGGCAGCCTGGGCACTGAAACAGCTATTTTCCAATGGGCTCCTCCATCCTCAAGCTGGGGGTGGTGGTGGGGACCAGGGCCAGAGGAGGGGGGTGGCTTCCAAGCCCGGTGCCTTTGCACCCTGGCTCTTTCCTCTCTGCCCTGCACCTGCAAGGGTGGGGTGGGGAGGCTTCTGTGCAAGGTGCAGATGCTTTCCTCCGGCCTGTGGGGTGGATCTCTGCATCCTCCCCGGTTGTCTCGGGTTCTTCCCACTGTGACCTAGGGGCTGGCCTCTCGGCCCCCGGCCTCCCGGCCCCATCCCGCCCGCCCACTCACAGGAGGCCGGAGCAGGTGGTGCAGACGAAGCTGCCCACGGTGATGTCCACGTAGGTGACCCCGCGCTGCGCACACTCGAAGCAGTGGCGGTTCCCGGACTGGCTGCAGCCGCCCAGCTCCCGCACCCGGCGGCACCACACCTCCGACGCCGCCTCCGCCTCCGCCTTGCCAGCGCTCACCCCACCGCCCGGGCCCGCGCCCTTCTTGGCCGCCATCACCATAGCCGCCCGTCCCCGCGGACCCCGCGCTCCGCGAGGCGCTGCCGCCGCCTTCCCGCCTCCCCGCCTCCGCACGCCCCACGCAGCCGACCGACGCTCGGAGCAAGAGCCGACCGCGCGAGACGCCTCAACCCACGGCCGCGCCGGTTCGGCTCGCTGATTGGCTCGGCTCCTCCCACCTCCTCTCTCTGATTGATCGGCATTGGACAGCCCCGGGAGGTGGGAGCCGCCAACGCCCCGCCCTCTACTTCAGGGCTGCAGCCTCTCCCATTGGCCCACGGGAAACCTGGGCGCGAGAACAGCGCGTGCCCTCTTTGTCCCCGCCCCCTCTCGCCACAGCCTGCACCGCGGCCCGACTCGCAGATACGATTGGGAGCCTCAGAACCTGGACTCCGATATCGACGCGGATTGGCTATCGGGGCTGCCAAGGCAGCGCGAGGCAGAAGCAGTGTCCCGCGCGTGCGCAGATCGCAGATTCTAGCCAGGGGACGTTCATTCCCGCCAAATTTCAAAGGCTGGATTGAGCAGGCTGGTCCCAGGGCTGCAGAACCGGGGGCCAAGGAGGGGCTTAGAGAAAGAAAGTAACTGTCGAGGGCAGGGAGGGAGAAGCATAGGGTGTGCGCTAGAAGTGCTGTATCACAGGCTGCAGAGGTGGTGCAGTGGCTGGAAGGCTGGACTTGTGTGCATGAGGTCTTGAGTTTGATACCCCGTCTTGCCTGTGCCCGAGTGACGCGCTGGTTCTCTCTGTGTGTGCCTTGGGTTAATAATAGCTCTGGGAGTCGCGGTAGCGCAGCAGGTTAAGCACACGTGGAGCAAAGAGCAAGGACCGGCGCAAGGATCCTGGTTCGAAGAACCCGGGGCTCCCCACCTGCAGGGGGGTTGCTTCACAGGCGGTGAAGCAGGTCTGCAGGTGTCTATCTTTCTCTCCCCCTCTCTGTCTTCCCCTCCTCTCTCCATTTCTCTCTGTCCTATCTAACGACGACAACAACAATAACTGCAACAATAAAACAACTAGGGCAACAAAAGGGAATGAATAAATATAAAAAAGAAAGAGTTATTATTTTTAAATTTACTTATTTATTTATTCCCTTTTGTTGCCCTTGTTGTTTTATTGTTGTAGTTATTATTGTTGTCTGTCTTCGTTGTTGGATAGGACAGAGAGAAATGGAGAGAGGAGGGGAAGACAGAGAGGGGAAGAGAAAGATAGACACCTGCAGACCTGCTTCACCGCCTGTGAAGTGACTCCCGGGGAGCCGGGGGCTCGAACCGGGATCCTTACATCGATCCTTGCGCTTTGTGCCACGTGCGCTTAACCCACTGCGCTACCGCCTGACTCCCAATGTAGCTTTCTAACCTTCCTTCCTTCTTTTCTCCTCTTGCCCTTCTTCTCTCCCCTTTGCCCTTCCTCCTCCTTCTTCCTTTATTATTTTAAAAACACAGGGGAGTCCCTTCACAAGTGGTGAAGCAGGTCTGCAGGTGTCTGTCTTTCTCTCCCCCTCTCTGTCTTCCCCTCCTCTCTCCATTTCTCTCTGCCCTATCCAACTGACGACGACAACAAGAAAAAAACAAGGACAACAAAAGGGAATAAATATTTAAAAACACTATATATATATATATATATATATATATATATATATTGGATAGAGACAGAGAAGTTGAGATAGAAGGGCAATAGAGAGGGAGAGAGACATGGGGTGGACAGCATAATGGTTCTGCAAAGAGACTCTCATGCCTGAGGCTCCAAAGTCCCAGGTTCAATCCCCCAGCACCACCATAAGCCAGAGCTGATTAGTGCTCTGGTAAAAAGACACACAGAGAGAGAGAGAGAGAGAGAGAGATGGAAAGAAAGACAGAGAGACAGAGAAAGACACCTGCAGACCTGCTTCACCGCCTGTGAAGCAATTCCCCTGCAGATGGGAGCCGGGGCTCGAACCAGGATCTTTACACTGGTCCTTGCGCTTTGCGCCACGTGTACTTAACCCACTGCACTACCGCCCAACTCCCAATATGAGGTATTTTTTTAAAGAAACCACCCCACGAGGACAAATATACTGATAACAGATGTCACAGAAAGAGCCAAGAGAGAAAAATGGAGGGAATAGTATCTCTGAGAATGTTTGACAAAACTCCAGCCTGAAAGGGAATGTGTTTCTACATTAAAGAACCGCCCCAGCACAGCAGAGAAAAAACACAACCCTCAGCAAGACACATCCTCAAAAAACGTGGAATAATGGAGATGGGGGGTATCAATTTCTATGGGTGCAGACACGCGACCCAAATTAAAATTTGTTTATTTTATTTTTTGCCTCCAGGATAATCACTGAGACTTGGTGCCGGTACTACAGATCCACTGTTCCCAGCAGCCATTTTTTCTTTTTTCCCCATTTTACTTGATAGGACAGAGAGAAATTGAGAGGGGAGGAGGAATTGGGGCCAGGTGGTAGCATGGCAGGTTAAGTGCATGTGGCCCAAAGCATAAGGACCTGCATAAAGATCCGGGTTTGAGTCCCCTGCTCCCCACCTGCAGGTGTGAGTGGGGGGTCACTTCACGAGTGGTGAAGCAAGTCTGCAGGTGTCTATCTTTCTCTCCCCCTCTCTGTCTTCCCCTCCTCTCTCCATTTCTCTCTGTTCTATCCAACAACAACAGCAATGGCAACAATAAAAATAACAACAAGGATGGGGAAAATGGCCTCCAGGAGCAGTGGATTCTTAGTGCAGGCACTGAGCCCCAGCAATAACCCTAGAGGCAAATAAATAAATAAATAAATAAATAAAAGAGGGGGGAGATAGAGAGGGAGAGAGAAAGAGAGGCACCTGCAGACCTGCTTCACCACTTGTGAAGTGTCCCCTCTGCAGGTGGGGAACAAGGGCTTGAACCCAGGTACACCACCATGCCACCACAGCCTCCCCTCCTAAAAAATTTAAAATGTATAATAAGTTAGAAGGTGAAGGGTTGGAGGAACAAACACTGCGGAGACGTGATGCCCAACCTGTAATTTTAGATGCGCCCAACCTGCAATTATGAATTACTTCAGGAGAAAGACAGTCTTCTTAATTCAGCATTCCGGTGCAAGGGACAGGAAACCCAAAACAATACTTACCGTTTTCTTTTCTTGCCCACATCCTAACCACCAGAGTGTGGCCGGGAAGGCAGCAGTGTGGCTACAAAACATGGGACGGCAGGACTTGCAAGGCCAGTTCCCAAGCTGGATACCCCACATTGCATGTGCTAGAGTGAAGCTCTGGTTCTCGCCCCACCCCCAGCAAATAAATAAGTCTTTAAAAGAAGAGGAGGAGGAGGGAAGCAGGAAGAGAAGGAAGGCAGGAGGAAGAAGAGAAGGGGAGGAGGCAGAGAGGAAGAAGATGACTAGATTGCAGTCCAGAAGGTGGCTGACACTTGGATTCTCAAGCATGAGGTTCTAAATTTGATCCCTGGCATCACACTGGCAGAGTGATACTCTGGTTCTCCTCTCTCTCTCTCTCTCTCATAAATAAGTAAAATTTTGGAACATGGGCAGGAGAGGGGCACATCTGGTTGAGCACTCACATTATAGTGCACAGGGGCCCGGGTTCAAGCCCCCAGTTCCCACACCTGCACCTTGCTTTTTCACAAGTGATAAAGCAGGGCTGTGGGTCTCTCTCTCTCTCTCTCTTTTCCCCTTCTTCTCTATCTCCCTCATCCTTCTCAATTTCTTTATCCAACAAATAAAAATAAAATTGAAAAAAAGGAGTGGTCCAGGAGGTGGAACAGTTAATAAAGCACTGGATTCTCAAACATGAGGTCCCAAGTTCAGTCCCCAGCAGCACATGTACCAAAGTGATGTCAGGTTCTTTCCTTCTTCCTATCTTTATTATTAATAAATAAATAAATAAAATTTTTTTTAAAAAAAGGAAGGCTGGGTTCAAGTCCCCACTCCCCACCTGTAGGGGGGAAGCTATCAAATAATAAAAATAGGGGGAAAAAGAAAACAAAAAGAAAAAATGACCACAGAAGCAGTGAATTCATAGTGCTGGTACCAAGCCCCAGCAGTAATCCTAATGGTAATAATAAAATAAAAATGAAAATTAAATAAAAAAGGAAAAAAAAACAAAAATGGAAACATTTGGGGTGGGGGGGGGCGGGCAGTAGCATGGTGGGTTAAGCGCACAAGGCACAAGGACTGGTGCAAAGATCCCAGTTTGAGCTCCCAGCTCCCCACCTACAGGAGGGTCACTTCACAGGCAGTGAAGCAGGTCTGCAGGTGTCTATCTTTCTTTCCTTCTCTCTGTCTTCCCCTCCTCTCTCCATTTCACTCTGCCCTATCCAATAACAACAGCAATGACAACTATAACAACAAGGGCAACAAAAATGGGAAAAAATGGCCTCCAGGGGCAGTGGATCCATAGTGCAGGCACCGAGCCCTAGTGATAACCTTGGAGAGGGAAAAAAAAAGATTTGGGGGTAGGATAAGTAGCAGTAGCAGTCACTGATAGATAATCAGGCTTTTTTTTTTTTTTTTTTTTTTTTTTTTAGGGCTGGGGCCTGCATGGTTTCACACCATTTCTGAGCTGACTTTTTTCAAAGAAAGAGAGAGAGGGAGAGACTCCAGCACAGGCACCACCCCCCTTGTGAGAGTCCTAGGTGGTGCTGGGACTTAAACCTAGACCCCTGTCACTCCATGAGTGATAATCTTGGCCCCTCTGAATTTATTTCCTGAGCCTCTTTCTGCTGGAGCAGGCTACAGAAGTTAATGGTCAAACCTAGAAAGTGGGAGACTAGGGAACCCCCAGTGACAGTCCCCAGTGCCGGAAGAGAATCCTCAGGGTGTTTTTTCAGAGCAGATAAGGTCAGAAGTTCCCAGGAAGGCCTCTTTTAAGAAGATGGTGCCCACGGCAGAGCTAATCGTCCATCTACCCTGCGGGCACATCAGCCCTCTCCACCACACTCCAAGGGCAGGTGGTGACAGGTGTTCTAGTGAGAAGAGGTATTAAAAATGAAGACCTAGAAAGCTAGGTCAACAGCAAAGACCAGGCACTTATTAACTCCAGAGAAAACACACGGATAACGATCAAGCAATTACATGGCTGTCAAGGAATGACCTTGAATAGTCACTGAGGTGACATCCACCCAGAGGATGGCCCTTCGGAGGACACAGGAAGCAGAGGTGCTGGCTGTGAATGAAGCGTTCATTGTCCACAGAGGTACATCAACATCTAATAACTAAGGCCGGAAAAAAAAAAATCAAGAATCCTATCATGAAATATCAAAATAATCAGCTCAAGGGACTGGAAAAGTGCCTGCTTCTGGGGGGCTGGAAGTAGAGGAAATTTGCAGAGATCCTCTAGTTGTTTTTTCTTTTTACAAGTTTATTTAGAGACCGAGAAGCAGCCGCTTACAGGCCTGATACCAGAGAAGTCACAGGTTCAGTCCCCCGACACCACCAAGAGCTGGAGCTGAGTGCTGCTCTGGTTTTAAAAGGTGGTTACAAAACATGTTAAAATTAGTGATCTGGGAGTGGCCGCAACGAAGAAGCTGTCGGACCCTCAAGCATGAGGTCTCAAGTTTGACCGCGGGCAGTACATATAGCAAAGTGATGTTGGTGTCTCTCTTTCTCTCTCTCTCTCCCCTCCTATTTCTCTTTTTTTCTTTTTTAACATTCTATTTTATTGATTTATTATTGGGTAGAGTCAGAGAGAAATTGAGAGAGGAGAGGGATATAGGGAGGGAGAGAGACAGAGAGACACCTGCAGCCCTGCTTCACCACTTATGAAGCTTTCCCCCTGCAGGTGGGGACCAGAGACTTGAACCTGGGTCCTTGCACACTGTAATGTGGGCACTTAGCCAGATGCGCCACAGCCTGGCCCACCTCCTATCACTTTCATGAATAAATGAATAAATAGAATTTTCTTAAAAAGAGAGAGAGAAAGCTTTAATTATATAAGACAGAGAGGAAGACTAGAGCATTTATTTATTCTCTTTTGCTGCCCTTTTTTTGTTGTTGTAGTTATTGTTGTTGTCGTCATTGTTGGATAGGACAGAGAGAAATGGATAGAGGAGGGGAAGATAGAGAGGAGAAAGACAGACACCTGCAGACCTGCATCACTGCCTGTGAATCGACTTCCCTGCAGGTGGGGAGCCGGGGCTCAAACCAGGATCCTTAACTCCCATCCTTGCACTTTGTGCCATGTGTGCTTAATCCACTGCACTACCGCCCAACTCCCTACTAGAGCATTTCTTAGCTCTGGCATCTGGGGAACTGAATCTGGGGCCTCAGACATGCAAGTCTGGTGCTTTACCACTGATCTATGTCCCCAGACCCCTCCTATTTGTTTTCACTTTATTTATTTATTTTCTTAAGTCCCTGGCATCTTTGAACATTAAAAATTCTGCATTGGGGCCAGGTAGTAGCACATCAGGTTAAGCACACATAGTGTGAAGCGAAAGGACGGGTGTAAGGATCCCAGTTTGAGCTCCCGGCTCCCCACCTACAGGGTAGTTGCTTCACAAGCAGTGAAACAGATCTGCAGGTGTCTGTCTTTTCTCTCCCCCTCTCTGTCGTCCCCTCCTCTCTCAATTTCTCTCTGTCCTATCCAACAACAACAGCAATGCCAACAATAACAACAACAAGGGCAACAAAATGAGAAAAATGGCCTCCAGGAGCAGTGGATTCGTAGTGCAGTCACCCAGCTCCAGCGATAACCCTGGAAGCAAAAAAAAAAAAAAAAAAAAAAAAAAGAATTCTGTACATGTCAAAATTTATTTATTCTTCTTAATAGTGGGTGACAAGATCGTAAGATTCCAGGGCATAGTTCCACACCACACACACCACCAAAGATGTATCCTCACCTCCCCACCTCCCAAAGATCACCACCAGAGTTCTCAGAAACATATCAAACTTTATGAAAGATAAAACATAGGGTGGAGGGTAGATAGCATAGTGGTTATGCAAACAGACTCTCAGGCCTGAGGCTCCACCATCTCAGGTTCAATGCCCCTCACCACCATAAGCCAGAACTGAACAGTGTTCTGGTAAAAATAAATAAATAAATAAATAAATCATAAATTAAGGGCTGAGGGGGTGCTGGGTGGTGGTGCAATGGTTAAGCACACATGTTATAATGTGCAAGGAGCCGGGTTCGAGCCCCCAATCCCCGCCTGCAGAGGGAAAGCTTTGTGAGTGGTGAAGCAGTGTTTTAAGTGTCTCACTCACTCCCCTCTTGATTTCTGGCTGTCTCTACCCAGTAAATAAATAAAGATAATTAAGAGCTGGACGGTGGTACATCACTCCCCACCTGCAGGGGGTCCACTTCACCAGTGGTGAAGCAGGTCTGCAGGTGTCTCTCCCTCCCTCTCTCTAGCTTCCTGTCCTCTTTTAATTTCTCTCTAATCTGTCTAATAAAAAAAGAGAAAAGAGAAAAATAGCTACCGGGAATCATGGATTTGTACTGCTGGTACAAGCCTCAGCAATAACCCTGGTAGCAAAATAAAATAAAGAACAGGGGTACCTCCAGTTTAACCAGAGGATGAAGCAGCCCTACCCCAACCCAGTTCATCCACATCCTGTGTCCCAGGAAAGCCCTGTTGGACCACGGGGTGTCTGGTCACCCTAAGCTGTCCCATACCCTAATCACACTGATGACAGGGTGCTTATTTGCCTGGGCCAGCAGGAGGCCGCGGCTTTGATGTCTTGCTGAGACAGGAACTTAATGGGCATCTGAGGTAGAGGGCGCGGGAATGCAAGGACCTGCCACAGAGTGATGGTCTCAGGGGGTCACTGAGATAAAGTTTAGGGGAGCAGCCCCACCCCCGTGCAGGGAAGGAGGAGGGCAGGAGACCATGGACAAGTCATGGTCATTCAACTAAAAAGGATTTCATGAAGCCACAGTGGCTGTTTTATTTAGCAGGACGTTTTCTCTTCTTTGTCTGCAAGAAACAAAACATTCACAGAAGGCAAACAGGTGGACGAGAGAGATAAAATCTATTCAACAGATCAGAAGCCCTAGTGGGGTTAGGCTTCAAGGGGGTGGGAACCCACGGTGTTCTGGGTCAGGAAACTCCAGAACAGGAACGTGGAACAAGAGTGGGATACTACAGGACAGAGCCACTGTGCCCCATGGAGTCTGTCCACCGTCTCACCAGAGGAATCAGTCCCAGAGAGAGAAGCTGGTGGGGCCAGGCGGTGGCACACCTGGTTAAGTGCTCGTGCTACAGTGAACATGGATCCAGGTGCAAACCCCCAGTCCCCACCTGTAGGGAGAAAGCTTCACGAATGGTGACACATAGCTGCAGGTCTCGGTCTCTCTCTCTCTCTCTCTCTCTCTCTCTCTCTCTCTCTCTCTCACCCCTCCCCTCTCAATTTCTCTGTGTTTCTATGCAATAATAAATATAAAAAGAGGGGAGCTGGTTACCTTTCTAAAATATTATTATTGATTTATTTATTGGATAGAGAGCAGGAGATTGAGAGAGCAGGGGGAGAAGAGAGAGAGAAGGAGAGGGAAAAGGAGAGGGAGGGGGAGAGAGGGAAAGAGAGAGGGGAGAGGGGGTGGGGAGGGGGGAGAGGGAGAGACCCGCACACCTGCAGACCTGCTTCACCACTTGTGAACCTTCCCCCCCAGCGTGTGAGAACCAGGGACTTGAACCCAGATCCTTGCATATGGTAACATGTACTTTCTATTGGGCTCACCATTGCTTGCCTTCTTTTTAAATTTATGTTTTTAAAAATATTTTATTATTTATTTGGTAGAGACAGAAAATGAAAGGGAAGGGGAAGATAGTGAAAGAGACAGAGACACCTGCAGCCTTGCTTTGCCACTTACAAAGCTTCCCCCTGCATGTGGGGAGCGGGGGCTCAAACCCAGATCCTTGTTCTTGGCATGGCACTGCTTGTCCACCCACACCCCTGTTCTTTTTTTAAATTATTAATTTTTTTAAAATTTTATTTCATTATATTTTTTGCCCCCCCCCCAGGGTTATTACTGGGGCTTGGTGCCTGCACTATGAATCCATTGCTCCTGGAGACCATTTTTCCCATTTTGTTGCCCTTGTTATTACCCTTATTGTCGTTGTTGTTATTATTATTGTTGTCAGTACTGTTATTGTTGCTGGATAGGACAGAGAGAAATCGAGAGAGGAGGGCAAGATAGAGAGGGGGAGAGAAAGACCTACTTCACCATTTGCAAAGTGACCCCCACTGTAGGTGGGGGCCTGGGGCTCAAACTGGCCATTGCGCTTCGTGCCATGTGCGCTTAACTGGCTGTGCCACCACCCGACCCCCCTTTTTAATTTTTTTTTCAAGATTTATTTATTTATTTGTTGAATAGAGACAGAAAAATCTAGAGAACTAGGAGAGGTAAAGATGGAGAGACACCTGCAGTCCTGTTTCACTACTCATGAAGCTTCCCCACTGCAGGTGGGGACCAGCAGCTAGAACTTGGGTGCTTGTGTACTGTAATATGTACAACCCAGCCCACTACAATTTTTTTATTGCCACCAGGAATGCCTGCACGATGAATCCACTGCTTGTGGAGAACTTTTTAAATTAATTTATTTATCTACCTTTTTATTAGAAAGGACAGAAATTGAGAATGGAGAGGGAGATAAAAGGGAGAGAGAAAAGAGAAGAGAGACACCTGTAGTCCTGCTTCCCTGCTCAGGTGAAGGTGGGGGAGCAGGGTGCTCACACCCTGGCCCTTGCTCATAGCACTGTATGTGCTCAACCAAGTATGCCACCGCCTGGCCCCAACCCCTGTTTTTTGTTTGTTTGTTTGTTTTCCCAAGTTCTGCCAGTCTTTGGGACCAAGCAGCCTGGAGAACTGAGCCCATTACCCTTTCTAGGAAGCCCTGGGGTTAGAACTGACTCTGAGGCCAGAGCCAGAGGGTCTGAGCCCCTGCTGTCAAGTGCTGGCTGAAGTTTCAGCTTTCTTCTTCCAGACGGAGGGAGGGACTCTTCCATTGTGTGAGCCCAGCAGAAGCCAGGGTTGCCCATCTGCCTCCCATTCCTGCCAACACTTGGAGCAGATGCCAAGAACCTCAAGACGTGACCACATCTACTTGGCTCTCTCTCTCTCCACAGCTAAGGGTGATATTCAAAATATTTAGCAGCTGGTTACCACATGGCCACCAGCCATTTAGAGCAGACAGGAGACTTCAGCGCTGGCACATCCCAAGACTCCTGGCAGCTATGCTGGGCATTGACACTTTGTCTGCAGGTGTGAGAGGAGCTCTGGGGGGGGGGGCAGGAGGCAGCAGAGGGGCTGGAAAACATTTAGAGGGTTGAGCGCACATATTACAATGTGCAAGGACCTGGGTTCGAGCCCCTGGTCCCCACTTGAAGGGGTAGGCTTTGTGAGTGATAAAGCAGTGCTGCACGTGTCTCTCTTTGATTTTGCCTCTCTATCTGCCCCTCCCCTCTTGATTTCTGACTATCTCTATCCAATAAATAAATAAATATAATAAAAAGAGAAAAAAAGAAGAGAAAGGAAGAAGACAGCCACAGCACTGTTGCACTGCTCATGAAGCTCTCCCCCTACAAGAGGGGACCGGAGGCTTGAACCTGGACTTTGATATTTTTATTTTTAAAAATATTTTATTTATTTTCTTTTTTGTTGCCCTTGTTGTTGTTTTTTTTTAAATCACTGTTGTGGTTATTATTGTTGTTGTTATTGATGACATTGTTGCCTGAAGACAGAGAGAAATGGAGAAATTGAGAGAGGAGGGGAAGACAGAGAGGGGGAGAGAAAGATAGACACCTGCAGACCTGCTTCACCGCTTGTGAAGCGACCTCCCTGCAGGTGGGTAGCCGGGGGCTCGAACTGGGATCCTTATGCCAGTCCTTGAGTTTCATGCCATGTGCGCTTAACCCGCTGCACTACAGCCTGACCCCAACTTTGATTTATTTAAAAAAAAATTTTGGGGGGTGCTGGGCAGTGGTGCACTGGGTTAAGCACACATAGCATGAAGCACAAGGGAATGTGCAAAACCGATTCAAACCCCCGGCTCCCCAACTGCAGGGGTATTGCTTCACAAGCGGTGAAGCAGGTCTGCAGGTGTCTTATCTTTCTCTCTCCCTCTCTATCTCCCCTTCCTCTCTCAATTTCTCTCTGTCCTATCCAAAAAATTGAAAAACTGGCCACAGGAGCACTGGATTCATAGTACAGGCACCAAGCCCCAGCGATAACCCTGGAGGGAAAAAAAATGGCTTATTTATTAAAGACACACACGGCATCACTCCAGTACATGAGATGCCAGGTATAGAACCTGGGTTGTCAAAGTGTGAGTCTTGTGCTCTGCCTGTTGAGCCAGCACCACCCATGCTGGTTCTAACACCTGCGGGTCAGGGGGAGCCCCTAGCAAGTCAATGATGATATTCCTTTCTTCCATCTCCAATTTACACATCTGCCAAGAGCCACTTGGTCCCAGGATTTTCAAAAAGAGTTCTTTATGGGTTAGGGAGACAGCATAATGAGCATGAATGTAACTTTCATGCTTAAGGCTCAGAGGTCCCAGGTTCAATCCCCAGTACAACCACAAGCCAGAGATGAACAATTATTTTTTTTCCCCATGGTTATCACTGGGGCTCAGTACCTGCAATATGAATCCACTGCTCCTGGCAGTCATCTTTTTTTCTTTCTATTTTTATTCAACAGGACAGAGAGAACTTGAGAGGGGAGGAAAGATACAGAGGAAGAGAAAATAAGAGATACCTGCAAACCTGCTTCACTGCTCATGAAGTGTTCCTCCTGCAGGTGGGGAGCAGGGGCTCAAACCTGGGTCCTTACAGATGGTGATATGTGCACTTAAGTGGGGGAGCCACTGTTTGGCCCCCCAGGAAATTTTTTTTATTATTTTATGAGAGAAGAAAAAGATTAGAGCATCACTCAGATCTGGCACATTGAACCTGGGACCTCATACACACAGAACCTCTGGTTTAATTCTGACTTATCTATCCTTTCCTCTTTCTTTCTTTCTTTCTTTCTTTCTTTCTTTCTTTCTTTCTTTCTTTCTTTCTTTCTTTTTGTTCTTTCTTGTTCCTTCTCTCCTTCTTTCTCAAATAAAGAATGAAGATTTTTGTCATGGGAAAGCTGCTCAGTATGGTACCCAGCATTGCACAAACATTTAGAAGTAGAGGCCTGGCAATGGTGCACCTGGTTGAGCACACACGTTACCATGAGCAAGGACCCGAGTTCAAGCCTCAGGTCTCTTAACTGCAGGAAAGTTTCACCAGCCATGAAGCAGTGCTGTGGGTGCCTATTTCTCTTCCTCTCCCTATCTCCCTCTTCTCTCTCAAGTTCTCTCTGTCTCTATGCAATAAATAATACAGATAAAATTTTAAAAATGAAAAAGAGAATCTTTAAAAGAATTAAAAACAGAATTGGAGCTAGGTGGTGGCTCACCTGGGAGAGCACACAGATCACCACATGTGAAGACATAGGTTCCAGCCGCCATCCCCATGAGCACTGGAGAGGTGCTGCAGGTGTCTTTCCTCTCTGTCTCTATTTCTGGCTTCTTTCTTTCTTTCTTTCTTTCTTTCTTTCTTTCTTTCTTTCTTTCTTTCTTTCTTTCTTTTTTGCCTCCAGGGTTACTGCTGGGGCTTGATGCCTGCACTACTACTAATAATCCACTGCTCCTGGAGAATATTTTTTCCCTTTTGTTGCCCTTGTTGTTTATTATTGTTGTTATTGCTGTCATTGTTGTTGGATAGGACAGAGAAATGGAGAGAGGAGGGGAAGACAGAGAGGGGGAGAGAAAGATAGACACCTGCAGACCTGCTTCGCCGCCTGTGAAGGGACTCCCCTGCAGCTGGGGGCTCAAATGGGGATCCTTATGCAGGTCCTTGTGCTTTGCACCATGTGTGCTTAACCCGCTGCACTACCACCTGACCTCCTATTTCTGTCTCTTATCCTCTATCAAAAAGAGGGGGGGAAATGGCCACTAGGAGTGGTGGAGCCGTGCAGGCAACAAGAGTGGGGAGGAGGAGGGGAAGAAGTAGGAGGAAGGGGAGGGGAAGTGGGAATAGGAAGAGGAGAATTTGATTTATTTGCATGTTGGAGATAAAATTTCCAGTGGTTTCCAATGTTGGAGATAAAATTTCCAGTGGTTTCCAAGGTCTGGATACAGCGAAAGGGGTTTCTGGTTTTAAGGTCACAGAAGGGCCTGGGATATTGTATCTGATTCTACCCAGGCACCCTAGAACAAACCATTGGCTTCTGGATGCAAATCCCCAGTGCCCAAAAATGTGCCTCTAACCTTAATGCCTCCAGACTGCTTTGAAGGTCTCCTTCATTTAAAAAATGAGTCAAAGGGGTCTCGCGGTTCCGCAGCGGGTTAAGCGCACATGGTGCAAAGCTCAAGGACCGGTGTAAGGATCCCGGTTCAAGCCCCCTGGCTCCCCACCTGCAGGGGGTCGCTTCACAAGCGGTGAAGCAGGTCTGCAGGTGTCTTTATCTCCCCCTCTGTCTTCCTTTCCTCTCTCAATTTCTCTCTGTTCTGTCCAACAACATCAGTGGCAACAATAACAATAATGACAACAATAAAGGCAACAAAATGGGGGGGGGGAATGGCCTCCAGGAGCATTGTATTCATAGTGCAGGCATAAAGCTCCAGCAATAATCCTGGAGGCAAAATAAATAAATAAATATAAAAAATAAAAATAAAAAATGAGTCAAGGGCTTCTGAAATAGCTCACTTAGTGCGCTGCTTGGCCATGTGCGTGACCCAGGTTCAAGTCATAACCCCGGCACATTGGAGGACGCTTTAGTCCTGGGGCCTCATTTTCTCTCTTTCTCTCTCTCCCTCTCTGCCTCTCTGTCTTTTTTGCCTCTATGTAAAAAAAAAAAAAAAGTCTACTTTTTAAAAAGATTTATTTATACGCATGTGAGAGAGTCCAAAGTCTATGGTGGTGTCAGGTACTGAACCTGGGACTTCTGGGCTCACAGGTGTGCTATCTCCTGCCCCCCACTTCCCAAAAATCTCTGGCACAGCGGTTCTTCTGCTGTGATGCTCTTGAGGTCAGCTGGGGAGATCTGAGTCACCCCAATGCCTTGGCCGCAGACAGAACAATTCAGTACAAATCTGTATTCTGTCCTGGCCACCTGGACAGACAGAAGAAACCCTGCATGAGCTCATCTCCTCTCCCACCAGCACGGCTTCCCTCCTAAGATACAGCTCTAGCCATTCTTTCACTACAGCTCACTCCACCTCTTAGTGATGACCTGGATCTGGGGTCTCTCCACCTCCCCATCTTCAAGGAGGGGTTGTAGCCATTCTCCTGGGACCCAATTATAATTCTAGCACCTTCCTGTAAACCACCCCCCCACACACACACACACTCTTTCTGGGAGCTCACAGAGTGGCAGAGGAGATAAATGACATAATTGTGCTCTGTGTCACCATGTGCTCCTGCTCCTATAGATGAGTGAGTGCACCGTTTTCCAGGAGCCAGGAGGCAGGAAGGGAAGGAGGGAGGGAGGGAGGGACTGTTGAGTCAGTGGAAAGACCGAAAATTCCACAGGCAGGTGAATGGCTCAGTCTGAGAGCCTAGTGTTCTGAGGAGGCATTGACTGAATCCTCACGGATGCCTTCCAGCAACGCTGCTTTTTTTCATTTTTATGTGTAGTTATTTACTTGGGTAGAGACAGGGAGAAATCAACACAACAGGAGAGGGAGATAGAGAGGGAGAGGGACAGAGAGACACCTGCAGACCTGCTTCTTGGCTTGTGAAGCTTCCCCCATGCAGGTGGGGACTGGGGGCTTGAACCAGGGTCCTTGTACATTTCAGCATGTGTGCTCTACCAGATACTCCTTAAAACGTTCTTTGAGAAAATATTGTTATTAAAAATATATTATTAGTGTTTTAACACTGAGTTGCAAAACTGTCAGATTTCACACTCATCTATGTGCTTTGAAGGTTTTTGTTTATTCAAATGAGAGACAAAAAGAGACCACAGCCCTGCTCAACTCTGGCTGATGGTGGTGCTGAGAATTGAACCTGGGACCTCAGAGCTTCAGGCTTAAGAGAGTCTGATGCACTACCACTGCTCTATTTATGTGGCTTCTTGTATTCTAATTAATTTCAATACTATGACACCATTTAAGGGTCCCATTTAATTGTGGTGACAATGAAGTCTTTACAGGTAAAAATAAATTAATTAAATAAATAAAATAAACTTTATAGTGATGGAGACATCTCAGTGTTAGAGCAAAGGGCCTGCATACCCAGGACCCCTAAGGCCCAGGTTCAATCCCTGGCACTGCCATATACAAGAGCTAAGTGATGTGCTCTCTCTCTCTCTCTCTCTCTCTCTCATAAAATAAATTTTAAAAAATTCTCACTCTGGGTTACTATTCTTTTTCAGAGAGGGAAACAGAGACAAAGAAACACAAAGAAAAGAGAAGATACTTGGGTCAGGGGGGCTGGGTGGTGGCACAACAGGTTAAGCACATATAATAGGAAGTGCAAGGACCTGTGCAAGTATCTGGGTTCAAGCCCCTAGCTCCCCACCTGCCGGGGGGGGGGGGGGGGGGGGGGGGGGGGGGGGTCCTCACTTCTAAAGTGGTAAAACAGGTCCACAGGTGTCTGTCTTTCTTATTCCCTCTCTATTTCCTCCCCCCCTCTCAATTTCTCTGTTTATCCAGTTTAAAAAAATGAAAAAAAAATGTCTGCCAGGAGCAGTGGATTCCTATGCTGGCACCGAGCCCCAGGGATAACCCTGGAGGCAAAAACAAACAAACAAACAACAACTTGAGCCGGGTGGTGGTGCACCCACAGAGTGCACACATCACCATAAGCAAGAAGCTGGGTTCAGGGAGTCGGGCGGAAGCGCAGCGGGTTAAGCGCACATGGTACAAAGCTCAAGGACCGCCCTAACGATCCGGGTTCGAGCCCCCAGCTCCCCACCTGCAGGGGAGTCGCTTCACAGGCACTGAAGTAGGTCGGCAGGTGTCTATCTTTCTTTCCCCCGTCTTCCCCTCCTCTCTCTATTTCTCTCTGCCCTATCCAACAACGACGACATCCGTAACAACAACAACGATAACTACAACAATAAAACAAGAGCAACTAAAGGGAATAAATAAATAAATATTTTAAAAAAGAACCTGGGAGTCGGGCTGTAGCGCAGCGGGTTAAGCGCAGGTGGCACAAAGCACAAGGACCGGCATAAGGATCCCGGTTCGAGCCCCGGCTCCCCACCTGCAGGGGAGTCGCTTCACAGGCGGTGAAGCAGGTCTGCAGGTGTCTATCTTTCTCTCCCCCTCTCTGTCTTCCCCTCTGTCCTCTTTCTCTCTGTCCTATCCAACAACGACAACTACAACAATAAAACAACAAAGGGAATAAATAAATAAAATAAAATATTAAAAAAAAAAAAAGAACCTGAGTTCAAGCCCCCAGTTCCACGGGGTGGGGAGGAGGAAGCTTTACAAGCAGTGAAGTAGTGCCGCAGGTGTCTCTCTTTCTCTCACTCGCTTTGTCTTGCTTTATCTTCCTCTTCCCTCTCAATTTCTCGCTTTCTCTATAAAAATAAATAGATCAGGGGGTCGGGCGGTAGCACAGAGGGTTAAGCGCACATGGCGCGCAAGGACCGGCGTAAGAATCCCAGTTCGAGCCCCCGGCTCCCCACCTGCAGGAGGGTCGCTTCACAGGCACTGAAGCAGGTCTGCAGGTGTCTGTCTTTCTCTCCTCCTCTCTGTCTTTCCCATCTCTCTCAATTTATCTCTGTCCTATCCAACAACAATGACAGCAATAACAACAAAAACAATAAACAACAAAGGCAACAAAAGGGAACAAATAGCCTCCAGGAGAAGTGGATGCGTGGTGCAGGCACCAAGCCCAGCAATAACCCTGGAGACAAATAGTAATAATAATAAATGAATAAATAAATAAATCATTAATTTTTAGAAAAGGAAAAGACACCACCACACCAGTGTTTCCACCCATGCCATGGGGACCGAACTCCGACCGGAGTCGCATGTAGTGCAAATATATACTTTAGAGGAATAGTATTAAAATAATGTACCCAGAGAAGATCTTTACATGCCATACATCAGACAAGAGGCTAATAACCAGAATATATAAAGAACAGGCAAATCTCAACAACAAGACAACAAATAACCCCATCCAAAAATGGGGGGAGGACATGGACAAAATATTCGACAAAGAAGAGATCCAAAAGGCCGAGAAACACATGAAAAAATGCTCCAAGTCTCTGATTGTCAGAGAAATGCAAATAAAGGCAACAGTGAGATACCACTTCACTCCTGTGAGAATGTCATACATCAGAAAAGGGAACAGCAGCAAATGCTGGAGAGGGTGTGGGGTCAAAGGAACCCTCCTGCACTGCTGGTGGGAATGTCAATTGGTCCAACCCCTGTGGAGAACACAGGAGAACTCTCAGAAGGCTAGAAATGGACCTATCCTATGATCCTGCAATTCCTCTCCTAGGGATATATCCTAAGGAACCCAACACACTCATCCAAAAAGATCTGTGTACACATATGTTCTTGTCAGCACAATATGTAATAGCCAAAACCTGGAAGCAACCCAGGTGTTCAACAACAGATGAGTGGCTGAGCAAGCTGTCATGTATATGTATATGTATATGTGTGTGTGTGTGTGTATATATATATATATATATATATGAAAATGTATATATATATATATATATATATATATATATATATGAAAATGTATATATATATATATATATATATATATATATATATATATATATATGAAAAGTGTATATATATATGAAAAACCTCCACCTTGGGGTGGGTGGAGGGGAGAATACAGATCCAAGAAGGATGACAGAGGACCTAGTGGGGGTTGTATTGTTATATGGAAAACTGGGAAATGTTATGCATGTACAAACTATTGTATTTACTGTTGAATGTAAAACATTAATTTCCCAATAAAGAAATTAACAAATAAAAATAATAATAAAACAATGTACCCAGGAAGTGGCACAGTGCAGAGGACACCCAACTTGCCTGGCCGGGGCTGGGTGGTGGTGCACCCGATAAGTACCTACAGTATAAAGTGTAAGGATCTGGGTTCGAACCCCTACTTTCCACCTTTAGGGGGAACACTTCACAAGTGGCAAAGTAGGTATCTCTCTTTCTCTACATCTTCCCTTCCCCTCTTAATTTCTCTCTGTCCCATCCAATAAAATAGAAAAATGTCCTCCAGGAGCAGTGTATTCGTAGTGCCAGCACCAAGCCCCAGTGATAACTCTGGAGGAAAGAAAAATTAATTAATTAATTAATTAATTAAAAAAGAAAAACAGGCCACAGGTTCATACTCCTCCACCCCCACCCCCAATCTGGGTTGAAGATGGGCTGGTGACTTTCTGGAATGGCTGAAGAGGTGGAAATTCAGGCCAGAAGGTGCAAGGGAGCTAAGATGGGGGAAGCTGCTGAGCCAGCCTCCCTTTGTCTCCACAGAGTTGGAAGCAGGGCTGTGAGCTCCCCCTCCACCCCCTGCTGGAGTAGCTCACAGCCAGGCCTTCCCACATATGGATGTGCAGAGAATGAAGGTCACATGCCTTTGTCATGAAAGGCATTCACCAAAACAACACGGGCGTGGGGTGGGGGGGGGTGGGGGGGTGGCGACACCTTGGAAAATGCAAGAACAGAAAGAGACCCTAATGAAAGATGAATGTTGTGGTCCGGGAAGTGGCGCAGTGGATAAAGCATAGGCCTCTCAAGCATGAGGTCCTGAGTTCAATCCCCGGCAGCACATGTACCAGAGTGATGTCTGGTTATTTCTCTCTCTCCTCCTATCTTTCTCATTAATAAATAAATAAAATATCAAAAAAAAAAAAGAAAGATGAATGTTGTGAGTGGCTGGATAGATAAGAGTAGAGCTCTCACTCTTGTAGCAAGAAGGTACAACCACACAAAAAGGAATCCTGAGAACAAGGACAGACTCTTGAAACTGGAAAAGGAAGGGCTGGGTGGTGGTGCACCTGGCTGAACACACGAGCTACAATGTGCAAGGACTCAGGTTCAAGTCCCCAATCCCCACCTGCAGGGGGAAAGCTTTGCGAGTGGTGAAGCAGGGCTGCAGGTGTGTCTCTCTGTCTCTCTCTCCCTCTCTATCACCCTCTTCGCTCTCAATCTCTGGCTGTCTCTATCCAATAAGTAAAGATAATAAAAATTTTTTAAAAAGAAAATGAAAAAGGAGGTATTAAAAACAAAAGCAACAAACTTCACAGAAGGTTGGGAAATAAAAAGAAGAAAAGAAAAAAAAAAGGAGAAAATTTTCCTGGAGTGTACAATTATGTATAAAGAATAGAAATAGGAAGGGACCAAGAGGTAGCACAGCAGGTTAAACGCACATGGCCCAAAGCACAAGGACCAGTGTAGGGGTCCCAGTTTGAGCCCCTGGTTCCCCACCTGCAAGGGGGTTCGCTTCACAAGCGGTGAAGCAGGTCTGCAGGTGTTTATTTTTCTCTCCACCTTTCTGTCTTCCCTTCCTCTCTCGATTTCTCTCTGTCCTATCCAACACAGCAGCAATAACAACAACAGTAATAATAATAAAACAATAAACAATAAGGGCAACAAAAGGGGAAAAATGGCCTCCAGGAGCAGTGGATTCATAGTGCAAGCACCGAGACCCAGCAATAACCCTGGAAGCAGAAATAAATAAATAAATAAAATAATAAAAATAAAAAATAGAAATGGGGGTCAGGCAGTAACACAACAGGTTAAGCGCACACGGTGCAAAGCACAAGGACCGGCGTAAGGATCCCGGTTGAAGCCCCCGGCTCCCCACCTGCAGGGAGTCGCTTCACAAGCAGTGAAGCAGGTCTGCTGGTGTCTATCTTTCTCTCCCCCTCTCTGTCTTCCCCTCCTCTCTCCATTTCTCTCTGTCCTATCCAATAACAATGACAACAACAATGATAAACAAGTGCAACAAAAGGGAAAAAATAGCCTTCAGGAGCAGTGGATTCATACGGAGCCCCAGCAATAACCCTGGAGGCAAATAATAATAATAATAAAATAAAATAAAAAGCACAAGTTTCTGAGTTAGTTCCCCTTGGCATCCCATGTGCCTGAGTGATGCTCTTCTTCTCTCCCTCCCTCTCTCTCTTGTAAGTAAATTAAATAGCATTTTAAAATAAATGAATCTCCCATGAAAATATCCAAAAAGAATATACTAACCATTTTCAACTCTGTGAAATCTCAGAAACATTCCCTAGGAGAGTGGAAAAGCCAAGGGAGGGGGGAGTGGCACCAGGAGCTGAGAGAGAGGTGACAGGTGCCCCACTGAGGCATCTCTGAGTCACAGCCTGAGGCAAGCTGTCTGATGTGTGACAAGGGCCGCAGGATAGAAGTCTCCCGGATAAGACCAGGTCACCTGAGGGAGGGATTTGTAATAAGTACCTGGACAGCTAGACAAGCAACACGGGAGATGGAACACCCCTGGGAGAAAAAGCCCCAAGAAAATAACCCGATCCTCACTGAGCACAGGACCCCACTGTAAGAAGTGTTTATAGCACCAGGCTGAAGAGGTCACCACCACATTCTGCTCTCACTACACATCAGGAAGGAGGAAGCGAAATAGCCCACCTGCAGAATGCGCTGCTTTGCCCTGTGTGCAGCAGTGTTTGACCCTCCACGGAGCTGAAGGAAGCTTCAGTGCTGTGAGCTCTCTCATCCTTTTCTCTACCTCTCAGTATTTCTCTTTTTTTAAAAAAATTTTTAATTAATTAATTACTGAATAGAGACAGAGAGAAATTGAGAAGGGAGGGGAAGATAGAGAGGGAGAGAGGAAGAGAGACACCTGCAGACCTGCTTCACTACGAATGAAGCTTTCCCTCTGCAGGTGGGGATCAGGTCCTCGTGCACTGTTCCGTGTGCACTTAACCAGGTGCAACACCGCCTGGCCCCTCTCTCTTTCTCTCTCTTAAATATTTTATTTATTTATTTTGGATAGAAACCGAGAGAAATTAAGAGGGCAGTGGGAGACAGAGAAACGGAGACACCAGGGCAGAGGTTGAGAGCATAATGGTTATGCATAGAGACTCTCATGCTTGAGGCTTTGAAGTGCCAGGTTCAATCCCCCACAACACCATAAGCCAGAGCTGACCAGTGCTCTGGTAAAGAGAGAAAGAGAGAGAGAGAGAGAGAGACCTCCAGTAGTGCTTCACTATTCATGAAGCTTTCCCCCATAGATAGGGACTGAGGGCTTGAGCCCAGGTCTTTGTGCACTGTTATGTGTGTGAATTGCCAGGTATACCACCATCTGACCTCTCTTGGTCAGTTTTTCTGTCTATCTGAAAAAGTCTTCCTGCAGTAGTGGAGCCCCAGTGAAGAAAAAATAAAAAATCAGGACATAATTTTTTCCCAAGAGGACAAAAAGTTGTGTGCAGAGTGAGTGGATATGTAAGAATTAAAATTTGGGGGGACTGGGTGGACCTGGTTGAGTGCATATATTACTGTGTACAAGACTCCAGGTTCAAGTTCCCTGTCCTCACCTGCAGGGGGAAACTTCAAGAGTGGTGAAGCAGGTCTGTAGGTGTCTCTCTCTTTCTCCCTTTCTCCCTCCCCTTCCCACTCAATTCCTTTCTCCAAAACAAAGAAATTATAAAATATTCTTTTAAAGTTAGATCATTATTTTTTAAAAAATTAAAATCTTTAGCATGGGGAAGATGACATCATAATTATGCAAGAGACTTCCTACTCTAACCTTCTGAAGCCCCAGATTCAATCCCCCACGTCTCCATAAGCCAGTTTTGAGCAATGCTCTGGTAAAAAAAAAAAAAAAAAAAAAAAGAGCCAATTCTGTAAACCAGTATTGCCTCAATAAAGAAATACTGAAGTTAAACCCCTGCAACACCATAAGCCAGAGCTGAACAATACTGTCATCAAAATTAATTAAATCGAGAGTTGCGCAGCATGTTAAGTGTAGGTGGTGCAAAGTGCAAGGACCAGCGTAAGGATCCCGGTTCCAGGCCCTGGCTCCCCACCTGCAGGGAAGTCACTTCACAGGCAGTGAAGCAAGTCTGCAGGTATCTCTTCTCCTTCTGTCCTCCCCTCCTCTCTCCGTTTCTCTCTGTCCTATCCAACAATAGCAACAATAATAACTACAACAAGAAAACAACAAGGGCAACAAAAAGGAATAAATAAATAAACAATTTTTTAAAAGACAAAATTAATTAAATCTATAGGCCCTAGAAGGGGTGTAGTGAGTATAGTTTGGACTCTCAAACATGATGTCCTGAGTTCGATTCCTGGCATTGTCATGTGTCAGAAAAATACTCTGGCTCTCTCTCTTTCTCTTTCTCCAGGGTTAAGGCTGGGGCCTCAGTGCTGCACTACAAATCCACTACTCCTAGAGGCCTTTTTTGATTTCCATTTTTGTTTAATAAGAAAGGACAGAGAGAACTTGAAAGAGGAGAAGATAGAGAAAGGGAGAGAAAGATAGACACCTGCAGACCTGCTTAACGGCTTGTGAAGCGACCCCCTCCCCTTTTGGGGTTCTAAGTGGATCCTTGTGCTTCATGCCATGTGTGCTTAACCTGCTGTGCTACCTGTAAATAAACAGCTTTCTGTTTGGGACTACTGCTTCTAGGCCACCAGCAGTAAGACAGGAATTGCATCAGCTGGCTGGTTTTGTGTCTCAGCTGTCACCAAAAGAGTATAGTAATATTCCTGATTAAATATTACTCTGAGGCACAAAAATGGGAACAATGAGCCCCCCATGGCTTTCCCTCCTTATCTCTTCTCCTCTCTCTATCATAGTAAATAAGTCTTTTAAAGATATATCTAAAACTGAAAGAAAAAAGGGGGGGAAAAAAGAAATGACAGAACAAGCATATTACTTAGAAACCAGAAGAAGGAGCTTTCTGAAAGACTTGAAATTGTTGAACTCAAGAAGTGGATGGGGAATGCAGTAAGGTGAGGCTGCTTTTCCTCAGGATTAATATTTGACTTTCAAAAATGATAAGAAGTTAGAAAAAAAACTTTTTTTAATTAAAAGGCTGGGGTGGAGGGTGTGAGGACAGGAGCCCAGAAGAAAGATTTTGACGGCAAGATGGAACGTTCTGTTCCTTTGCGTTTTAAATCAGGGGTGGGGCATAGCGAATTATTATTTAAAGTGTGTTTGATGAATAATAAAAGACTTAGGGCATATATGTGGCCAGCTTTAGAGCAAAGGATAAGGAGAGAGGGAGGGAGAGAGAAGAGGAGGAAGTGGAGGAGGAGAGACAGAGAGAAAGGAAGGGAGGACAGAGATGGGGAGAGATAAACCAACACCATGACACAGAAAGACAGGTGCGAGGCCTGGCAGTGCTCACTCAGTTGAGCGCACACATTATCATGTTCAAGCCCCGAGTCCCCACTTGCAGAGGGGAAGCTTCAGGAATGGTGAAACAATGCAACAGGTCTCTCTCTCCCTCTCTGTCTCCCTCTCCCCCCTCTCCCCCCCCCCTCTCTCTATATATATATATCCTTTCTTTCTTGATTTCTGTCTCTATCCAATAAATAAATATCAAAAGAAAGACTGAATGAATGAAAGAGGAATCAGGTGATGGTGCACAGTGTTAAGTGCACATAGTACCAAGCATAAGAACCTGCTCAAGGATGTCCATTGTAGCCCCCAGCTCCCCACTGGCAGGGGGGTCACTTCATAAGCGGTGAAGCAGGTGTCTATCTCTCTCTCCCCGTCTCTGTCTTCCCATCCTCTCTTGATTTCTCTCTGTCCTATCCAATTTAAAAAAAAAAAAAAAGGCTGTCAGGAGCAGTGGATTCATAGTGCCGGCACTGAGCCCCAGTGATAACCCTGGAGGCAAAAAAAAAAAAAAAAAGAATGAATAAGAGAGAGGAAGGGAGCAGATCGCTTTCTCTCCTCTCCTCTCCTCTCCTCTCCCGGATCAACTAGGAATACCAGAGGAGACCACCCGGACCAAAACAGGACAGGACTAGAATGACCACAGGAACCCAGTAAATCACCCGTGAGTACAAACACGCGTGGCTGGTGACAGAGAGGAGAGAGGGGCCTAAGGAGAGATTAAGTGGCTGCTTAGTTCGACAGTTTGTCAGTGGAGACACCACCTCCAGTCTGCTCCACAACAAGGGGACAGCTGAAGGGAGGAGGAGGTTCCCCAGAGACTCACCAAGTACAACTCTGAGTCTCCATTGCTACTGCCCTCAGAGTCTGGAGCAGCAACAGGGAGGGACACCAGGGTACAGAGATCTGACCGGGAAACTCAGGAGAAGACCTATGCCTCTCGGTGGCATAGCTGAGGGGCTGTGAAAGTCTCTTTGCATAACCACTGGAGTATCTCTGCCACACCCTGCTTTATCTCTTGGTCAGGAGTCAGTGATTAAGCCAAGAAGCCTATTGATAGTTTAAAAGCCCTCAGGCTCCCATAGCCTACAGGGGAAAAAAAAAAAAGGCTTTTACACCACTGAACTCCAACTCAGGGATTGAAAAAACTGTTAACTTATATAAAATGGTTAAAACAACAAGAAAAAATATTGGAGACTCGAACCAGGACAAGAGTCCAGCTAAAAGTCCTCCAGAGGGTGAAGCACAAAACAACGAGTTCAACATCCAAACATTAGCTAAGGAAATAATAACAGGAGTGAGTAAAGAATTTGAAAAAATTGTAATCAGAAATGCAGGAACAACAAATGAGAATATGGAAGAAAATTCTAATAATCTCATGGTTATTAGAGAGCTGAAAGCTGAAATCGCTGAGCTAAGAATGCAACTAGCTGAACAAGCTAAAACAGTATCAGAGCAGGGCAACAAAATAGATGAACTCCAGAAAGCAGTAGAGGGCAGAGAGAATAGAATCAATGAGGCTGAAGACAGAATTAGCAAGATTGAGGATGAATTAGAGACAACTAAAAAAGAAGTAAGAGATCTCAAAAAGAGATTAAGAGATGCTGAAAACAACAACAGAGTCCTATGGGATGACTTCAAAAGAAACAATATACACATTATTGGCTTACCAGAGGAAGAAAGAGAAGGGGAGGAAGAAAGCATTCTCCAGGCCATAATAGCTGAAAATTTCTCTAGTCTAGACAACACCAAAGACATAAAGATTCAAGAAGCCCAGAGGGTCCCAAACAGAATTAACCCAGACCTAAAGACACCAAGACATGTCATACTTAGATTGGAAAGGAATAAGGATAAAGAAAGGATCCTCAAGGCTGCAAGAGAAAAACAAAGAGTCACCTACAAAGGAAAATCCATAAGATTAGCAGCAGACTTCTCCATACAAACACTACAGGCCAGAAGAGAATGGCAAGATATCTATCGAGTGCTCAATGAGAAAGGCTTTCAGCCAAGAATACTATATCCTGCTAGATTGTCATTCAGACTAGATGGAAGCATCAAAACCTTCTCAGACAAGCAACAGTTGAAGGAAGCAACCATCACCAAGCCTGCCTTGAAAGAATTTCTGAAAGGTCTCCTATAAACAACCAGACCACCACAAATAGAACATATATCAAAACACTCTAAAACTCTACAAGAATGGCGTTAAAATATCTTCAATCTTTGATATCAATAAATGTCAATGGACTGAATTCACCTATTAAAAGACACAGAGTAGGAAGATGGATCAGAAAACACAACCCAACAATATGTTGTCTACAGGAAACTCACCTAACGCAACAAGACAAACACAGACTTAAAGTGAAAGGATGGAAAACTATCATTCAAGCCAATGGCCCACAAAAAAGGGCAGGAACAGCTATTCTCATATCTGACATGATAGACTTTAAAATAGATAAGATTAAAAAAGATAGGAATGGACACTACTTACTGCTCAGAGGATCAGTCAATCAAGAGGACTTAACAATTATTAATATCTATGCACCCAATGAGAAGCCATCTAAATACATCAAACTTCTACTGAAAGAGCTAAAGCAATATATTAACAGTAACACAATCATAGTAGGGGACTTCAACACTCCACTATCTCAACTTGACAGATCATCCAGGCAGAAAATCAATAAAGACATAAGGGAGCTAAATGAAGAGATAGATAAACTAGAACTATTGGACATTTTCAGAGTCATTCATCCCAAGAAACTGGAATACACATTTTACTCAAATCCACATGGATCATTCTCAAGGATAGACCATATGTTAGGCCACAAAGACAGCATCAGCCTATTCAAGAGCACTGAAATCATCCCAAGCATCTTCTCAGACCACAGTGGAATTAAACTAACACTTAACAATCAACAAAAGATTAGAAACAGTGCGAAAATGTGGAAGCTCAACAGTACACTTCTTAACAACTTCTGGGTCAAAGAGGAAATCAAGGAAGAAATCAAAATGTTTCGAGAGTTCAATGAAAATGAAGACACAAGCTATCAAAATATTTGGGACACAGCTAAAGCAGTCCTAAGAGGGAAGTTCATAGCTATACAAGCACACATTAGGAAACAAGAAAAGGCACAAATAAACAGCCTGATTGCACATCTTAAAGACCTAGAAGAAGAACAACAAAGGAATCCTAAAGCAACCAGAAGGACAGAAATCACTAAAGTTAGGGCAGAAATAAATAACATTGAGAATAGGAAAACCATACAAAAGATCAATGAAAGTAAATGTTGGTTCTTCGAAAGAGTAAACAAAATCGACAAACCTTTAGCCAGACTCACAAAACAAAAAAAGGAGAAGACCCAAATAAATCGGATAGTAAATGAAAGAGGAGAAATCACAACAGACACTGCAGAAATTCAACATATCATGCGAGGCTTCTATGAACAACTATATGCCACCAAGCTAGAGAACCTGGAAGAAATGAATGATTTCCTAGATACCTACCAACTTCCAGAACTAAGTAAAGAGGAAGTGGATAACATGAACAGGCCCATCACAGCTAATGAAATTGAAACAGTTATCAAAAATCTTCCCAAAAATAAAAGTCCTGGACCAGATGGTTTTACAAATGAATTCTACAAAACCTTCAAAGAAGAACTAATACCTCTACTTTTAAAAGTCTTCCAGAAGATTGAAGACACTGGAATACTCCCTGCCAGCTTCTATGAAGCCAACATCACCCTGATACCAAAAGCAGACAGGGACATAACCAAAAAAGAAAACTACAGACCAATATCTCTAATGAACATAGATGCGAAAATATTGAACAAAATTCTAGCCAACCGGATACAGCAGTATATCAAAAAAATTGTTCATCATGACCAAGTGGGGTTTATCCCAGGCATGCAAGGTTGGTTTAATATACGTAAATCAATCAGTGTGATCCACCACATCAACAAAAGCAAGACCAAAAACCACATGGTCATATCAATAGATGCAGAGAAAGCCTTTGACAAAATACAACATCCCTTTATGATCAAAACACTACAAAAAACAGGAATAGATGGAAAATTCCTGAAGATAGTGGAGTCTATATATAGCAAACCTACAGCCAACATCATACTCAATGGTGAAAAACTGGAAGCATTTCCCCTCAGATCAGGTACTAGACAGGGCTGCCCACTATCACCATTACTATTCAACATAGTGTTGGAAGTTCTTGCCATAGCAATCAGGCAGGAGCAAGGAATTAAAGGAATACAGATTGGAAGAGAAGAAGTCAAACTCTCCTTATTTGCAGATGACATGATAGTATACATGGAAAAACCTAAGGAATCTAGCAAGAAGCTTTTGGAAATCATCAGGCAATACAGTAATGTGTCAGGCTATAAAATTAACATTCAAAAGTCAGTGGCATTCCTCTATGCAAACACTAAGTTAGAAGAAATTGAAATCCAGAAATCAGTTCCTTTTTCTATAGCAACAAAAACAATAAAATATCTAGGAATAAACCTAACCAAAGAAGTGAAAGACTTGTATACTGAAAATTATGAGTCACTACTCAAAGAAATTGAAAAAGACACAAAGAAGTGGAAAGATATTCCATGCTCATGGGTTGGAAGAATTAACATCATCAAAATGAATATATTACCCAGAGCCATCTACAAATTTAATGCTATCCCCATCAAGATCCCAAGCACATTTTTTAGGAGAATAGAACAAATGCTACAAATGTTTATCTGGAACCAGAAAAGACCTAGAATTGCCAAAACAATCTTGAGAAAAAAGAACAGAACCGGAGGCATCACACTGCCAGATCTCAAACTATATTATAGGGCCATTGTCATCAAAACTGCTTGGTACTGGAACATGAACAGACACACTGACCAGTGGAATAGAATTGAGAGCCCAGAAATGAGGCCCCACACCTATGGACATCTAATCTTTGACAAAGGGGCCCAGACTATTACATGGGGAAAGCAGAGTCTCTTCAACAAATGGTGTTGGAAACAATGGGTTGAAACATGCAGAAGAATGAAGCTGAATCACTGTATTTCACCAAATACAAAAGTAAATTCCAAGTGGATCAAGGACTTGGATGTTAGACCAGAAACTATCAGATACTTAGAGGAAAATATTGGAAGAACTTTTTTCCGCATAAATTTTAAAGACATTTTCAATGAAACGAATCCAATTACAAGGAAGACTAAGGCAAGTATAAACCTATGGGACTACATCAAATTAAAAAGCTTCTTCACAGCAAAAGAAACCACTACCCAAATCAAGAGACCCCTCACAGAATGGGAGAAGATCTTTACATGCCATACATCAGATAAGAGTTTAATAACCAACATATATAAAGAGCTTACCAGACTCAACAACAAGACAACAAATAACCCCATCCAAAAATGGGGGGAGGAATTGGATAGAATATTCACCACAGAAGAGATCCAAAAGGCTGAGAAACACATGAAAAAATGCTCCAAGTCTCTGATTGTCAGAGAAATGCAAATCAAGACAACAATGAGATATCACTTCACTCCTGTGAGAATGTCACACATCAGAAAAGGTAACAGCAGCAAATGCTGGAGAGGGTGTGGGGTCAAAGGAACCCTCCTGCACTGCTGGTGGGAATGTCAATTGGTCCAACCTCTGTGGAGAACAGTCTGGAGAACTCTCAGAAGGCTAGAAATGGACCTACCGTATGACCCTGCAATTCCCCTCCTGGGGATATATCCTAAGGAACCCAACACATCCATCCAAAAAGATCTGTGTACACATATGTTCTTGGCAGCACAATTTGTAATAGCCAAAACCTGGAAGCAACCCAGGTGTCCAACAACAGATGAGTGGCTGAACAAGTTGTGGTATATATACACAATGGAATACTACTCAGCTGTAAAAAATGGTGACTTCACCGTTTTCAGCCGATCTTGGATGGACCTTGAAAAAATCATGTTGAGTGAAATAAGTCAGAAACAGAAGGATGAATATGGGATGATCTCACTCTCAGGCCGAAGTTGAAAAACAAGATTAGAAAAGAAAACACAAGTTGAACCTAAAATGGAATTGGAGTATTACACCAAAGTAAAAGACTCTGGGGTGGGTGGGTGGGTGGGGAGAATACAGGTCCATGATAAATGACGAATGAAATAGTGGGGGTTGTATTGCTAAATGGGAATCTGGGGAATGTTATGCATGTAAAAAAAAACAAAAAAAGGAAGAAGAAGTAGAAACGCAAAGCAGAAATTGACTGAGTTTGGAGTATGGCACCAAAGTAAGAAAGCAGAAGTATACTAGAGTTTGCAGTGAGTACCTCCCTAATACTTCCTCTCCACTTTTCCAAGCTTTGGGTCCATGATTGCTCAACAATTTGTTTGGCTTTGTATGTTAACTCTCTTTTCAGTCACCAGGTTCCAGGTGTCATCAGGATGCCAGCCAGACTTCCCTGGATTGAAGACACCACCAATGTGTCCTGGAGCTCAGCTTCCCCAGAGACCCATCCTACTAGGGAAAGAGAGAGGCAGACTGGGAGTGTGGACCGACCAGTCAACGCCCATGTTCAGCGAGGAAGCAATTACAGAAGCCAGACCTTCTACCTTCTGCAACCCTCAATGACCCTGGGTCCATGCTCCCAGAGGGATAGAGAATGGGAAAGCTATCGGGGGAGGGGGTGGGATATGGAGATTGGGCGGTGGGAATTGTGTGGAGTTGTACCCCTCCTACCCTATGGTTTTGTTAATTAATAAAAAAAAAAAAAAAGAGAGAGGAAGGAAGGAAGGAAGGAAGGAAGGAAGGAAGGAAGGAAGGAAGGAAGGAAGGAAAGTGGAAACTTAGAAAGACATCCAGACGCTCACATTCTGAGTGAGGAGACGCCTCACAAAGAAAGCCGCGGGCAGAGAACAGTAGAAACACCTGTCTCCAGTTCTTGTTTAGGAGCAGAGAATAAAGCTGTCACCAGTGAGAGCCCCTCCTGCCATCATCAGGCCAAGAAGTTGCTCTCGCTGGTGTCAGCACAGGACTGGGGCTGGGACTCTCTAGACTGTAGTACCATCAGGGCCTCAAACCCAAGGCCAAGGTCAATATCAGGTCCCCCAGGGTCACCCCATTTTCCCTTCTAGAAGGAACAGCTGCATGGGCTGGGAGAAAACTCAGTAGAGCACATACCTAACCATGTGGGGACCCGAGTTCCAGTATTAGACTCACATGGACAGCACCAAGGGGAAGGACTTCATGCATAGTGGACCAGTGCTGTGTTGACTGTCTCTCTCCCTCTTCTCTCTGTGTCTCTGTTTGAATGAGCAGCCTGGGAGGTAGCACAGTGGATAAAGCACTGGAATCTCAAGAATGAGGTCCAATTTGATCACCAGCATTGCATGTGCCGGAGTGACACACTGGTTCCCTCTCACTCTCATTTATCCATCTTTAAAATAGATAAGTAAATAGGGGCCTGGGGAGACAGCATCATGGTTCTGCAAAAGACTGAGGCTCTGCAGTCCTGGGTTCAATTCCCAGCACCACCATCAGCCAGATCTGAGCAGGGCTCTGATCTCTCTCCTTCTCTCTTGCCTTCCTCCTCCTCCTCCTCTTCTCCTCTCCTCTCACTAAAGCAAATAAATTACAAATAGAGTAGGGGCATACTTGATTGAGCACACGTTACCTTGTGCAAGAACCCAGCATCAAGCCCCAGTCACCACCTGCACAAGGAAGGTTCATAAGCAGTGAAGCAGGTCTGCAGGTTTCTCTCTGTCTCTTCCTCTCTATCTCCCCTTTCCCTCTCAAATTCTGTCTGTATCCAATATATATATATATATATATATATATATATATATATATATATATATTGCCTCCAGGGTTATTGCTGGGGCTTGGTGCTTGCATCATGAATCCTCTGCTCCTGGAGGCCATTTTTCCCATTTTTGTTGCCCTTGTTGTTTTTATTGTTATTGTTGTTATAGCTATTGTTGTTGTTGGATAGGATAGAGAGAAATCGAGAGAGGAGGGGAAGACAGAGGGAGGAAGAAAGTTAGACACCTGCAGACCCGCTTCACCGCTTGTGAAGTGACTCCCCTGCAGGTGGGGAGCTGGAGGCTCGAATCGAGATCCTTATGCCGGTCCTTGCACTTCACGCCATGTGCACTTAACCCGCTGCACTACCACCCAATCCCCATAAATGAATATTTTTAAAAGAACATACAATTACAAATAGAATGAAGAATGGGGGTTGGGTGGTGGTACATCCAATTAAGCGCAATTAAGCGCACAAGGTCCCAGGTTCGAGCCCCGGCTCCCCATCTACAGGAAGGGGAGCTTCATGGGCAGTGGAGCAGTGCTGCAGGTGTCTCTCTGCTTCTCTCTTTGTCTCTCTGTCTCTCTCTCCCCACCCTCTCAATTTCTCTCTACCCTATCAAATAAACAAAAAAAAAGTGGAGAAAAAGACAATAGGGACTAGGTGGTGGTGCACCTGGTTAAGCACACACATTATAGTGCACTATGACCCTGGTTCAAGCCCTTGGTCCCCACCTGCAAGGGGAAAGCTTCACAAGTGAAGTTGGGCTGTAGGTGTCTCTCTGTCTTTCTCCCTCTCCCCTCTCGATTTCTCTCTGTCTCCAGGCAATAGTAAATAAAAGATAGTGTAAAAAAAAAAAAAAGTAAAGGGGGCCAGACGGTAGTGCACTGAATGAATGCAAGGACCCCAGTTCGAGCCCCCAATTCCCCACCTGCAAGGGGGGGTCCCTTTGTAAGCGGTAAAGCAAGTCTGCAGGTGTCTTTCTCTCCTTCTCTCTGTTTTCCTCTCCTCTCTTGATTTCTCTCTTTCCTGTCCAACAACGACAGCAGCAACAACAGTCACAACAACAACGGGGAAAAAGATGGCTGCCAGGAGCAGTGGGTTCGTGGTGCAGGCACTGAGTCCTAGCGATAACCCTGGAGGGGAAAAAAAAATACAATAGAACCAAAGGTCCCTGAGTACCTCCTTGGCAGGGTACCTCCCTGGGGCTGTCACCATGCCATCCTCTCTGTCCCTGAGCCCCATCTGGCCGTTCTGCGCTGCCCCACCTCTACACCTCCAGAAGCTGACTGACATTTCCACTACTCTCTCTGAACCACCTAATTGTCAGGGGCACCAACCTGTCTCTACCCAGGACCCCACCCCTTGGAGATGAAAAAGGCCAGGAGCTGTGGGGGGGCAGGTGGTTTGAAGCCCACTTCTTTTTTTAAAGGTTTTATTTATTCATGAGAAAGACAGGAGAGCGAGAAAGAACCAGACATCACTCTGGCACATGTGCTGCTGGGGACTGAACTCAGGACCTCATGCTTGAGAGTTCAATGCTTTATCCACTGTGCCACCTCCCAGACCACGAAGCCCACCATTAAAGGGATAGGCTCCAAGCTGTCTTTGGGGAAGGAAGTGTCTAGCCCCCAGTCCAGGAAGGAATTATAGAAGTGAACTGTGCTTCCTTGGGGTTGTTTTACAGGGGTGAGGGTTACGAGAGGGTAGGCTCTACCACCCTGGATGTAGAGGTATGCTTCTAGAAGCAGTTTATTCAGTGGCCCATCTTCCACCCCTTTCTTTAGACCCTCAGAGGTAAAAAGGGAAGAAAGCAGAAGAAGTGGGGATATGTTTCTCCCCAAAGACTTTTTTTCCATATTTTATTTATTTGCTTAAAAGAGAGGCAGAGAGAAATTGAGAGGAAAGAAGACAGAGAAGAGGAAGGGAAGGGAAGAGGAGGCGGTCAGGCAGTGGTGCACCAGGTTAAATGCACACAGTACCAAGTGCAAGGATCGGGTTCTAGCTATCCCCCCCCCACCTTCTACCTGCAGGGGAGTCGCTTCACAAATGGTATAGCGGGCCTATAGGGATCTGTCTTTCTCATTCCCTCTCTGTCTTACCCCTCCTCTCTCAATTTCTCTGTCTTATCCAATAAAAAATGAAAAAATAAGTCTGCCAGGAGCAGTGGATTCATACTGCTGGCACGGAGCCCCATAGATAACCCTGGAGGCAAAAAAGAGAGAGAGAAGGAGAGAGGAAAAGATACAACTGCAGTCCCGCTTTACCAGTTATGAAGCTTTCCATCAGCAGGTGAGGACCTGGGGTTTGAACTCAGATCCTTGTTCATTGTAACATGTGCTCTCTACCAGGTGCACCACCATCCAGCCCCACCAAAGACTTTTTCATTCACTGGCCCCTGTCTCAAAGTGGAAGGGGATGTATAAATATGTATTGCTTCCAGGGTTATTGCTAGGGTTCAGTGCCTGCACTACAAGTCCACTGCTCCTGGAGGCTACTTTTTCTCTTTTGTTGCCCTTGTTGTTTACCATTGTTGTTGTTATTATTTTTGTTGTTATTGCTGTCATTGTTGTTGGATCAGACAGAGAAAAATTGAGAGAGGATGGGAAGACAGAGAAGGGGAGAGAAAGACACCTGCTTAACCACCTGTGAAGTAACCCCCCTACAGGTGGGGACCAGGGGTTCGAACTGGGATCCTTACACCAGTCCTTGCACTTTGCACCTTGTGCGATTAATCCACTTTGCTACGCCCGCCCCCCACCCTGTTTTATTTTATTTGGGACAGGCCTGAAGCCTTGTAGTGTGGAATTATACAACTCCAGGCCCTTTTGCTTGCAGATATACACACAGAAAGCTAGAGAGACGGGGGGGGGGGGGGGGAAGGAGACACACCTTAGCACCACAGCACCTCCCCCGTGATGCCAGGATGTGGACCTGAGCCACGTAATAGCAATGCACACGCCCTACCCGCTGAGCTATCTCTCTGTCCCCTCCCCCGTTGTTGTTGATGCTGTGTTCTTCCCGTATCTATAATTAGATCAAGCATGACCATTTTTATGACTCAAATACTAAGAGACATTTCATACCATAAAACAAACTAAAGGACTTTGGGTCTGAATGGGCAGGGGAATAAATCACCCAGAGATTTCATTCCCCCTACCCCTGCCCAGTCTGGTTCCTAATCTTTCCACAAGGCTTTCCTCCTCATTACTCTGCAAACTCTGGCATGTGGCCATCTCTCGACCCACCCAGCCCCGGGCTCCCAGGCAGGAATGTGGAGGCACAAGTAGTGTGAGGTCAATACTTGGTCAGTGGAAAGTTTTCTTTATAAGTGGTGGTGGCACCATTAATGGCCGGGGCCTCCAGCCTGTGGTTTCTGAGGTCCAATCAATTTTTGGTGGGACAGGGAGATTGGCCTGGGCTCTTGGCAGAGACCACTGAGGACCTGGATGAGTCCCCACCCAGTGTGTCCCTCGTTCCGTACTGGGGGAATTTGAACCTGTCACAGGAAGTGGGGCACCCCTGTCTTGAGCTTCTTCCAATACCTGCAGCCCAGCACTGGGTCCCAGAGGACAGCTGCCCAGGGGACCCCACACCTAGGGAAGACTGAAGAAGCAAAGGTTGTGTGGCCAAAGAGGAAGCGACAGACACCAGGTGCAATGACTAGATCTCAGGACAGAACAAAAGAGAATGTGCTGGGTTTGAAATTTCCATAAACTCCAAGGTCAGGGTGTTTGGAAGTGAGATCAACGGGAGCCAATTAGCCTTAGATGAAGTTGTGAGGGTCCCATTTCCCCCCTCCCCCCAGGATTAATGTCCTCTGAAGGAGAGGGAGAGGGGGGAGGGGGAGGATGAGAGAGAGAACAGCCAGGAAGGAGGCTCAGTGGTGGAGTCCAGGACTTGTGTGCATGCAGGTTTGGGTTCAGTTTCTAGCACTGTACATGAAAAGTACAGTGGTCTTCTCTCTCTCTCTCTCTCTCTCTCTCTGTCTGTCTCTCTCGTTAACAAATAAGTAGCAGCGGCCAGGCAGTGGTACTCTTGGTTAAATGCACATATTATCACACACACAAGGACCTGGGTTTGAGCCCCTGCTCTTCATGGGGCTCAGTCCCGGCACTACATATCCACTGCTCCTGGTGGCTACTTTTTCCATTTTATTGGATAGGACAGAAAGTGAGAGGGGAGGGGAGATAAGGAGAAAGGTATATACCTGCAGACTAGCTTTATCGCTTGTGAAGCTCCCCCCCACACACAGGTGAGGAGCAGGGAGTCAAACCCTGATCCTTGCGTGGGTCCTTATGCTTTGTACTATGTATGCTTAACCAGGTGCCCCACTGCCTAGCCCTGGCATTGAATTTTATTCCTGCTATTGGGTATGTGGTAACTTTCTACATATATTGCTTTGTAAGCATAAAAGGTGAGTTGATAGGGGTGTCGTGAGGAAGACAAAGAAAAGACCTCTTCCTGGCATAAGGATCCCAGTTCGAGCCCTCGGCTCCCCACCCTACAGGGGAGTCAATTCACAGGCAATGAAGCAGGTCTGCAGGTGTCTGTCTTTCTCTCCCCCTTTCTGTATTCCCCTCCTCTATCGATTTCTCTCTGTCCTATCCAATGACAGAAACAACAACAACAATAATAACCACAACAATGATAAAACAACAAGGGCAACAAAAGGGGAAAAAATGGTCTCCAGGAGCAGTGGATTTGTGGTGCAGGCACCGAGTTCCGGCAATAACCCTGGAGGCAAAAGAAAAGACCTCTTGCACCTGTGTGGATAGATGCAACCCCATCAAGTCAGCCTCAGCCAGGCCATTCCACAGATCCACTTCCACAATTTTGTAAAAAGTTACAGAATGGGAGTTGGGCGGTAGCGCAGAGGGTTAAGAGCACATGACGCAACAAAAGGGAATAAATAAATAAATAAAAATATATATATAAATGTTACAGAACACCTGACCTGCAGGGGGAAAGCTTTGCAAGTGGTAAAGTGGGGCTGCAGGTGTCTCTCTCTCTTTCTCTATCTCCCCCTACTCTTTAGATTTCTAGCTGTCTCTATCCAGTAAAGCTTTTTTTTTTTTTTAAAGAATAATAGAAAGAAGAAGTTACAGAACAAAAAGGAGATTTTCTAAAAGCAGAGCCCTGCTCAGCTCTGGATTATGGTAGTGCTGGGGATTGAACCTGGGGCCTTTGGGCCTCAGGCAGGAAAGTCTGTTACACTAAGGGTGGCATTATCTTCTCAGCCAGAAAAGGTATATTTTAATCACAGATTGGGGGGTGGGGGAGAGAGATTGTGTTTAAAATTTTCCTAGATATTTTGCTAACAACCCTGAGTTTTTTCCAAAGGAAGAAAAAAATTGACTCATCCCAGTGACTTTAAATATATATATGATGCTTTTTATTGTGGAAAGTTTCAAAGGGACCTGAAAGCAGACAGAAACATTCCTCCAGTCTCAACAATTACCAACACACAACCCTTCTTGCTGTGTCTCTCCCCCACACTGTCTCCCTCCCTTTGCTCTGCATTGTGAAGCACATCCTAGATCTTGTGTGCTGTACCCCATAAGTACGTCAGCACCCTCTCTTTAAGCATCCTTAATGCACACACTGTGGGCTGGGAGGTAGCTGTGCTGGCTGAGTGCACATTGTTCTGTGCGAAGAACTGTGTTCCAGCCCCCCAAGACCACATGGTCAGCACCATGCACTGGGGAAATTTCATGAGTAGTGGGGGAGTGCTAATGTGTCTCTGCTTCTCTCTTTATCTCTGTCTCTTATCCTTTATATGGAAAAAATAAGAGTATGTGTGTGTGTGTGTGTGTGTGTGTGTGTGTGTGTGTGTGTGTTTAGCGAAGGCTTCTAGCATGCTCCTAGGCTGCTTTTTTACTTTCACAGAGAGACCAAGAGAGAAGAGATAGCCTCAGAGCTTCCCTCAGAAGCATGGCACTTCCCATGTGGTGCTGGAGTTGGAGCTGGAGTTGGAGCTTAGCATGTACATGGGGAGGCACTTGTCCTACCCAGTGGGCTCTTTCTCTGGCCCTGGCCCTTCCTTCCCTATTTATTACCTGGAATATTCCTGTCTAGACAAACTTTCCTTCATGGTTGGTTTGATGAGGGCAGAGACGCACACATGACTATTTCCCTTTTTTTTTTTTTTTTTTGAGAAAAAGAAAGGGAGAACCGTTACCTAGCTGAGAATCTCTTGTTTGTTTGTTATCTTTGTCTTTCCATCCATTGAGTTTTTGCCCTTCCTGGACTTCTAGATATCCACCTATGGCCAGCACTAGCCTCTCCAAGTTTGTTCATCAGTCTTGTTGACCGGCCCCCAGGAATCTTTGATAGAAATTGCAGCTGAGGTGAGGGGTGGGTGTTGGCATACCCAGTTGAATACACATGTTAACCACTGCAAGGACCTGGGTTTGAGCTCCTGCTCCCCCTCATGGGGTGATGCTTCATGAGCTGTGAAAAAGGTCTGCAGGTTTCTTTCATTCCTCCTTTCATTTTTTAAAATATTTATTTATTTCCTTTTGTTGCCCTTGTTGTTTGTTATTGTTATAGTTATTATTGTTGTTGTTATTGATGTCATCATTGTTGGATAGGACAGAGAGAATGGAGGGAGCAGGGGAAGACAGAAGGGGAGAGAGAAAGAGAGACAACTGCAGGCCTGCTTTACTTACTTGTGAAGCGACTTCCCTGCAGGTGGGGAGCTGGGGGCTCAAACTGTGATACTTATGCTGGTCCTTGCCCTCTGCGGCACCTGCACTTAACCCCCTGTGCTACCGCCTGACTCCCTTTATTTTTTTAATGAGAGAGAAGGACATAGTGAAAACCAGAGCCTTGCTCAGCTCTGGCTGATGATAGTGCTGGGGACTGAACCTGGAACCTGACTCAGGCATGAAAGTTTTTTTGCAGAACCATTATGCTATTTCCCCTAAAGGTTATCTTTTTCTTTCCCTCTCTATCTCCCCCTGCCCTCTGTCATATCCAATAAAGTCGAAAGGTAAAAGAAAAACAAAAAGGAAAAGTGGCCGCCCTGAACAGTGGATTCATAACGCAGGCATCGAGCTCCAATGATAACCTTGGTGGTGAGAGAGGGAGAGAGCAAGTAATGGGAGGGGAGCAGTTGTACACCCAGTTAAGCACACACATCACCATATGCAAGGACCGAAGTTCAAGCCCCTGGTCCCCACCTGCAGGGGGAAAGTTCACAGAAGGTGAAGCAGGGCTGTAGGTGCCTCTCTTTCCCTCTCTGTCTCCCCCTCCCTTCTCAATTTCTTTATTTTTCTTTCTTTCTTTATTTATTTAGCCTCCAGGGTTATCACTGGGGCTCAGTGCCGGTACTAAGAATCCACTGCTCCTGAAGGTCATTTTTCCATTTGTGTTGCCCTTGTTGTTATTGCTGTTGTTGTTACTGGATAAGACAGAGAGAAATCAGGAGAGGAAGGGAAGACAGGAGGAAAGAAAGATAGACACCTGCAGATCTGCTTCACCATTTGTGAAGTGACCCCCCCACACACATACCACAGGTGGAGAGCCAGGGGCTCAAATCCAGATCCTTACGTGGATCCTTGTGCTTTGCACCATGTACGCTTAACCCACTGCGCTACTGCCCAGCCCCCCACTTTTCATTTTTATTGGATAGGACAGAGAGAAATTAAGAGGGAAAGATAAAGAGGGAGAAAGATAAGACACCTGTATGCTACCTCTCCCTCCCCGGACTGCCCCCCTTCTCAATTTCTCTCTAATAGAAAAAAGTTGGGGAAAAGGAATACTGGCCACTGGGGGGTAGTGGTGGATTCCTAGAACAAGCATTAGGCCCCAGCAATAACCCTGGTGACATTGATAATAATAATAATAATAATAATAATAATAATAATAATAAGAAGAAGAAGAAGAAGAAGAAGAAGAAGAAGAAGGAGAAATAACACATGTTGGGAAATAACACAGCATGCAGAGCACAGGACTTGCATGCCTGGAGCTACTGGCTTATTCCCTGGCATTGCACATATGGGAGGCCAGGTGGTACTGTGACTGACTGATCTTCCTCCCTTGATATTATTTATTGAATGAGAGGAAGAGAGAGAAGCAGAGCAGCATTCCAGCATGACAGGTGTTGCAGGAACCAGGCCTGTCTGTGCACACTTGCTGGCAGGGAGACAGCTCAGCCTGTTAGAGTACCAGCTCACACACCTAAGATCTCTGAGGTTACAGGTTCAATTCCGGGCACCCTTTGAACCAGAGCTGAGCAGTACTCTGGGAGCACTCCCTCCTCTCTTTAAATACATAAATCTTATCTATGGCCTTACCACCCTGAACAAGCCCAAATCTCACGTGATAAATACATAAATCTGGGATTCAGGTGGTAGCACAGCGGGTTAAGCGCACATGACACAAGGCGCAAGGGCCAGCGTAAGAATCCTGGTTCAAGCCCCGGCTCCCCACCTGCAGGAGGTTGCTTCGCAAGCAGTGAAGCAGGTCTGCAGGTGTCTATCTTTCTCTCCCCCTCTCTGTCTTCCCCTCCTCTCTCCATTTCTCTCTGTCCTATCCAACAACAACAGCTATGACAACAATAACAACTATAACAAGCACAACAACAAGGGCAACACAATGGGAAAAATAGCCTCCAGGAGCAGTGGATTTGTAGTGCAGGCACCGAGCCTCAGCAATAACCCTGGAGGCAAAAAAAAAAAAAAAAGAGTAGAAAAAAATACATGTCTTTTAAATTTTTAATTACTTAATTAATTATTCATTTATTTTTTTGCCTCCAGGGTTATCACTGGGGCTCGGTGCCTGCACTATGAATCCACTGCTCCTTGGAGGCCATTTTTCCCATTTTGTTGCCCTTGTTGTTATTGTTGTCATTGCTGTTGTTGGATAGGACAGAGAGAAATCGAGAGAAGAGGGAAGACAGAGAGAAGAGAAAGACACCTGCAGATCTGCTTCACTGCTAGCGAAGCAACCCCCTGCAGGTAGGGAGCCAGGGGCTCAAACCAGGATCCTTAAGCTGGTCCTTGAGCTCACAAATCTTTGAAAAAGAAAAACTTCTTACCCCCACCTCCTTCCTCCACTGCTTCCCAGGTAATCTGCTGGGAACTCACAGTCCCCCATCTTCCCTCGTTTCCCCAAACCTTTCCTATTCCAGCAGGCTCACTTTCAGGAAGCCCTTTGGATAATTCCAGTCCTCTCCTCTCCTCTTTCCCTCCTGCGTCTGAGTCGGTTTCAGCCCCCTGAGTAGATTCTGAGCTTCTTCAAAGAAGAATCACAGCCCAGGAGGTGGTGCAGTGATAGAACTTTACACTAGTAACCTTCAGGGCACAAGTTCAATCCCTGGCACTTGCATATGCTAGAACACTGCTCTGGCCTCTCCTAGTGAAGAAAAGAAAAGAAATATATATATGTTTTCTCCTTTTTAATTATTTGTTATTTTTTTAATTAGACAGGACAGAGAAAAAATGAGAAGGCAGTGGGAGGTAGAGGACACCGGAAGCACTGCTTCACTACTTGTGAAGCTCTTCCTGTAGGTGGGGACTGGGCACTTGAACCTGAACCTGGGTCCTTATGCATGTGTGTGTGTGTTAATTGATTCCCACTACAGTCCCTTTTTTTTTTTTTTTTTGGCTTCCAGGGCTATTGCTAGAGCTCTGTGCCAACACTATGAACCCACTGCTCCTGGCAGCCATATTTTCCCATTTTTGTTGCCCTTGTTGTCATTGCTATTGTTGTTATTGCTGTTGGATAGGACAGAGAAATCGAGAGAGGAGAGGAAGACAGAAAAGAGGAAAGACACCTGCAGACCTGCTTCACCACTTGTGAAGTGAGCCCCCTGTAGGTGGGGAGACGGAGCTCAAACAGGTATCCATTCGCCTGTCCTTGCGCTTAACCCTCTGCACTACTGTCCAGCCCCCCCAGTCATATATAAATTTATTTTCCCTTTTGTTGCCCTTGTTGGTTTTCATTGTTGTAGTTATTATTGTTGTTGTTATTGATGTCATCGTTGTTGGATAGGACAGAGAGAAATGGAGAGAGAAGGGAAAGACAGAGAGGGGGAGAGGAAGACAGATACCTGCAGACCTGCTTCACTGCTTGTGAAATGACCCCCTGCAGGTGGGGAGCCAGGGGCTTGAATCAGGATCCTTACTCCAGTCCTTGTGCTTTGCACCACGTGAGCTTAACCCACTGTGCTACCGCCTGACTCCCCCCACAGTCCCTTCTATCCCCTCCTTCCTCTCCCCTAGCTCTCTCCCTCCCATGACCCCCATCTTGCTGTCAGCACCCACTGGACTATTTTGTTTTTGCATCCTATTTGTTTCTTTCTATTAGACACAGCTAAGAGCTAATATGTTATTTCCATTCATAGAACCCCCCCCCCCAGTTTCTTCTGTTTGACTGCAAATAGCAAAATGTCCTCTGTCGTCAAACAGCTGAGTACAATACTACACCACTGTGTGGACGTGCCTCATCTTCCTTAGCCACTCATCAGTCCAAGCTATCGTCAAATTTCTCCAGGGAAAGTTTCACTTCTGTGCAGTCAACCACCCTCCACAGCACACCGGGGCAGGGTACATAGCTCAGCAGTAATGCACAGGACTCATATGCCCACGGCTCAACCCTGCACTCTGGCAGCTGTCAGAGCTGAGTTGCTCTAGTCTTGCTGTCCTTCGTGAAAACAAAACTTTAAGAGAAAAGAGAAATCAGGGTCAGGGGCTGGACAGTGGTGCAACTGAGTGAACTACACGTTACCATGTGCAAGGACCGTGGTTCAAGCCCCTGGCTCCCACTTGTGTGTGTGTGTGGGGGGGGTGAGGCTTCATGATCAGTGGAGCAGAGCTGCAGGTCTCTTTCCCTCTCTCTTGCCCTATTTCTGTCTCTATCATAATAAAAATGAAGGAGAGGGAGTTGGGTGGTAGTGCAGTGGGTTAAGCGCACATGGTGCTAAGTGCAAGGACCAGCGCAAGGATCCCGGTTCAATCCCCCAGCTCCCCACCTGCAGGGGAGTCGCTTCACAGGCAGTGAAGCAGGTCTGCAGGTGTCTGTCTTTCTCTCCCACACACTGTCTTCCCCTCCTCTCTCCATTTCTCTCTGTCCTATCCAACAACGATGACACAACAACAGCAATAATAACTACAACAATAAAAAACAACAAGGGCAACAAAACGGGAAGTAAATAAATAAATAAATAAATATAAAAAATAAAAAATATATAAAAATAAATAACTAAGTAAAATTAAAATGAAGGAGAGAAGTGGCCACCGAGTGCAGTGGCTTTGTCTCTCAAGCACTGAGCCCCAGCAATATCCTAGGTGGCAAAAACTAAATAAATAATTAGGATCAGAGAAATTGCTCATGGAGTATGGTGTCTGTCTTGCCATTTGTGCAACCCCAGTTCGAGTCCTGACCTCCTCCAGGGAGCGCTGTGACGACACTGCACTGGCGGAAGCTCCTGTGTCTATCCATCTGACCACCCTCTCTACATGAGACAGTGGGATGTAGAGAATTCGTGACTGCGTGGGGCCCTGGAGACAACAACCAAATCAAAACAAAAGCAGATTGAAACTTGCGTGACAGACTGGCGGCATGGCCAAGATGCAGCTGCTACAAATGCCACCTCACCCTGGAGGCTGCCTCAGCCACTCCCCCACCAGTCACCTCCAGTCCGCCTAAACCAGAGCCAAAGCACACCCCACCCCCCCAAAAAAAGAAACCAATGCTAGGAGTGTTAGTCTTTTAATATATTATTCTGAAAAGAAAGGAATTAAAAAAAAGTTCCTGACATCTCTTTTGATTTTTTTTTAATTTAAATAAATACCCTGTCCACCACCACCCCCCACCCACTAGAATGCCCCTCCTTCCCCCTCAGCCAGCCCATCACTGGGGCCAGGTCCCTACATCCAGGGGTCTGCTCCCCACTTCTCCTGCTCTACTTCCCCCACCAAACTCAGCCCCAGTTTTGGGGTGATCCCCAGTCTGGGGGGAGGGCAGGGGGTGGTGGATGGTAGAGACTTGGGTTTTGGGGGACAGTGCAAACCTGGCTCCCTCTGAATACCCTCCGATGGCCCTCACCCTGCTTGGGGGGGATTAGAGAGCAGGGCCCAGAATACCCTCCAGACGCAAATAAATAACAAAATAAGCCCCCCTCCCCTGCCCGACTCTATCAAAGAGCCCCTCTCCCTCTGGCCCTCGGCCTCTCTCCTCCCTGTGACCCCCCTCCTTCCTCCACCCCTCCCTCGCCCCACCCCCATGCTGACCTCGACTTTGCCCCCCAGGAGGAGGGGTCAGCCGGGCTCAGTGGGCAAAGAGGCAAGAGGGCTTCACCCCTAACTTCCAACCAACTCTCTGCTGCCCCCCTCACATTCCTAGGGGTGCTGCTGGCACCCCAGACCCGCGGGGTCCGACCACTCCCTGCCTGTCTGGGGGGAAGGGGAAGGGTAGGGGGCGCCGCTTCCCCTCCTGGTCCTGGTCCTTGAGTGTCCGGGAGCCGGCCGCCCCCTCAGATGGCAGTGTCCCAGAGGACCGTGTGCTGCCGGCGGCAGGGCGGGGTGCCAGCCTTGCGGGGCTCGGGCCCGCGGCGCCAGCTGGGGAGGATGGGCATGCTCTCCTGCTTGCAGAGCCCGCGCTCTGGCCGCTGGCGCGCCTTGATCTCCTTGCACACGCAGCGCTTGCGCTCGATCACCTCCAGCAGCTTGCCATCGCGGGCTGGGGCTGGGGCTGAGGCCGGGGCTGGGGGCGGCAGGGGCAGTGGCGGCGGCAGTGCGGGGTTGGCCTGAGGGTGCATGGCAGGGTCAGGGACACCTGGCCACCGGCCCCCAAAAGCTCCTTCCCCAGCCCCCCAAGGGGGTCCTCTGCAGTAAGCCTTTAATAGCATCACCGCGGTTACTGGAGGATTTCAAGGCAGAGACTAGCATTCCCGCCGCTCCAAGGTCCCAGGTTCAATCCCCAGCACCATCCTAAACCAGAGCTGAGCAGGGCTTTGGTGTCTCTCTCTCTGCTTCTCTCATTCTCATAATAAATGTTATAGCTGAGGAGACAGCATAATAGTGATGGAAAAGACTTCCATGCCTGAGACTCCAAGGTCCCAGGTTCAATCCCCAGTACCATCCTAAGTTAGAGCTGAGCAGGGCTCTGGTGTCCCTGTTTATCTCTCTGACTCTCACTCTCATTCTCCTTTTTTTCCCCATCGCTTTTTATTTATTTTTTCCCCACAAGTGTTATTACTGGGGCTTGATGTCAGCACTATGAATCCACTGCTCCCGGTGGTCATTTTTCTTTTTCTCTTTTCCTATCTTATTGCATAGGACAGAGAGAAATTAAAACAGCAGGGGAAGATAGAGAGGGAAAGAAAGATAAGACACCTGCAGAGGGTCAGATGGTAGTGCAGTGGGTTAAGTGTAAGTGTCAAAGTGCAAGGACCAACGAAAGGGTACCAGTTTGAGCCCCCGGCTCCCCACCTACAGGGGGGTCGCTTCACAAGAGGTGAAGCAGGTCTGCAGGTGTCTTTCTCTCCCCTTCTCTGTCCTATCCAACAACAATGGCATCAATAAAAGCAATAATAATAAACACAACAATGATAAAACAACGGGGGCAACAAAAGGTGAAAAAAATAGCCTCCAGGAGCAGTGGATTCCTGGTGCAGGCACTGAGCCCCAGCAATAACCCTGGAGGCAAAAACACAACACAACACAAAACAAACAAAAAAACATCTGCAGACCTGCTTCATAGTTTGTGAAGCATCTCCCTCCTGCAGGTGGGAAGTTGGGGCTCAAACCCAGGTCTTATGCATGATAAAATGTGTGCTTATCACTCATTTTTATGATAAATACATATTTTTTAATGCTCTGAAAGTAATTTTAAAATATTTTATTTATTTATTCATGAAGAAGATAGGCAGAGAGAGAGAGAGAGAGAACGAACCGGAGACATCACTCTGGTACATGTGCTACTGGGGGACTGAACCCAGGACCTCATGCATGAGAATACTATGCTTTATCCACTGCGCCACCTCATTAGAATAAGTAAATCTTATAGCTGGGGAGACATTATAATGGTAATGCAAAAAAATATTTTCATGCCTGAGGCTCTGAGGTCCCGGGTTCTATCCCCAGCACAATCATCAGCCAGAGCTGAGCTATACTCTAGGCTTGTTCTCTCAGTCATTCTCATTAAAATAAAATAAAATAAATCTTAAAAAAAAGTAAAGGCACTGAGGAGATAGCATAATAGTGATGCAAAAAGACTTTCAGGCCTGAGACACCAAGGTCCCAGGTTCAGTCTCCAGCACTAGTCATAAGCCAGAGATGAGCAGGGCTCTGGTATGTGTGTGTGTCTCTGTATATATCTTTATCTCTAGATATCTCTTCTATTAAAAATTTAAAAAAGAAAAAAAGGAAAAATTTTAAATAAAACTAAGGGGACTGTGGCACACCTGGTTGAGTGCATGCACACCATGCCTGAGGACCTGGGAAGCTTTACAAGTAGTGAAGCAGGGCTGCAGGTGTCCCTCTTTCTCTCTCCCTCTCTATCTCTTCCTCCTCTTTCAATTTCTCTGTCCTATTAAACAAACATACAAAAGTCCCAGGTTCAAGCTCCCATGCTACATAAGCCAGAATTCAGCAGTGCTCTGTTTAAAAATAAATAATAATAACATAAATTAAGAGTTATTTATTTATGGGTGAGGGAGACAGCATAATGGTTATGCAGACTCTCATGCCTGAGGCTCCAAAGTTCCAGGTTCAATCCCCCGCACCACCATAAGCCAGAGCTGAGCAGTGCTATGGTATTTCTCTCTGTCTCTCTCTCTCCCCCTCTACATCTCTCTCAAAAATAAAATAAATAAAATTTTAAAAAGACATATATTTACATAAGAGAAAAGCAGAGCATCAGTCTGACATATGTGATGTTGGAGGTCGAGCCTAGGACCCCATGCAATCTACCCACTATTATATGATGATGATGAGGCCTGGTGTGGAACCCAGAGCCTCACTTGTGCTAAGCACCAGCTTTTTATCAGCTTTTTACAAAGCATAAGGACCCACGCAAGGATCCCAGTTCAAGCCCCCAGCTCCCCACCTATGGTGGGGGGGTCGCTTCACAAGCAATGAAGCAGGTCTTCAGGTGTCTATCTTTCTCTCTCCCTCTCTATTTCCCCCTCCCCTACAGGAGCAGTGGACTCAGTGTAGGCACTGAGCTCAGCAATAACCCTGGAGGAAAAAAAAGAAAAGAGAGAGAGGAGAGAGAGAAGTGTGTGTACATGTGGGGGGTGGACCAAGATTACTCTGGCACATGTGATGCTGGAGACTCCAACACTTTAGCCACTGAACCGAGCCACCCACTTCCTCCTCACCTGACTTGCAGCATCCCTGGGCTGGCTGCAGGGTCGGGGGGTGGGGAGCATGGCCTGCCGGACTCCAGAGGTGGAGGCTGAGCGCCCCAGGCGGTAGCCTCCGGTGAAGTCTTTGAGAAAAGAGGGAGGAGTGAGGAAGGGGCCTCCAGGATTCCCTGCACCCGTTTCCTCAGGACAGTCCCTACCACACTGGTCCCTACCTCCGCCCAAGATGACAAGGATGGAGATGTGGTATGAGGGTGAAGGGTCCTGAATATGAACCCTGGGAGAGACCCCCCCCCATGTAGGAGCCCTGTCAAACCCCCCACTTCCCATGGTCACATCCAGGCCGAGTGTCCATGGGCAGGGAGTCACCTCCATTTCGGTGGCAGGCAGGAAAGGTCTGGCAGGGGACAGGCAGTGCCGTGCGACCCCCGCCTCGCTCCCCTCCATGGTGGATCCTGGCCAGCAGGCCCTCGGCCCCCTGGCTCCTCACGGGGATCCCCGATGCCGAGGGGCTTCGGTCCTCACGCTCCACCTTGCCCAGTCCCTCAGCACCGCTGTTCCAGCCCCGGGCACCATCATCCACCTCTGCTGGGGGGGAAAGGACAACTCAGTGCCTACATGCAGGAGGGGTCCCTGTCTCTCCGGTCACAATGGACTGGACCCCAGTGCAGCCCTGTCTGTGCACAAGGGTGCCACTGCTAGACTCAGACTCACAACTATCTGCTACTTCCAAATGCTTGTGCCCACTCAGAGAGGTCCTGCTCGAACCCCAGTATGAGCTTTGGGCTCAAGCCCATCAGGGCCAGAAGGACCACCTCACAGGCCAGGAACCAGGTGTGCTGTTTCCCAGAAGGGGGAAAACCCCGATTTCCAAGCCAAGAAGTGAGGTGGGGGGTGCAAGGGGCAAGGGGAGGACTGCCTGAATGCTAAGCTCATCTCTGGCAGAGCATTGCGTTGCCAGGCAACGGTAGGGCCTCCCTCCAGTCTGGATGGGTTGCCATGGTAACAGCTGGGAGGCAGCTGTGTGTGAGCAGGCTCACACACCCCTGCAGCCCAGGGAGGGGTGGGGCTGGCTGGGCCAGGAGGAGGCTGGCTGAGGGGGTCACTCTCCCCCAGCCCTGAGGATCCCTGTTCCTCCTGCCATCTGCTGCACCTCCTTGTCCTCTGGGCTCCCAGGGAAGTTCCCACTTCAGGACAATGGGTGGTGACTTCCAAGGAAGCCTTCTAACACCCCCACCCCCAGATCATGGCAGAATGCCCCCCTTTTCTCCCTGCTCCCATACTCACTGTCCAGCTCTCTCGGCTTCCGCCCTCCATATAGGACCTTCCTCTGCATAGCCCAGCCTGCCCCGAAGGCCGTGGCCCCCACCTCCTCTTCCTCCTCCTCAGGTGTGCCTCTCGCGCTGGTGATGACATGGGAGCAGGAGATGCTGGCAAAGCCCCCCCCATCAGTCCCCTGCTCCTGCAGCTGGATCTTGACCATGGGGGTGGGGGCTCCCACCGCGCAGCCCTTATTCAGCACCCCCCCAGCCTTGAGGCTCTCGTAGGCAGGGGGTCTCTTGAGCCCAGCAGTGGTGGCAGGGTAGGTCCAGAGGGGGGCGAGGGGGCCCGCCGTGGGGTCCGCAAGGCCGTGGGGGGAGGCCAGGCAGCCTCGGTGGTGTAGCACCCCGGCAGCAGCGTGGGGGCTGGCCTTGCCAGGCACAGGGGGCCTGGCACTGGCACACAGCATGCTGTGGAGGACCGCAATCTCCTTTTCCGTCTTGGGCTCCCCGGTGCCCAGGGGTGGGCCGGCGGCCAGCACTGAGTGCGTGGTCACCTTGAGTGCCGAGTACACCATGGTGTAGGACACGGCCTTGTCCTTGGGGGGCCCAGGGAGCAGGGCGGTCGGCGCCCCTGCCTTAGGGCAGATCATGCTGTGGGAGTTGGGGAGTTCACGCTCCCCATGCACTGGGCCCGAGCCCTGGGGTGGCAGCGGCGTGGAGTGGCTGCGGGCCCGGCCCGAGGGTCCCAGCAGCAGCAGGTTGGCAGCAGGAGGTGGTGTCTCCCGCTCCCGGGCAGGCACTTGGGGAGCTGGGGTGCAGGGCCCGGCGGTGGGCTCCTTGGGGTGACAGAGTACGGGCAGCCTGGACATGGCATCACTGGGGGCCCGGGAGGTGGCCTTGGCCTGGGGGAAGGCCAACAGCGGTGGCCTGTGCTGCAGGAGGTTGGGGAAGGGTGGGGGGATGTCACAAGGGGTGGTCTTGGTGGGTGTCGTGTCCCTCCGGCCCGGGAGGGCTGACACGGGGCGGCGATGGGCATGGGGCTGCAGGCCGGGGGGCTGGTGTGACAAGGGGGCAGCCATCATGAGGGGCCGGCCGTCGGTGGCCTCCTCGGCCAGTGGGTACTTCATCTCCTCATAGATGGCCTCGCTCTCCTCTGAGTCCGAATCGGCGGTGCCGGCGCCGGCCGGAGGAGTGGGGATCCCACTCCCGAGAGGGGGTCCGGCCAGAGTCCCCCCACTTCGCCCGCCTCCTCTGAAGACATCGCCCACCATCTCGATGTAGACGGGCTCCTCTTCCTGGGCGCCTGCCTCAGGGTCCCCAGCCATGCAGGACCCCCTGCTGGAGCGCTGCAGGGGCAGGTTCCCCCCTCGAAGAGAAGGGGCTGGGGGGCACGACTCATCAAAGGAGATGGAGAGCTGGGTGTTAGGGCTGCGCCTGGGTTTCTGAGGAGGAACCTTCCGGCTGGACTCTCGGCCTTCAGGAGCTGGCTTCTGGGAGCCTGGAGGTGGCAGGGAGGGGGGAGAAGGCACCGGTGGACTCATCAGGCCAGCTCTGCTGTCTCCTTTTATCTGTTTATGGTGGAGCAGGGCCTGTGCACATGCAATCTCACCACTCCGGGGCTAGCTTCTTCATTCCAATACAGGGAGAGACACCACAGCACTGGAGTCTCCCCTGCTGCTGTCGTTTGCCCATGTGGAGCCAGGACTCAAACTCGGGTCATACACACAGCAAGAAGGGGGCTCTACCCAGTGAGCTACCTCTACAGCCCCTGGTTTCCTTTTCTCTCTCCTTCTTTCTTGCCTTCTTTCTTTTAGATACAGACAGAGAAAGAAAGAGATCACAGCACCAAAGCTTCCTCCAGTATGATGGGGGCCAGCTCAAACCTGGGTCACACACATGGCAAAGCAGCATCCTAGCCAAGTGAGCTGCTTTGCTAGTCCTCCCTGTTTTCCTTTTAAGGTTTATATGTTTATTAAGGAGAGAGAACCAGAGCGGGCTGGGTGGTGTCACTCCTGACTGAGTGCACAAATTACCATGTGCAAGGACCAGAATTCAAGCCTCCACTCCCCACCTGCAGAGGGAGACACTTCACAAGTGGTAAAGCAGGTCTGCAGGTGTCTCTCTTTCTCCCTCTCCATGTCCTTCTCCCCCTCTCAATTTCTATCCTACAAATAAAGTAGAAATAACAAGAAAGAGAAGAAAAAAGAAAGAAAAAAAAAAAGAGCCACCAAGAGTAGCTGAACAAAGCTGCAGGGACAGAGAGAGAGAGAGAGAGAGAGAGAGAGAAACACCAGAGCATCATTCTAACACATGAGGTGCTGGGAATTGAACCTGGGACCTTATGCCTGTGGGTTCTATGTTCTACCGCTGGGCCAGCTCCCAGACCACTTGACTTTCCTGCACCCTTCCAGACAGCCCTGTGGGCTCCCTCCCAAACAATCAGCCCTCAGTGGCTTAGGAGGGGGTGTAGTGGATAAAGCACTAGCTTTTCAAGCATGAAGTCCCAAGTTCAATCCCAGACAGCACATGTACCAGAGTGATGGTCTGGTTCTTTCTCTTGTGTCTCATTGATAAAAAATACATAATCTTAAAAAAAAAAAAAAAAAAAAGTCAGTCCTTCTAACAAATGTCCCAGAATCTACCCCCCTCAACTCTCTCCCATCCCCGGGGTCCCTCCAAGCTGTCTCTGTAGGGAGCTTTCCCCGCCCCTGGGTGGTCCCCCCCCATTGGCTCTGAGAGTGAAACCTTCCACTTCCTCTGCACTTCCCTAAATGAACCCTCCCAGCCAGGCGGGCTCCTGGGGGGGGGCCCACTAGGCATCCTCCCACCCTCCCGGGGAGGGGCAAACCAACTTACCTGCTTTCTTGCTGGGAGGTGTCTCAGCGCCGGGCCCCGCCATGCTGAGCTTGGTGCTGGGGTGTCTCCGGGGTTTGGCGGGGGGTCTTCGGGAACCGTGGTCCTCCGGGATCCCCCCGCCAGCCCGGCCCGGCCCGCCCCCCACGCTGTCCATGCTGCCCACCGAGTGGCAGGAGAGCGAGCGCGGGGCCATGGCGCTGCGGCAGGGGTGCGGGGCGTGCTCCTGGGAGGCGGGCATGGTCATGAAGCCCATCCTGAGCGAGCGGCGTAGCGAGGCGATGTCCCGCACTCGAACCCCCGGCCCCGGGCCTGCCCCCACAGCGGGGCCCGCCGGAGACACCTCCTTACTGGTGCTGGAGAGACAAGGCAGGGGGTGCGGGGGTCGTTACACCTGCCTGCTCCTCCACCCCAGGAGTCAGCAAGGGAGGCCCCCGCCCAAGAAAAAAAGTGAGGTTTCTGAAGGAGGAAGAGGGCTGGGGTAGGATGGGGGTGAATGGGCAGGGGGATCCTGAAAGGCCAGGACACCCACAAGCCCAACAGGAGAACTGGGAGGGGCCCCCATGGAGCCTCTGCAGCTCCTCAAAGAGCCTAACCCCTGCAGGACAGGGCAGGGCAGCTGGACCAGCACCCTCCAAGGGGACAGGGAAGCCAGCCCCCTGTGGGTCTAGACTTTCAATAAAAGGTCAGGATATTGGGGGTGGGGCCTGAGGGACAGGTGCTGGAGAGAGGCAAAGCCGCAGCCCCACCCTGTCCCTCTCAGGCCTCTGATCCCCCCAGCTCTAGTCACTCCTCGTGGGCTTCAACACCAGCACCAAGCCACCCAGCGCCCCCTCCCCCTTTGGCGCTGTCCTCTCTCTGTCACCCTCCCAGGAGCAGCCCGTTCACTAGTTCCAGTGAAGGGGGGCAGCTGGCAGGGAAGGGGGAGTGCAGCGGTGGTGGGGTGGGCGCTCATTAAGGCCCTGTCGCTACCCCTTCATTAGGGAGAGATCGCTGCAGCGATAGCTCTGATTAATCTAATTAACAACAAGAATTAAACTCCACAGTTGTGAGCAGGGAGCAGGGAGGTGGCTCTGAGTCAGGCTCCAGAAGCAATGGGAGGGAGGAGAGGGGACAGAAGACAGGGTGGGGGGACCCCAGCCTGGGTCGCCTGCAGGATCAGCCTGCTGGGCCCCACCCAGGCTGTCAAACCCCATCGCTGTGGGGGGGCACAGCAGCAGGGAGGGACCCCTGTGGACCCTCTCTAGTGGTCATAGGGACCCCACCCTTGCACCCTCAAGGCAGCAGGGTCTGCCTCTTCCAAGGTCAGGTGGCAGGGGGGGAGGAAGTGGGGGAGGACAGGGGTCAGCCAGGAATAGACAGAGAGGAGTGCATAGTCCAGAGGGGGTGAGGCAGCCTCAGTCTGGGCTTCTAGAGGTGGGGGAGAGGGAGCTTCCTCAGAACTGGAAGCACCCCTCAGAGGCCAGGCTGTGGATGGGATGGGATGGGTACCGTTCCAGGCTGCTCTGCTGGGGTCAGAAGGGCAGTGACCCGGCTGGGGTGGGGAGGCCTTACCTCCTCTTGGCCTCCTCCTCCTTGTGCTGCCTCCACTCCAGCTTGGTTTTTCGGTAGAGGAGGTTCATGTCGTGGGGCAGGAGGTGGGGGCTGGAGGGCCCTGCTCAGCACCACCAGGCCCGGGGGGCGGCCCTCCCTGGGTCCCGGATCCACTTGGTGAGGGGGGGGGTAGGGTGGAGGTGGGAATTTAAAAAAAGAAAAGAAAAATGGGAGGTGGAGATGGTGGCAGTGGGGCAGGAATGAAAGAGAGAGAGAGAACGGGAACAGAAAGAGAGAAAGGGACAGAGACATGACTCGGGTCCTCAGAAAAACAGATAGAGGCCCTGAACCCCTGAATCCCGACCCTCAGACCCCAGATGAGCAGATGTGTGTACAGAGAGAGTCCCACCCCCCTGACAAAGGTATAGAGAGCCCCAAACACACCCTCTGGCAAGACATAGCTCCAGGTCTGGATCCCACTCCCCGACAGGCCCCCCAGCTGGACAGACACACAGACCTCAGGATGCAAAGCCCTGCCTTACACATAGGCGAGGTAAACACAACTCCGGAGCAGGCAGACATAAACACCGTGACACACCCACAGCGCACACACAACTCACCAGACGCTGGGACCCAGACAGACCTACAGACAGATCTATAGACAGGGAGCTGTGCCTGCCTCCCGAGGCCTTCTTGCACATATAACTGGGGAAAGGGGGGCCGACTGCACTCCCGCCCCTTTTTGAGCCCTGAGGCTGGGGGTGGGGTGTTAGGCGGGGACTGGGCAGGGGGCGCAGGAGAGATGGTGGGGACATTCGCAGGTCACCCACCAGCCCAACCAACCCTCTCCCTCCCTTCTCACACGCCTCGGGCCTCGGTCCACCCCAATTCCTGCTCCCCGCACCCGCACCCGCCCCCAGCCCTGGCCGCTGCCTCCCTCTCTGACAGCCCAAATCCCCTTATTCCTGCGGAGTCTGGAGTCCCCTCTTGCAGTGCCTCCTGAATGCTTCTGGGGGTCTCCTGCTCGGCCCCAAGGCTACCTCTTGGTCTGCGGCCTCCCTACCTGCTCAGCCTTCCCTGCCCCCCCCCCTTCTCCTCTGCGCCTTCGCCCTCACCTCTCCTCCCAGACGCCCCAGCTCACCGCTTGGTGCTCTGTTTGTTCCAAACCTGGCCTGCTGCACCCCCTCTGCATCCGAGGGCCCCAGGTCCCCGGCCCCCCTCCCTTTCCCCTTGTCCTGCTACCCGGGGTTTCTGCGCTTCTAGCCTAGCCGATCCTCCCGGCCCCTAGTCCCCCGCCCTCTCCAGTCCACTTCCCCGCACCGAGCCCCCACAGTTTCTCCATCCTCGTACCTGGCCTGCCGAGCGCCGGCCCCCCCATGCCGGGCTCCGCCCGGAGCAGGAGGAGGGCGGAGGAGAGACAGAGACCGCGGGGAGCCCAGCCGGGCCCTGCCGCAGAGACAGCCCCGCCTCCGGGTCCGCCCCCAGACCCGCCCCCGGCCCCAAACCCACCCTTCCACACCCTCCAAGGACGGAGCGGGAGCGGCGGCAGCGAGGCTGCGAGGCTGCGCTGCGGGGGCTGCGGGGAGCCCGGGACAAGGGGCGCGGGGCCCCGGCGCCTGCTCGCTCGCTCGCTGCTTGGGGGTAGCGGCCCGGGACCTGCACCTCCGCGCGGGCCCTGCGCGCCCTGCGCTCCTCGCTGCGCACCCCGCGTTTGGCCGGGACCCGGCTGCGGCGGCGGGGCCCCAGGGTGCAGTGAGGCGGCGGGGCCGGCAGGGGGGGCCTCTGCCCGGGCCCGGGGGCTCCGAAGGGCCAGAGCCAGTGCGTCCGCGCCTCTGCCCGGCAGGGGGCGTGCTCCACCGGCCGCACCCCGCCGCCCCCAGGAGTTGGTTCGAGGTTGTTACCTGACCCTGCAGCCTCTCGGGAGCCTGGACGTGGCTCTGCCGTCTGGGCCCAAAGTCTTTTCCTCCGCCCGCCTTCATCCTCGTAACCTTTGACCGCGCTGGCGGCGGCTGCCAGCACCTGGACGCACCCTAGGGACCACTAAGCAGGACCCGCAGTCACGGTTAGGGTGCAGTCACCCCCACATCATCTTCCTATCAGCTTCCTGGCAAGTCTCTGCCGCACGTGAGCTACTGGGAGGCCTTCCCTGATGCTAGCCAAGCTGGCTGAAAAGCGCCCCCCCAAAATAAATAAATAAAAGCAGCCACGTGCTAATCCCTGGGACCTACCAGGCTGTCTGCTGTGTGGCATTGGACAGACTGCACCCCCTCTCTGAGAAACGCTTCAGGCTTAGCTCAGTAAGTTCATAGAGAGCAGTACATGTAAGGGCTATTATAAATGCCCCAGGGGGGCAACACTAAATTAAAACCTCATTACAGTCCTTCCGGGTTTACACTTTAAGGCCAGTGTTTACTTGTTCATTCGACAAACATTCCCGGGAGAGATCAACAAGGGTCCTAGGCACTGAAACACCCAGTCCAAGTGGGTGCTGAGTGTCTGGGGGCAGAGGGGAGGGGAGGGGCTCCAGAGAAGCTGGAGGGCCTGTGGGTGAAGTGGGAGGGGGATTGGGGGCGGATAGAGATTGTGGGGGAGGCTGCTTCCAGGACCTTGTGCAGCCTTAGGACTCAGCTCTGCGGGGATTGTTACAAGGAGCGGAGACTCAACAAGGAGATACAGAACACCCTTGTGAAAGTCGAGACTAGGGGGTTGGCGTCATTTTATTTTACAGATTTCGTTTATTTGGCCTAACCCTAGAGGGTGGTGAAATTTTTCCATGAGCTCAAGCTGCTGGAGGAAGGAGGTGGGCAGATGAACAGTCCATCAGAATTCATTAGAATCCACTTGTTCTCCTGAACCTGGGGAGTGAAAGTAGATGAGGCTATCGGACTCTGCTTTTGCTAAAAGAATTCCTCCCGGAATGTTGTTTGGGGAGGTGCCCAAAAGGGGAGAAGTTGGCAGTCAGGGCTCTGTTTTTTTTCTTTGTTATTTTAATTGTACTTATTTTAGCTTTATTTATTTATTTATTTATTTGCCACCAGGGTTATCAATGAGGCTTTGGTATCTGCATGACTACACCACTCCCAGTGGCTTTTAAAAATTTTCCCCCTTTTCTGTCTTTCTGTTGGAGATAAAGGGAAAGAGAGGGAAAGAGACATCTGCAGTACTGCCTCACTACTCGTGAAGCTTCCCTCCAGCAGGCGGGGGTCCCTCATGGGTCCCCCATGAGGACATGGAGGTATGAACCCATGTCCTCATGCATGCTAACATGTGCATTCTACCAGGTGTGCCATAACCCAGCCCCTATTATTTTTATTTTTATTTTATTTTAAGATTTATGTATGTGGGAGAGAGGAAGATGAGATAACCAAAGACTGGCTTTGGATATGTGATACTGGGGATCAAACTCAGGACCTATGGTCAAGAGTCTGATGCCACCTCCTAACCACTTTTTGTTGTTTGCTTTTGTTCTTAAACTTTATTTATTAATGAGAGAGGAACATATGCATATATAATTTTTTTAATTTATTTAGTTTCCCTTTTGTTGGCCTTGTTGTTTTTCATTGTTGTTGTAGTTATTATTGTTGTTATTTTTTAAAATTTATTTCTTTATTGGGGAATTAATGTTTTACATTCAACAGTAAATACAATAGTTTGTACATGCATAACATTCCCCAGTTTCCCATTTAACAATACAACCCCCACTATTATTGTTGTTATTGATGTCGCTGTTGGATAGGACAGAGAGAATTGGAGAGAGGAAGGAAAGACAGAGAAGGGAGAGAAACATAGACACCTGCAGACCTGCCTCACCACTTGTGAAGCGACTCCCCTGCAGGTGGGGAGCTGGGGGCTCGAACCAGGATCCTTATGCCGGTCCTTATGCTTTGCGCCACGTGCGCTTAACTCTGTGCTATCGCCTGACTCCCCCTTTTTTTTTTAATTCTACTCAATTCCATCTTATGGTTGTTCCAGGGATTGAACCTGAGGCCTTGGAGCCTCAAACATGAATGTCTTGAGTAGCTATTATTATGATTATCAACAGTTGTCGCTGAGGTTCATCATTGCCTGTATGATGAATCCAACACTCCCAGGTGGCTTTTTTTTTTTTTTTTTTTTTTTGATAGGATGGAGAGAAGTTGAGAGGGGAGGAGGAGGAGATGGAGAGTGAGAGAGAAAGAGAGACCTGGAGATCTGCTTCACAACCATGAAGCTTCCCCCTGCTGCTAGGGAAGGGAGCAGGGATTCAAACCCAGGTCCTTGAAAATGTTAACATGTGTAGTGAACAGGGTATACTACCGCCTGGCCTGAGTAACCATTACCTTATCTCCCTGACTCAGGAGTCCTATCTTGCCAAGCACACAGTAGGTCCTTCATGAGTATGTGTATGAATTCTCCACCAGAGAGCACTGGGTGAGAGGTGGGAGGGGCCTGTGCTTGCAGCCAGTGGTTTAGTTCTGGGCACATCTGGATGGGTGACAGTATGCTGACCTGTGTGACCTGCTTTGTGGGCTGTCTTTACTGCTTCTCTCTCTCAGGGGCAGCCAAGGACACAGTGTCCTTTTTCTGAGCCTCCTGGTCCTTCCACATCTGATAGCTGGGATTTGATTCAGATACCCTAGCTTGAACAGCTGGGGGAGGGCTGGGAGAGGCAGAGTCATGGTAGAGGGGAGACTTGTGGGCCTGGAGTCTATATGATGCTCTGGTTCTCTTGCCTATTATTATTATTATTACTATTATCTTGTTTCCAGAGTACTGCCCAGCTCTGGTTTATGGTGGTGCAAGGGATTGAACATCCAAACTCAGAGCCTCAGGCATGAAAGTCTTTTTTTTGCATAACCACTATGCTATCTCCCCAACCCCTGGGCAATACAACTTCAAAACAAATACTCCAGCACTAAACAACAGAAGACCTTGGGAAGAACAGATAAGCAAGATGAGTTGTGAGTGGACCATTGCTGAAGCCGCAAGGTGAGGTTCTCATTCCAATTCTGTCTATTTTGGAACATGTTTAAAAACCCGACTTTGCTATATACAAGATCCAGGTTTGAGCCCAGCCCCAACCACACTGACGGAAGCTTTGGTGTTGGGGTCTCTTTCTTTCCCCCTTCTCTGTTTCTGTCTGAAAACTAAACCAACTAAGAGAATTCAAGAAAAATATATAAATAGAAATAGAGGAAGGGGAAACAATATAATGGCTCTGCAAGACTCTCATGGCTGAGGCTTTGAGACCCCAGATTCAATCCCCAGCATTACCAACAGCCAGAGCTGAGCAGTGGTCTATGTTAGGGTTCTCTCTCTCTCTTTCTGTATCTTTCTCACTCAAATGAACAAATATCTCAAATATACAAATAAGTTTTTGTTTTTTTTTTCTTACCAGAGCACTGCTCAGCTCTGGCTTATGGTGGTGCTGGGGACTGAACCTTGGAGCTTAGAGCCTCAGGCTTAAAAGTCGTTTGCATAACCATTATGCTGTCTTTTTAAAAATAAAGTATTGTGGTCCAGGAGGTGGCACAGTGAGGTCCTGAGTTCAATCCCCAGCAGCACATGTATTAGAGTGATGTCTGGTTCTTTCTCTCTCTCTCTCTTCCTATCTTTCTCATTAATAAATAAAATTAAAAAAATTTAAAATAACGTATTAAAAAATAAGTTATCGGGAGTTGGGCTAGCACAGCGGGTTAAGTGCATGTGGTGCGAAGCATAAGGACCAGGTAAGGATCCTGGTTGGAGCCCCTGGCTCCCCACCTGCAGAGAAATCGCTTCACAATCGAGATGTCTATCTTTCTCTCACCCTCTCTGTCTTCCCCTCCTCTCTCCATTTCTCTCTGCCCTATCCAACAACGATGACATCAATAACTACAACAATAAAACAAGGGCAACAAAAGGGAATAAATAAATAAATAAGTTATTATTTAAAGAGAATGCAAGAAGCAGAGTACCACTCTGGCCGTTGAGATGTGGGGGATTGAACTTGGGACCTCATGCTCTTTAAGACCAAGCTTGCAGTCACTGTGCCCTTTCCTGAGGTTGCAGAAGTCCACATTTTAAAATAAAGGTGAAGGTAGTTGGAGGCGAATAACTGCCTTGTGCAGGCCTATTATGAGAACTAGCAAAGCTGTGGCCATGACAGCCAGAGCAGCACCCTCCAGCGTGGGAGGCACTTCTGGGGTCCCTGCACAGCCCCCCTGCTCATCCCCTTCCTTCCCTTCTGTGTGTGCAGGCCCAGGGCAGCAAGTGCCTACAAGTAAGGGAATCCCAAGAGCCGCCCTGCCAACTCCTCCCCTTTCTCTGCACCCGCCGCCGCCCCTGCCTCCGAGGCTGAGCTGGGGCCTGGGCCCAGCAGGTGTGGGGTTCAGCGGCCTGTTAGGGCCCCCCACTTTGGCGCATCTGCTGCAGCGGCAGCGGCGGCGGTGGCAGGCTTGGCCCCAGGCCAGCTGGCCCGGAGCCCCAGGAGGCAGAGAGGGCGGAGGAAGAGGGGAAGGAGGAGGAGGAGGAGGAGGAGGAGGAGGAGGAGGAGGAGGAGGAGAGGAGCAGTCAGCAGGCCGGAGGAGGCAGGACTTCCTGGTGTGGGGGTTGTCAACAGCTCGGAAGAGACAGAGCGAGCGCCAGAGCTCGGGAACGAGCACCGAGCGGGGTAGCGGGGCCCGGGGGTGCCACGCGGAGCCGCCAAGGAAAACCCGCTCGCCGGGACAACCCCCCCCCCCCCCGGCGCCGGCCGCCCAGGGGCCTGCGGAGCTCCCTGAGGTGGAGCCGCGGGAGGAGGCGGGGGTTCCCTCTTTGCTGGAGAGCAAACTTTCCGCCGAGATGCCTGGCGGGGCGAGTGGCGGCCCCCGACGACGCCCGGACGGGCTCTGATCGCGCCCCCTCCGCGCTGCCGAGGCCAGGAGCCCCCCCGGGAAAGGACACCAGGACATCGTAGGAGGCAGGGACCCCGGGCCCAACAGACTGGCGGAGACCGAGAGGTAGGGCTGTTGCTGGGGCGGGGCGGGGTACGGGGACGTCCGGGCTGGGCCGCCCCTGGGATGGGGGTGCTGGGTGGGGGTGGAACACGCGAGGCTTTGGGGAGACCCGGCCGCGCCGAGGGGCCGCTACCCCTCACCCCGCCCCCGCCCCCGGGTGGACACGAGTCCCGTGAGACGGAACCCCAGGCGGCAAATGCCCAACTTTGTGTCTACGCTGCCCCTGCTCGGTGCCCCTGTCAGCCTCTCTGGGCTCTGGTCTCCGTCGTCTCTGTCTGTCTCTGGGTCTCTGGCGGTTTCCCCTTCCTCCCCATTCTGCTCCCCGGAGAGGAAGCCCCGAAGGTGGCCTGCCTACTGCTTTCTCTGTCTGCCTCTCTCTCTCTCTCTCTCTCTCTCTCACACACACACACACACACACACACACACACATACACACACACACACTCTCTCTCTCTCTCTCTCTTTTCTTTCCAGTTTGCAAACTCAGCTCTGGAGCAGCGACAACAGCAGGAAAAACCTGCCCGAGCCCTCCCCTGCCGCCTGCCCTCCCCTGCCCCCCACTCACCAGCCAGCCACCCCCAGTTTCCGCAAGGCCCTCCTGCCATGTCGGACCCAGACCTCCCTCGGGGCCCCCCTGCCCCCGCCATGTGGCCCCCCTGTTCCAGGGGCGCCTGAGCCCCGCCGAGGACCCCCAGCAGCACCCTTCCCGCCTCGGCCCAGTCGTGCACCCCAGGGACCATGAGCGGAGGCAAGAAGAAGAGTAGCTTCCAGATCACCAGCGTCACCACGGACTACGAGGGCCCCGGGAGCCCCGGGGGCTCAGATCCCCCCGCTTCTCCGGGCCCCACCGGGCCCCCCGGGCCCCCCGCCCGCCTGCCCAATGGGGAGCCCAACCCGGAGCCAGGGGGCAAGAGCACCCCGCGGAACGGCTCCCCGCCACCGGGCGCCCCAGCTGCCTCCCGTTTCCGGGTGGTGAAGCTGCCCCAGGGCCTGGGAGAACCCTATCGCCGAGGCCGCTGGACGTGTGTGGATGTTTACGAGAGAGATCTGGAGCCCCCCACCTTCGGCCGGCTCCTGGAGGGGATCCGGGGGTCGTTGGGGGGCACCGGAGGCAGATCCCTGGACTCCAGGCTGGAGCTGGCCAGCCTAGGCCTGGGTGTCCCAGCCCCGCAGCCAGGCCTGTCTCAGGGCCCCACCTCCTGGCTGCGCCCACCCCCTACCTCCCCTGGACCTCAGGCCCGCTCCCTTACCGGGGGTCTGGGCCAGCTGGCCCTCTCCACCAAGGCCAAGGTGGAGACGGCCCCCCTATCGGCCTCTCCACCCCAGCAGCGCCCCCCAGAGCCGGCAGCTGGGGATAGCGCGGGCCCATCCCGTGCAGCCACGCCCCTGCCCTTCCTGCGGGTGGAAGGGGAATCTGGGGGCTCGGCCAGCAGCACCCCACCACTGTCCCGAGGGAAAGATGGAGGCCTGCGGCTGAGGATGGAGTTGGCTGGTTCAGAGGAGATGGCACAGGTAAGATCAGGGTCCTGGATGAAGGACACACCACCCCTCAGTGTCGGTACTTGCCCAAGTGGGTCTGAGCCAAACCTCCATCCTGGGCCTTACGGCCTGCACGTCCACATCTCCCCCCAAAAAAACCCAACAAACTATAATCTGACCTTTGAGTCCTAAGGCTCTTCTTCTGTCTTCCTGTCACCTCTTGTGTAGTCCATCTGGGGCTCCCAGTCTGCACCTCCTCTCAGTCTCTCTGAGGCCTCATTGTCACCTCGTGGCCAAGTCTCCACTGTCCCTTCATTTCTCCATCACCAAGATGGGGTCTCCTCACTTCTAACTTTAGGTTCAGTAGATTGGGGTGAGGGGGGAGAGGGAGGCTTTCTGCCCCATTCTCTCTTTTGCAGCCTCCATTCCAAAGGAGTATGTGTGTGTGGGGTGGTGGTGGTGGTCTTCTTTCTCCTACCCCAGCCTAGCTTCAACTCCATCCTTGCCCCAAGCCTGGGGGGGGGGGGTCTTTCTGGTTTGTCTTGTTCATCCCCCAGTCCCCTGCATCTGGGTCTCGCCTGGATCACTAGGAGAGGGGGGCAGAAAGAGTTAAATCCCTTGCTCTTCTGCTTCCTGTCTCCAAAAGAGGAACCTGGGCTGAGCTGGGGGTGGGTGGGATGCCCAGGTCCCTGGGGTGGGGGTGGGGGTGGGCAGCCAGGCCTATGAGCCTTAGGGAGAAAATAACACCTTGGCCAGGCGGCAGGAAAGGCAGCAGGCATGAGGATGGGCACTTTCCCCTTTCCTGGCCTTGGGCACAAACCACAGTATAAAAATAACCTGAGCCTGGGTGTCTGGGCTCTGTCAGGACTGGTCAGGACCGGCTCCCCCCACCCCCTCCTGGCCTCCCGCTCGCTGCTCACCAGCCACCCCCCTCCCCTGACAGTCCTCCAGTGCTTTGGCCCAGTTGCCATCGCAGGAAGACAGGAGCCACTTCACTGTCCTGGTCCCCACACTCCTCATACAGCACCCCGGCAGGCCTGAGCTCCTTGGGGGTGCAGGCCTCAGCCCCCCTGCCCTGAGCCCTTCTTCAGTGAATGCATCTGAGCTGCTGTTGGCAGCCAGAAGTCTGTCTCACCTCTGCACCCCGCCCCTCGGCCCCCTATGGTGGCCCAGGAGGAGGGTAGGGAACACCACCTGGGCTCTGTCCCCTGCTCTGTCCCTCTAACCACCTTGGACTCGCTATTCTTGGCTTTTCCAAGAAGCCCTGACCTCCTGGGGCCTCACAGAGGCAGCTTGTTTGGGTGGTCCCCGCCCTCTGCAGCCTCCCCCAGTGCCTGTTGGGCTGTATGGGTTCACGCCCAGGCTCCGCCTTTCCCCTCTCCGCACCCCCCCCCCCCCACAGAGTGTGCTGACAGCAGGAGCAAGGCTTCACCTGAGTCCTCTGAAGTCTGAGGCAGGGAGGGGAGGACCAGCTTGTGAGAGTTCATTCATTCTACAAATAGCTAAATGGCTACCAGCTAGTTCTGCCTCCTGCCCGCGGGCTCCTATCTTCCAGCCTCCCAGCAGTCTGGCTACTTTCATTTCAGATCCTGTTAGGGGCTGGGGGTGGGGGGTGGGCAGGGGTGAGCGGTACAGTGAAATCCAGTAGTTGGATGATGAAGAAATGCCACTCTTCTTGAGAAAGTGACATTTGAGTTGTTTTAAGAAATCAGAACTAGCTGGGGAGGTGGCTCAACTGGTAGAGCTTGGGCTCCAGTGCCTGAGGCTCCCAGTTCCAGGCCTGGTGTCCATGTATGGGAGTGGTACTCTGGCTTTTTCTTTCTCTCTCTGTCTCTCAGCTAGTATGAAATAAAAGAAAATCTTTTTTAAATTTTAATTATTTTTTACCAAACCACGGTTCAGCTCTGGCTGATGGTGGTGCTGGGGATTGAATTATGACATCAGAGACTCAGGCATGAAAGTCTTTTGCATGGGATGGAGGGGGGGGTAGATAGCATAATGGTTATACAAAGAGGGTCTCTTACCTGAGGCCCTAAAGTCCCAGGTCCAGCTCCCCCCCCAGCAGTCAGTGCTCTGGTTAAAAAAACAACTCTTTTGTAGGACCACTATGATATCTCCCCAGCCCCAACCTTTTTTTTTTTTGTCAGGAATTGAACAGGTGGTAACACAGTCGGTTAAGTGCACAATGCCAAAGCACCAGAACCGGCATAAGGATCCCCATTTGAGCTCCCAGTTCCTCACCTGCAGGGGAGTCACTTCACAGGCAGTGAAGCAGGTCTGCAGGTGTCTGTCTTTCTCTCCCCTTCTCTGTCTTCCCCTCCTCTCTCCATTTCTCTCTGTCTTATCCAACAACAACAGTAATACAACAATAATAACAACAATAAACAACAAGGGCAACAAAAGGGAAAACATGGCCTCCAGGAGCAGTGGATTCATAGTGCAGGCACTGAGCCCCAGCAATAACCCTGGAGACAAAAAAAAAAAAAAAAGATTTAATAAAAAAAAGAAAGAAATTGCACAGTTGGCACGTCATGTACTAATATGATATTCTGGCTCCTCTCTCTCTCTCTTTATTCATTTCATGTGGGATAGAGTTTCATGTGTGTGACAGAGAACAGAACACTCTGGCACATGCAACATCCGGGACTGAGCCAGGAGTCTCAGGCATGCAACTTCTGCACTCTGCCAACTGAGCTATTTCTCTGGCCTCCCGGTTTTTCTTATATGAAATAAATAGAATACAGTTCAGCTGCCAGGAGACAGCAAAAACGATTCTGCAAAGAGTGTTCTTGCCTGAGCCTCCAAGGTCCTAGGTTCAACTTTCAGCATCACCATTAGCTAGAGCTGAACAGTGCAGTGTTCTGGCCTTTCTGTCTGTATCTTCTTGTCAAAAATGGAATAGATATTTTATGGGACAGACAATGGCCCACCTGGTTGAGCACATACATTTCCATGTGCAAGGACCTGGGTTCAAGCCCCTAGTCTCCACCTGCAGGAGGGAAGCTTTGCAAGCAGTAAAGCAGAGCTGCAGGTATCTCTTCCTCTCTATCTTCCCTTCCCCTCTCAATTTCTTTTTTTTTAATTTTGTATTATCTTTATTGGATAGAGATAGTCATAAATCGAGAGGGAAGGGGGTGAGAGAGAGACACCTGCAGCCCTGTTTCACCACTCGCAAAGCCTTCCCCTTACAGGTGGGGACTGGGGGCTCGAACCTGGGTACTTGTGCACTGTAACGTGCTCTCAACCAGGTGTGCCACCTCCTGGCCCGCCCTCACAATTTATTTATCCCATAAATAAGTAAAGAATTTTTTAGCCTGGTGGTGGCACACCTGGTTGAGCGCACATGTTACAATGCGCAAGAACCCAGGTTCAAGTCCCCGGTCCCCTCCTGCAGGGGAAAACTTCATGAGCAGGGCTGCAGGTGTCTCTCTGTCTTCCTCTCTGTCCCGTCCCCCCCCCCCCCCCGCCTCTCGATTTCTGACTGTCTCTATCCAATAAATAAAGATAATTAAAAAAAATTTTTTAAGAATTTTTTTTAAAAGAATAGAATTGTTTAAATACAGTTCAGCTGCAGTGAAAATAGCATAAAGTTTCTGCAAAAACACTCTCATGCCTGAGGCACCAAGATCCCAGGTTCAGTTCTCAGTACCACCATCAAGGCAGACATTCTCTGACTGTCCTCTGATTAGGAGCTAGGTCACTTTTTGGAAGCCTCTGGATGTGTGTGTGTAAGGGGGTGGGCATGCTTCTCTCGATTCCTTTTGTGTTACCAGCCAAACACCTTCCCCATAGCCCATGGGCTGGGGGTCCTGGGTCCTTGGCAGCAAAGAAGGGGCAGGTGAGGAGGAAGCCTACCCTTGGAGCTGTAAGGTGAAGGCTTGCTTTGTGTCTGCCTCTAGGCACCCCTGCGGGACTCTCACCCTAGCTCCCCGGCCCTCTACTTCTTTCCCGACGCCAGTCTGGTTCACAAGTCTCCAGATACCTTTGGAGCCGCCGCTGCCCAGAGCCTCAGCCTGGCTCGCTCCATGCTGGCCATCAGTGGCCACTTGGACAGCGATGATGACAGGTAGGTGGGCTCTGGCCTCCCTACCCAGGCTGGCCTTCTCTCCCCCTCCCCCCACCCCAAACTGAAAACAAGAGAATCCTGGCGGGAGCAGAGCTGGTCTGGGACCAGCTTCCTCAGCCTGGAGAGAGCTGGGTGGGACTCCCTGGCTTGGAATCGTCAAGTCATTGACTTCTCTTAGGGTTTGAAGGGAATCATTGTTACCAGATTCCAGAACTCTTGCAGATTTCGTGCCCATCTGGCCAGCTCTAAGAACCTCCTGGCAGGGGTGCCCACCCGCTAAATGGAGTATCAGTCTCCTCCCAGATCCCTGTCCCCATGAGTGACCAGGGGACACCTTAGACAGGGCTGGTTTGGGATCCTCAGGCCTCTGCTGTCCAGAAAGCAGGCCCCTAGGTTTTTGTTATCTGCACAAAGACCACTGTGGCTGCAGCTGGGTGGGCAGAACTTCCTGTTCCAAGGGCGAGGTCTCATTGCAGAGCTGAGGAGGGAAGGATGAAAGTGCGGCTGGGGGGTCAGGCGGTAGCACAGTGGGTTAAGTGCATGTGGTGCTAAGCGCAAGGACCAGGCTGAGGATCCCAGTTCGAGCCCCCAGCTCCTTACCTGCAGGGGAGTCGCTTCACAGGTGGTGAAGCAGGTCTGCAGGTGTCTTGTCTTTCCCCCTCTCTGCCTTCCCCTCCTCTCTCTCTTTCCTGTCCAACAACATCATCAATGACAATAATAATAACCACAACAATGATAAAACAATCAGGGCAGCAAAAGGGAAGAAAAAAATAGCCTCAGGAGCAGTGGATTTGTGGTGCAGGCACCAAACCCCAGCTAATCCTGGAGGCCAAAAAAAAAAAAAAAAAAAAAAGCCCAGGCGGATAGCTCAGCTGCTTCCTTCTGGCTGAGGAAGACTGATAGGGAGGAGGGGGGGTGCTGAGGGAGTCCCCACTTGCATATGTGAGGGAGGAGTGGGACTTCCTGTTGGAGGGCTGGGATGGGGAGGAACTTCCTATTTGCAAGGAAACCAAGGGTGGGACTTAGCCTTGGTGGGTGTTGGGGTGGGGTTGGGGGTAACCTATGCCAGAGGAGAGTCTGCCCCCCTTACTGCCCCTGCTCCCCTCCCATCAAGGACTGAGTTCTAACCAGAGGAAAGGGCCTGGGGCCTTGGGGGGAAGCGGGGAGTGCCAGAGGGAAGGGAAGGATGGCCAGGGGTGGGTGGGCTAGAGAGTGGGGGTTGGGGGCGGTTGGCGGGTTGAGCAGGACTGGGCTGGCCTGGCCTCCCAGCCCTCAGGAATGTGTGAGGTGTGAGGTTGGGCAGGGTCAGCAGTAGAGTCACCTGCCAGAGGCTGCTATTCTGAGCCATGGTACCCACCCTCTCCCCCTCCCCCCTAAGGCAGCCTGGCCAGAGGGCTCCATGTCCCTCCCCCAACACAATGGGTTGTGAAAGCCTGGTGTCATCCTCCCTGTGTTAGGGGACTCTGCCTGCAGAAGCCTCTTAGCTTGATTCTTAGAGTGACCCCTCCTTACCCCCCCCCCCCCGCCCGTGTATCCCAGTCTGACCGGTCCAGCTCCCAGCTTCTACTTCACCCCATCTGCTTCAGGCCTCTCTGGGGCCCTAGCCCAGCCCTGCCCCACTACCTCACCCTGCTGGGCTAGCGGGTTTGGGTTGGGCCACCCATTGGCCCCCTGGAATGGGGTGTGTAACCCCCCCCCCCCCACCTCTCTGGTGTGCCTGGAGCTGGCAGGAGGGCAGCGGGAGGTAGCAAGGGGCCTCCTGTCTGAGAGGAGTGGTGAGCATCTGCATGGGGACTTCCAGGTGCCTAAGCATGCTCCTGCACCCCATCTGAGGGTGGGGAAAAGGGGTGCATTTATTTATTTTTTATTACCAGAGCACTACTCAGCTCTGGCTTATGGTGGTGGTGGGGGGATTGAACCTAGGACTTCAGAGCCTCAGGCATAAAGAGTTTCTTTGCATAACCATTATGCTATCTAGCCCCACCCACCCCCACTTTCCTGATGAAGAGCCTGAGACTCAGACAAGGATTGTTGTAGAAGCTGACCCCAGGTCACCCAGCAAGTAAGGGTCAGGACTATGTTTAGAGCCAGGACCTCTGTTCTCCAAGGTCCCCAAGAAGAGGAGGAAGAAGCTGCCATGTGTAGGAGTCTCTCTCTCTAAGACAGAGGTGGGGCCAGCTCTGCCCAGTGGGGCACAGAGCCAGCCTCCTGTTTGACTCCGCCCCAGAGAACCAGAGATCCGGGAGGGAGTGAAGACACGGCGGCGGGATGCCACTCAGCTGGCCTCAGACCAACCCCTGGGGGCTTCTCAGAACACAGGGAGAGCACAGGGCTGACCAAAGCTCCCCACTTCTCCCAGATGCCCTGCTGCTTCATCTGCGGCTACTCAAGGCTGTTTTGACCTTCAGAAATCAGTCCAACCTCTAGGACTGCCCTTGCCCTGGGGCCCCAGTGTCCTGTAGGGCCAGAGTCTCCAGGTGTACTCCCACAGCTAGGCTCCCCCACAACCACAGGGGGAGCCACTTCACATCTGCGGTCCCTGGTTGGGAACAGTTTTGCAGAAAGGCACTAGGAGAATGGAGCATTGGGTCTCACTCGCACAGCGTTTCCTTGTGGGTGTGTGGTGAGCTCGACCCCTGCCAGCTCTCACTCATCTTAGAAGCCAGTGGGACTGGGGCTGCTAGGGTTCTGGTACCTTGAAGTTGTTTCGGTTTGAGTGTGACGGTGGCAAGTGGTGTCTAAAACTCCAGCTTTAGGACAGCCAGGGGGGGAAACTCATCTCTAACAGCCGAGAAATGTTTCTTGTTGACTTATTTCTTTATTTCTGGCAAGAACCGGCCACTTACTTGGCTCCTGGCCCCTAGTGCCCGCCCCACTGCCCCTCCCCCCCACACAGGAGTGCTGTCCCTCTGTGGCGTCTGTGTGTCCTGCGGGTGGGGGTGGGGGTTGGGGGGACTTCTGCAGCTGCCCAGTCTCCACCCAGGTGTTTGGGATCGAAATAGCTCCAAAGTTGGGCTCGGACTCTGCAGCTGACTGGGCCTCCTCCCCAACCCCCAGTCCCAGGTGACCTTCCTGCACCCCACCCCCTGCAGGATTCCACCTGTCTGCACCTTATGCATCTGGAGCAGGGATGGGAAGTGGAAAGTTCCCAGCTCCTTTGCATTAGCTCTCTGGCTGGAGGGCCTGGTCTCGAGGTCACCTTGAACAAATGAGGGAGTTCCCCCCTCCTCCCCCCAAGCTGTTAGAACTAACAGTCAGGAGTGAGAAGTGAAGGCCTGACCAGGTGTCCAGGATGCGGCTCCCCTGGGACCTTAGCTGGGCGGAGCTGGGGCCAAGGACAGGGCTGTGGGCCTGTTGCACAGGGTAGGAGGGGGGAAGGAGCCTGGGCCTGAGTATGGGGTAGAAGGGAGCCCTGGAGGCTCTGACAGGGGTAGAGGCCTGTGCAGGCGCCCTGGGCCCCATAGCAGAAGAGACACAGGGTGTTGTAGCAAGCTCCAGGTTCAGGGACTCAGAGCCTGGCCTGAGTTGCCCTCTGGTGGCCACTTAGCAAACTACAGCCAGCCAGCCAGAGCTCTTTTCCCTCCAGCCCCCTCCTCTGGGAAGCTGAGGGACAGTCCCAGGCCACCTCTCTCCAACCTCCTCCGCTTCATCTGTCCACTTCTCCCCAGACCCCCCCAGGGCCCCACATTCAGCCTTTACTTGCTTTTTAAGACTTTATTTTATTTGATAAGACAGAGAAGTCAAGAGGAAAGGGAGATAGAGATACGTGCCCGCTCCATTTGTGAAACTTACCCAGCAGGTGGGGACCCAGGACTTGAACCCAGGCCCTTGCATATGGTAACACATGTGCTCAACCAAGTGTGCCAATGCCTACCCCTTCCCCAGCCTGCACTTGCTTTACAGGCCTCTGTTGCCATGGTAACCTTACTCATTCCTCATTGTTCTCACTATAGGAGTTTGGGGGACCTCTAGATAGCCCCCATGATTGGGTCGTGTTTGGTTTTTTTTTGGGGGGGGGAATTTACAGTTGGAGCACAACAGAAGTGTCCTCCACCCTGTACCGCTTCTGCTTAGCAGAAGCCTGGGGGACAGGGGGGCTTGCCCTTCACCCAGGCCTCTGGCCCCACAGCCCCTCCTCAGCCCACCAGCTGAACGCCAAGCCCCCACCCTCCACTCTGGGACTGGTGCCAGGGTGAGAAAGGGACACTGGCACAGCCCGTGGCTGGGAATTCCCGCCCACCCTGGAGCCGGCGGGGACTGCGGGAGGGGGTCCCCGTGTCCCTGTGCAGCCAATCGTGGCTAGGCCTTGCCCCCCCAGGGGGGGCAGCATATATCTCCGGCCAGCACCCCCAGGCACCGTCTTCTCTCTGCCTGTCTGGCACCGGCCAGGCCCTTCTCTGCCCCGGGGGGCGCTGAGCCCCCCGCTGTCCTTGGAGAGAGTCTGCTTCCTTTAGGGGGGGTACCCAGAACTCCTGTCCCTAGGGATGGCCCAGCCAGGGGTCTCTGTCAAGTCCCTGGTGTCATCCTATGAGACTCGAGTGGTGGGGACGGCCTTGGGGCCCCCCCAGAAGAGGGGCTGTGTTTCCTCTCCCTGTTCCCCACGGGGAGCATCTCCTGTCCGAGGTGTCCCTGCACCCCCACCCCACCGAGGCCTGGGGGGGCCCGGGCTGCGGACCTCACCCCGTAGAGGCATGGACAAAACCCTTCTCTCCCTGATCCTCTGCTGTCACAGGTACAGCGGGGGTGGAAGTGAGGGTGGGTGTAGCAGGGGGAGATGGCTGTAGGTGGGATTGGGGGTGAGGACACCTGTTCAAGTACCTCCTCACCTGCGTCTCCCCGTGTCTCTCCAGCAGCTCAGGAGGCCTAGTTGGTATTGACAACAAGATCGAACAAGCCATGGTAAGAGAAGCGGGCCTGACCCCCAAGTCCCAAGAGGTGGGGGGGGCTGCCCACAGACCCCTGTGTCCTTCTTCCCGGCTACTGATGCCCCCTCCCTTGCTGACTGAAGCCATGACACCCCCACCCTTGGTCCCTCCTGTCCCCTCCCTTCCGTTGGCTCCTATTGGGCTGAGCCACCTGACTCCTGTGTTCCTGGCCCCCCAGGACTTGGTGAAGTCTCACCTCATGTTTGCTGTCCGGGAAGAGGTGGAGGTACTCAAGGAACAGATCCGAGACCTGGCTGAGCGGAATGCCGCGCTGGAGCAGGAGAACGGGCTCCTGCGTGCCCTGGCCAGCCCCGAGCAGCTGGCCCAGCTGCCATCCTCGGGGGTCCCCCGCCTCGGACCCCCTGCGCCCAACGGGCCCTCTGTCTGAGCCTCTGCTCCCTCACAATGTGCCTTTTGGGGGTTGCCACGGCTGTACCCCATCTTCCTATGCAGCTTTAATGTTTAATGCTCCCTGACCTCCCTCCCTCAGACCCTCCCCCCACACACACAATAGTCCCCAGGAACGCAACTGGGGCCTCTCCAGGCTTTGATGGAGAAGGAGAGGACTTCAGGATGGGGGTGTTAGAAGGAGCCCCCCCACTCCAGGAGGCCCTTGCCTCCACTCCCTCCCTCCCTATTCGCTCTGAGACACCCCCCCAACTGGTGTCTTGGGGGGTACTGGAGACTCCTTGGCAGACCACCCCCCTTCATCCTACTTTGTTTACCCCCACAATGCCGCCTTTCCACTGCCCAGGGGAGGGAGGATGGACAGTATCTGGAAGTTCTGGGATTCAGGTTTTTGTTGTTGTTGAAATAATAATTATAATTAAAACTCTGAAGAAACTTGAATATGGAGGTCAGCATGCTTGTGTCAAGAGTTTGGGGGGCTGTCACAGGGGTCTCATCCAGACAGAGAGGTGCTTAGCTAGCTGACAGTGTGTGTGTGTGTGTGTGTATGTATGTGTGTGGCGGGGGGAGGGGGGTCATACAGCAGCCCAGGGCCTGGGAAGGGGCAAGCCAGGCCAGGCAGAGGGAGGGCCAGGGATGAGGGGCGTCTGCCCACGTGCTGGGGGACCTGGGCAAACAATGAAGCCTTTGGTGATTATATGGGATCCACCCCCAGCTTCCCAGCATGTCCCCTCTGCCCGCTGGATCCGGGTGGCTGCTGGGGGTGGGGTGGGGGGCCCTGAATGGGCCCCTTGTCTCAGCTCTGGGTGTAGGCCAGATCCCCGGGCACACGCTGCCCTCGCCAGGCCTGGCCGTCCTCCGTGGCTTCCACCCCCAGCTGGCCACGGATGCATCAGGCCCCTCCTGGGCTCTCCTGACTGTCCTGGTCTGGGCTCAAGTCCCAGGCAGGAGAGGAGCAGGTAGGAAGAAGGTCACCAGCTAGTGGGGGGGGGGGGGGGAATGGGAGCCTCCTCCAGAAAAGGGGGGTGGGGGGGAGGACTAGTGGGACCGGATCTGTAATCTATGACCTTGAGCAGGTGTTCTGATGTCTAGAATCTCGGCTCACTCACGAGGAAATGGCACCACAAGAAGTCCCCCCCCCCCCCCCGTGACGTCCGGTGAGCACCATGTGACATTTAACATGGGCAGTGTCACTACGTTTCCCTCCCCTGGCTCTGGGGGTCCTGGGATGGCTCGGGGGTTGGGGTCTGCGCCAGCCAAGCTCTCACAATGGGCTAGAACCTTCCCTCCCTCTAGGTTCTCATCCACTTCAGCTCCTCTCCCTGTCCCAGGGAGGGGAGGCAGGGTGTTGAGAGAGTGGGGGGGGAGGGGGCTTTGCCCCTGCAGCTCCTACTTCTTCCCTCACCACTGCACTTGAAGCCCCCAAGAGACACCCCCTAGGGGCCCCTCTCTAAGTGACAGTCACTGGCCTGCAGCTGCTCCCTCTCCTCCCTCCCCTCCCGTGTCCTGTGCTGGTCTGGCCCCTGCCCAGGGCTTGCGCCTTGTGGTTTTGGAGAAATGGCTGTGGTCATGAGGTTCTTCTGGTGGGTGTGGCGAAAGTTCACACACTGGGTGAGTGTCAGAGAGGGCCCCCTTTCCCGTGGTGTCTCGGGTGGGAAGCACCAGTCCATAGCTTCTGGAAGCCCTGAGAGACTTCTAGAAACTCCCGGGCCTTCTTTGCCGCTGACTGGCACCCAGCATGATGCCCTCTTGCCCCTTGTTTCCTCACCTCTCCCCCTCCTGCTCTGCTCAGTAGGTTCTGCCCTCCCCTTTCTTCTTTTTTAAAGAAACTATTTAAAAATATTTACTAATTTATTTGTTTTGGATAGAGACAGAGCAATTGAGAGGGAAAGTAAAGAGAGAGTGAGCAAGAGAGACACCTGCAGCCCTGCTTCACTGCTCATGAAGCTTCCCCCCTGCAGGTGGAAAGTGGGGGCTTGAACCTGGGTCCTTGCACATGGTGACATGTGCCACTGCCTGGCCCCCTTGGTAGGTTTTCTTCTGGAAGCACAAAGTGAAGCTGCCCGAGGCTCCAGGGCTCCCCGACTCTGTGAACATCAACCTGCTGGGAGCGGAGAAGGCCGGCAAAGTGACGGAGACACTCACATTGGTGCAGCCCCTCCAGGAGACCACGTTCCTTACCCTGGAGGAGCTCCCCAAGCTGGTGGGACCCTGTGCCGCCCTGGTTGACTCTGCAGCTGCTGCTGGGACCGGGACGGGGGCCCCAGCTGGGGTGGAGCTAGCGCATGGGAACCGCTCTCTGCTGCAGCTGCCCCGCACAGCTGTCAAGTCCGTGTCCACCCTCATGGTCTCCGCCCTGCAGTCAGGCTGGCAGAAGTGCACCTGGAAGGTCAGCCCCCCACCTCTAGCCAATACCCACTGCCCCCTCCCTCTAGCTCCAGTGCTGGGAGTGAGGCAGCCACTGGGGAAAGACGGGACAAGAAGGCGAGTCTTAGAGCACAAGAAGTGCTCTAAGGAGTGACCCGGGAGGAAAAGGGGTGGCTGGGGGAGCTCAGAGGAAGATACGTCGCCCAGGCCTTGCCCAGGCCTCTGGGAGCCAAAGAGGGCCTCTTCAGAGAAGAGGGAGTTCTGGGCTAGAACACCTAGTAGGAGTTGAGCCCCGGCACCACTTGGGAGATACCATGGCACCAGAGAAAGCTGTCTTTCTCCTCTCTGTCTAAAAGAAAATATGCGTGGAGTCTGCTGGTAGCACAGCGGGTTAAGTGCACATGGCACAAAACGCAAGGACCGGCATAAGGATCTCAGTTTGAGCCCCCTGCTCCCCACCTGCAGGGGAGTGAGTGGCTTCACAGGCAGTGAAGGTCTGTAGGTGTCTTTCTCTCCTTCTCTCTGTCTTCCCCTCCTCTCTCATTTCTCTCTGTCCTATCTAACAATGATGACATCAATAACAACAACAATAATAACCACAACAACAATAAAAAACAAGGGAACAAAACAAAAGGGAAAATTATGTTAGTCTCTAGGCTTATCTCTGGGGCTCAATGCTGGCACTGTGAATCAAAGACACCTGCAGATCTAATGATCTGCTTTACTGCTTGTGAGACATCCCCTCTGCAGATGGGGAGCTGGGGGCTCAAACCCAGCTCTTTGTGCAAGTCCTTGCACTTCATACTATGTGTGCTTAACTGGTGCACCACTGCCCAGCCCCCTATTTATTTATTTATTTATTTTTAATATTTTTATATTTATTTATTCCCTTTTATTGCCCTTATTATTTTATTGTTGTAGTCATTGTTGGATTGGACAGAGAGAAATGGAGAGAGGAGGGGAAGACAGAGGGGGAGAGAAAGATAGACACCTACCTGCAGACCTGCTTCATCACCTGTGAAGCGACTCCCCTGCAGGTGGGGAGCCGGGGGCTTGAACCAGGATCCTTAAGCCGGTCCTTGTGCTTTGCACCACCTATGCTTAACCCACTGCGCTACTGCCCAACTCCCCTTTTTATTTATTAATGAGAATGAGGGGAGAGAAAGAACCAGACCATCACTCTGGCATATGCTGTATCAGGTATTGAACTTGGGACCTCATGCTTGAGAGTCCAGTGCTTTATCAACTGTGCCACCTCCTGCACCTAATCATGATTTTTAAAAAAAAAAATTATGTTTATTTATTTATTTTCCCTTTTGTTGTCCTTATTGTTTAACATTGTTGTGGTTATTGATGTCATTGTTGTTGGATAGGACAGAGAAAAATGGAGAGAGGAGGGGAAGACAGAGAGGAGGAGAGAAAGACAGACACCTGCAGACCTGCTTCACCACCTGTGAAGTGAACCCCCTGCAGGTGGGGAGCCGGGGGGCTTGAACCAAGATCCTTGTGCGGGTCCTTGCACTTTGCGCCACATCCGCTTAACCTGCTGCACCACCACCCGACTCCCATCATGATTTTTTTTTTTAAAGAATTTATTTTTTCATGAGAAAGATAGGAGGAGATAAAGAACCAGCCATCACTCTGGTACATGTGCGGCCGAGGATCGAACTCAGGACCTTATGCTTGAAAGTCTAGTGCCTTAGCTACTGTGCCACCTCCTGGACCACCTAATCATGATTCTTAAAAAAAATATTTATTTATTCCCTTTTTGTTGCTTTTGTTGTCTTATTGTTGTAGTTATTATTGTTATTGTCATTGTTGGATAAGGCAGAAAGAAATGTAGAGAGGAGGGGAAGACAGAGAGAGGGAGAGGACATCTGCAGACCTGCTTCACTGCCTGTGAAGCGAACCCCCTGCAGGTGGGGAGCCCGGGGCACGAACCGGGATCCTTACGCCGGTCCTTGTGCTTTGCGCCATGTGCACTTAACCCGTTGCGCTACCACCCGACTACCCTGATCATGATTTTTAAAAGTTCACCTGGCTGCCCTGTGACTCTGAGGGACAAGATGGGGAAAACAGAAGAGGCAAGAAGATGCATGGTAGAGTTTCAGTCCAGGCTGAGAGAGAGGGTTGTCCTGGGCTTGGGGAGAGGTATCAGGTAGAATATGGAGGCCCGCAGGTGGCTTGGTGGTAGAGCACAGGCTTGGCACGTATGAGGTCCTGGGTTCCATGGCCAGCTCCACTATGACAGAGCCATGCTCAGGTCTCTCCCTCGCTCTCACATAATAACCATGTAAGAAGTAGGTAGCTGATTGGTGACGGCAAGGGAGGGAAGGAAAGGAAAGTCAAGCAGGCTGGGGCAGAACAAAGGAGCAGATGTGGACTTCAGGGATACAGTGATATGTTTTAGGGGTCTGGAATAAGAGGAGTTGACATATCGGGGATATAGCTGAAGTCCTGAGACAGTTCTGGATTGGAGATGGGGGAGGGGGCTCATTCTGTCTTTTTTCCCCCTCTATCTTTTTTTTTTTTTTTTTAATTTAATTTTTCACCAGAGCACTGCTCAACTCTGGCTTATGGTGCTGTGGGGGATTGAACCTGGGACTTGGGAACCTCAAGCATGAGCATCTCTTTGCATAACCATTATGCTATCTACCTCCGCCCCATCCATTTTTTTGTAACTAACTTGGTATTCCCTGACTAAAAAAATTAGCTAGTAGTTGTGTATATTCCTTAAGTCAGTTTGTCTTGCTTTCCTTCTTCTATTCTTTCGTTCTTTTACAGTATTTTCTTTATTTGATAGACAGAAATCTATAGGGAAGGGGAAGAGAGAGAAGTAGAGACAGGCAGAGGTAGAGACAGCTTCACCACTTGTGAAGCTTCCCCCCTGCAGGTGGGGGCCAGAGTCTTAAAGCCAGGTGCTTGTGCTCTGTAATATGTGTGCTCTACAGGCACACCACAGTCCTCCCCTGCCTTCATTTGAACATACTCTCCCTAAAGCCCAGGCATGAGTCAGACATGGTCCCTGTCTTCCAGAACTTTTCAGTCTAGTGTTAAAAATAGATGAGGCGGTGAGAAAACAGCATAGAGGTGATACAAACAGACTTCCACGCCTGAGGCTCCCAGGTCTCAGGTTCAATCCTCAGCACCACCATAAGCCAGAGCTGTGCAGTGCTCTAGTTAAAATCAAAATAGTAAGAAGAAAAGAAAACATGAGGGGCGGCTAAGGAGGTCAAACAGTTGCGAAAGTGTTAGATATTCAATTATGAGGTCCTGAGTCCCAATCTCGGCATTGCATGTGCCAGGTTAATGCTCTGGTTCTCCCCCCCACTAAATAAATAAATTAATATTTAAATAAGAAAATGGGGGGATAACATAATGATTACACGAAGACTTTTTTTTTTTCCACATCCAGGGTTATTGCTGGGACTCGGTGTCTGCACTATGAATACACAAAAGACTTTCATGCCTCAGGCCCTGAAGTCCCCAGTTCAATCCCTAGCACTACCTAAGCCAGAGCCAAGCAGTGCTTTGGAAAAAATAAGTAAGGTGGGGAGGTAGCATAGTGATTATGCAAAGAGATTCATTCCTGAGGCTTCAAAGTCCCAGGTTTAATTGCCTACACCACCATAAACCAGGGCTGTGCAGTGCTCTGGTGAAAAAATAAATAATTATATATTATATATAATAACATATATATAGTTTTCAGAAAAGTCACGATGTATTTTCTTCTGTTTTTCTATGTAAAGTTGCATCACAACCTTTCCAACAAATATATAAATGCACATACACAGAGTTTGGAGCTGAGAGATAGCTCACACAGTAGAGCACACATTTACCTGCCCCTGGCTCCCACCTGCAGGGGGAAAGCTTCACTAGTGGGGAAGCAGGGCTGCAAGTGTCTATCTCTCCCTCCCCTCTTAATTTCTCTGTCCAATACTAAATAAATAAAAATATTTAAAGAGGGAGAGAGAGAGAGAGACATTTGCAGCCCTGCTTCACCACTCCTGAAGCTTCCCCCCTGCAGGTGGGAGCCAGGGGCTTGGACCTGGGACCTTGCACACTGTAATGTGTGTGCTTAACCCAGTGTGTCACCCCCCTGGTTCCTCTTTCTCTCCTTCTCTGTCTCCCCCTCCTCTCTTAATTTCTCTGTCTCTATACAAAATAAAGTAAAATAAAAGGTTTCCTGGAGGAGGTGAACTCAGAACCTGAGACCTGGTGGAGGAGATGGAGTCAGAAGAACCTTTGCTGTAGATCGTAGGTGGTTTTGCCAGTGGTTCCTGCCCAGACCAAGCCGCTGATAGGTGCCCACCTTTGTCTCTCTCTCAGTCGTCTGTGAGTTCTACCTCGGTGACTTCCCAAATAAGGACCAGCTCCTCTCTGGAGTCCCCGGAGGCAGAGATGCTGCGGGAAGTGTACCTGGTGCTGTGGGCCATGCGCAAGCAGCTGCGGCAGCTAGCCCGCAGGCAGGAGAGGCGGAGGCAGCGCCACCTGTGGGCCCGCTCCTGTGCCCAGCCTGACCCCGCCCCGGGCCTGAAGCAGGAGGTCCGGAGTCCCCTCTAGAGGGGAGGCCCGCATCCTAGCAAACCCCCGCCTCCCACCGAGGTCAGGCTGCAGGCAAGGTCAGGGCAGCAGGCCCTGGAGTTATGGGTTGAGGAGGCGGTTTCTCATGTGGCCTCTTCGTTGGATGAGAGGATGAAGGGCCCCGTGCCTGGGGCCCCACACACTCGTCCCCTTCCTTCTTTAAAGGAAAATAATAATAATAAAAAAATTTAGCAAAATGTTGGAAAATAAATACCAAATGTTTCTGAGTAGATTGTCAAGTGTGTCTGTGGATGGTCAGAGGTGCTGAGGGGACGTGGGAGGACAGCCCAGCTCTTGGATTGATGTAGGAGTAACCGCTGGACCTTTTAGGTGCTGGCGGGGGTGGGGGGCATGCAATAGGTCCTGGTCCTGAGCTCACAGCCCTTCTTGGGGCTGAATTGCCTTTGGCGACTCTGCCACACAGCAGCCACGACCACGTGTTTGCTGAGGACAGTCCCCTTATCAGACCCCACCTTAAAATCCGTTAAGTAGACAGCTGCAGCGGCCAAATGCCAGCAGCCGCCTGGACCTGACTGGACCGGGTCGGCCTGCAGCGGCCAGCCCTCCCTCCGCCCAGCACCCACCCCTCCTGCACCAGCGCCCTTGGGCAAGCAAAAACTACATCTCCCAGGGGTCTGTGCGGCCACAGTGGGCGGGACGGGAAAGGGCAGTGTGTGCGTCTAGGGTTGTGGCGCCCACCTGGCATCAGGAGGAAAGTTGGGGATCTGTGGAGGTAGGGCTGTGTGTTCGGAAGCCTCCTCCCAATTCACTAGAAAACTGGCACCATGGGCTGGGCAGACAGCATAATAGTTCTGCAAAAGACTTTTATCCCAGGGGCCAAGTGGTGGCGCACCTGGTTAAGCGTACACATTACAGTGCACAAGGACCCAGGTTCAAACTCCTGGTCCCCACCTGCAGAAGAAAAACTTCACGAGTGGTGAAGCAGGGCTGCAAGTGTATCTGTCTCTTTTCCTCTCTCAATTTTTCTCTATCTATCCAATAATAAATAAATACTAAAAAAGACTTTCATGCCTGAGGCTCTACAGTCCCAGGCTCAATCAGCAGCACACCACTATAAGCCAGAGCTGAGCAGTGCTCTGGTCTGTGGATCTTTCTGTATCTCTCTGTCATTAAATAAATATAAATAAATAAAATATTAAAAAAAAAAAAAGAAAACTGGCACTACTACCCTGCTCCCATCTGTACCCGTGGGAAGGTTGGGCCCCGTCGCTGGGATTTCCGGTGTCTACATGTCACCTACCACTCATTAAATACCTGGGTGACTATTTTATGGTTGATGTGTGTGTGATGACTTTTTTTTTTTTTTTTTTTTTGCCTCCAGGATTATTGCTGGGGCTTGGTGCCTGCATCATGAATCCACTGCTCCTGGAGACCCATTCCCCCCCCCCTTTTGTTGCCTTATTGTAGCCTTGTGGTTATTGTTGTTGTTGATGTCCTTCGTTGTTGGATAGGACAGAGAGAAATGGAGAGAGGAGGGGAAGACAGAGAGGGAGAGAGAAAGACAACTGCAGACCTGCTTCACCTTCTGCCGGTCCTTGCGCTTTCGTGCGCTTAACCCGCTGCCCTACCGCACCCTCCATGACTTTTTATGAAAAGTGTGTGTGTGTGTGTGTGTGTGTGTGTGTGTGTGAGAGAGAGAGAGAGAGAGAGAGAGAGAGAGAGAGAGAGATCTGGATCACACTGGAGTCAGCACTCCCCACTGAGCTCAGCCCTTTGTATATCTTATTCTTGGTGATGTAGTATATAAAAATAATCTCAAATATTTCTACCAGGTCTTCAGGACATCTGTAAATTCCATGCTTTAACCCCCTCCATTTCTAGTGTTTGTATGATCTCGAGGACTTTTACGATTTTAACTACCCCTCTCTATCTCATAGTGCTCACGTACTCAAATGTGAACCCAGCCTTTCTTTGTATACTGTTACACTGTAAGAGAGACCACCGAAATCCCAGGCCCAGAAATTTGTATCATGAGCTATTCTGGCTCAAGTGCCAATAAACTGTTTCCCTGAGTCCTGGGTGTCTCGGTTTTTGTTTGTTTGTTTGTTTTGTCTTGTTTTTTGCCTCCAGGGTTATTGCTGGGGTATGGTGCCTGCACTAACGAATCCACTGCTCCTGGAGGCTATCTTTTCCCCTTGTTTTTTTTACTGTTGTTACTGCTGTCGTTGTTGTTGGATAGGACAGAGAGAAATTGAGAGAGGAAGGGAAGACGGGCAAGGGGTGAGGGAGAAAGATAGACACCTGCAGATCTGCTTCACCGCTTGTGAGGCGACCCTCCTACAGGTGGGGAGCCGGGTGCTCGAACCAGGATCCTTACGTTGGTCCTTGAGCTTCGGGCCATAAGCGCTTAACCCCGCTGTGCTACCGCCCACCCCCCTCCTTTTTTTTTTTTCAATTAGCTCTCACTCTGTCTCTATAATAAAACATTGTCTCTCTTTTCAAATTTTATTTTATTCTCTTGGTGCTAGGGATAGACCAGTTCGAGCCCTCGGCTCCCCACCTACAGGGGGGTCAGTTCACAAGCAGTGAAACAGATCTTTCTCTCCCCCTTTCTGTCTTAACCTCCCCTCTCAATTTCTCTCTGTCCTATCCAAAAAAGTCGAAAAAAAATGGCTGTAGGAGCAGTGGATTTGCAGGTGCAGAGCCCCAGTGATAACATTGGAGGCAAAAAAACAGGACCTAGCGGTGGTTGTATTGCTATGTGGAAATGTTATGTATGTACAAACTGTTGTATTTCACTGTAGACTGTAAACCCTTAGTCCTCCAATAAAGAAATTTAAAAATTCCTTTAGCTCTTATGTCCATCCAAATCAATTATTCATTTTTTCATATGTATATATATATATGTATGTATGTATATATATATATATATATATGGGTTTTTTTTGCCTCCAGGGTTATTGCTGGGGCTCAGTACATGTACCATGAATCCACTGCTCCTGGAGGCTTTTTAAAATAATTATTTATTCCCTTTTTGTTGCCCTTGTTTTATCGTTGTGGTTATCATTATTGTTGTTATTAATGTCATTGTAGTTGGGTAGGACAGAGAGAAATGGAGAGAAGAGGGAAAGACAGAGGGGGAGAGAAAGATAGACACCTGCAGACCCGCTTCACCACTTGTGAAGCAAACCTCCTGCAGGTGGGTAGCCAGGGGCTTGAACTGGGATCCTTAAGCCGGTCCTTGTGCTTTGCACCATGTGCACTAACCCACTGCGCTACCACCTGACTCCCATTTTTATATATTTAAATTGAACCTGGGACCTGAGAGCCTCAGGCATGAGAGTCTTGCAGAACCATTATGCTGTCTCCCCAGCCCTTATTGTGTCTTGAGAACTTTTAACTTAAAAAAAATGGGGGGGATTAATAATTTACAGTCAATAGTAAACACAATTATTGGTACATGTATTTAATTTCTCAGTTGTCTACAAAACTCTTAACTCTCAGTCTGGATCTACATTCACCATCGTGCACCAGGGCCTCCCCACCCCCTGAAAATTTGACTTTTGAAAGTTACTTATGGGTCATTACCAGAGCGTCAGTGATCTGAACTGCACCTTTTTATTTTTTAATTTTGCCTCCAGTGTTATTGCTGGGGCTTGGTGCCTGCATTACGAATCCACTGCTCCTGCAGGCCATTTTTCCATTTTGTTGTCCTTCTTGTTGTTACTGATGTCATTGATGTTGGATAGGACAGAGAGAAATGGAGAGAGGAGGGGAAGACAGAGAGGGGGAGAGAAAGACAGACACCTGCAGACCTGCTTCACCGCCTGTGAAGTTAACTCCCATGCAGGTGGGGAGCCGGGGGCTTAAACTGGGATCCTTAAATTGGTCCTTGCACTTCACACCACTTGCACTTAACCCGCTGCACTACTGCCCAACCCCCCTCTCCAGCCCCACCCTTTTTTTTTTTTTTTTTTTTTTACCAGAGCACGGCTCAACTCAGGCTTATGGTGGTGCAGGGGACTTTGAGGCCTCAGGCAGGAGAGTTTCTTTGCATAACCTTTACGCTATCTACCCCTGCCTCCACCTGCCCCTTCTTCTTCTTCTTCAAGCGTTCGCCCTTCTTCCGTAGCCAGTCAACAGCGTCAGGTTGAGCCTGATGTAAAGTTTCAAGACCTCCTTTGAATCTGGAGAGGGGGCAGTCGTTGACTATGTGGGTCATAGTCTGTCTGTAGCCCCTTATTCAATGACTTTAGGCTAAAGTTCAAATCCTGCCTGTGGGCTTTGGAGGCACCACCTCTGCTCTCTCCATTTCTCTCTGTCCTATCCAACAACAATGACATCAATAACAACAACGATAACTACAATAAAACAACAAGGGCAACCAAAAGGGAATAAATAGGGGAGTCGGGCTGTAGTGCAGCGGGTTAAGCGCAGGAGGTGCAAAGCACAAGGACCAGCATAAGGATCCCGGTTCGAGCCCTGGCTCCCCACCTGCAGGGGAGTCGCTTCACAGGTGTCTTCCCCTCCTCTCTCCATTTCTCTCTGTCCTGTCCAACAACAACAACAATAACTGCAACAGTAAAACAACAAGGGCAACTAAAGGGAATAAATAAAATTAATTTTTTTTAAAAAAAGGAATAAATAAACATTTTTAAAAAATGGCTCCATGGTCCTGGAGGTGGTGCAGTGATAAAGCTTTGGACTCTCAAGCATGAGGTTCTAAGTTCGATCTCCAGCAGTGCATGTGCCAGAGTGATGTCTGGTTCTTTCTCTCTCCTCCTATCTTTCTCATTAATAAATAAAATCTTAATAAATTAATAAAAAATAAATAAATGGTTTTTAAAAAGATGGCTCCCAGGAGCAGTGGACTCATAGTGCAGGCACTGAGCCCCAGTGATAACCCTGGAGGGGAAGAAAAAAAAGGAAGGAAGGAAGGAAGAAAGAATGAAAGAAAGAAAAGAAAACCAGGAATGTGGTCTGGGAGGTGGTGCAGTGGGTAAAGCATTGGACTCTCAAGCATGGGGTCCTGAGTTCGATCCCCAGCAGCACATGTACCAAAGTGATGTCTGGTTCATTCTCCCTCTTCTCCTATCTTTCTCATAAATAAATAAATAAATAAATAAATAATCTTTTTTTAAAAAAATCAGGGACTTTAAAAATACAATTTGTGTCTAGGTGGTGATGTACCTAGTTGAGTGTATACATTATTGCTTAAAGACCCAGGTTCAAGCCCCGGTTCCTCACCTGTTGGAGGGGAAGCTTCATGAGTGGTGAATCAGTGCTGCAGGTCTCTCTCCCTCTCTCTCTCTCCCCCCCCCCATTCTCTCTCCTCTCTCCTATCCATTTCTCTCAGTCTCTATCCAACATTGGCGTATCAGGCCTCAGGTCCTGAGTTTGATCCCTGGCAGTGCATGTACCAGAGTGATGATCGGGTTCTCTCCCTTTCTCTACTCCTATCTCTCTCATGAATGTATAAATAAAATACTAAAAGATATTAACACTTAATATTGCTATGTCTTGTGTAGGTGCATCAGCTGGACCAGCCCAAATGATTTCGGGGGCTCAATACGGCTCTCAAGCAGGATGTTCTGCACCCCTACCTTAGACCCTTAGGTCACACTTCCCCCATCTGTCCACATCAGCAAACTGTAGGTCACCTAGGGGTGACCAGTGACTCCCCCCAAGATCCCACAGATAGTGCTGCTTCACCACCCTGTGTGCCTGTCACCCACTGCAGCTTGCCCCACCTGTTGTACAAGCTGTGCACTGCACCATTGTGTGCCCAGCATAGACACACACAGACACACAATCCTCAGGGGCCAGCTTCCTGCGCACAAGTTTTGAGGAAGGGGGGCACATTTTCCCAACTTGTACAAGGTAAGCACCGGGGCCAGCCTGCTGTCTCAACAGCACCTCCCTGTTCCTTTTGCCTCTCCCTGACAGTTTTTGAATGCCTTTCCTGGTTGCCTTTCCTGGCTAGTTCTCGCTTCTGGAGCCTGGAAAAGTCCTCTGTGGATCAAGTTGTCCTGAACAGACAATTTCTCCCCCACAGAGCTCCCATCCCAGCTGCCCAGGGTTGGGGAAGCTGTATGTGGGATCAGTCTGCCCAGTGTACCGGGTGGTCTGAGCCTTCTCTCCTGCTGCAGTCCTTTTTCTGTGAATGCTCCAATATATTGCTCAGAGTCAGTGGCTTAAAGCGACAGGGAAAAAAAAAAAAGGCAGCAGAAATTCACTCTCTCCCACTTCTGGAGGCCAGAAACCCAAAATCAGTTTCACTGCGGTGGACACCAAGGCATTGAGAGAGAGGAGAGGTTCATGGGGCCTCCTCCAGCTCCCTCCCCTGGAGGTCCATCATTGAACTTCTTGAAAGAATTTCAAGGTAGGCTCTGTGATCACTGTGCAGGTTCCAAACTTCTTTATTAAGTTATGAGGTAGAAAGTGTGCAGAAGTGAAGTTAAAGTGAAGAGAAAGCTCAGGAGAGAGGGTCCCCAGGGCCTGGAGAGCTTCCAAGAGGCCTCTCCATGTCAATTTCACCTCGTCTTTTTTTTTTTTTTTTTTTAAGATTTCATTTTATTTTAAAAAATATTTTTTTATTCCCTTTTGCTGCCCTTGTTGTTTTATTGTTGTAGTTATTATTGATGTCGTTGTTGTTGGATAGGACAGAGAGAAATGGAGAGAGCAGGGGAAGACAGAGAGGGGGAGAGAAAGACAGACACCTGCAGACCTGCTTCACCGCTTGTGAAGTGACTCCCCTGCAGGTGGGGAGCCGGGATCCTTACGCTGGTCCTTGCACTTTGCACCACCTGCACTTAACCTGCTGCACTACAGCCTGACTCCCTCATTTATTTATTAAGGAGAAAGATAGGAGAAAGAACCAGACATCACTCTGGTACATGTGCTACCAGGGAATGAAATCAGGACCTCATGCTTGAGAATCTAGTGCCCTAGCCACTGTGCCACCTCCTGGACCATTTCACCTCCTCTTTTTTTTTTTTAATTATCTTTATTTATTTGATAGAGACAGACAGAAATCGAGAGGGAAGGAAGAGTTAGAGAGGGAGAGACAGAGAGACACCTGCAGCCCTGCTTCACCACTCATGAAGCTTTCCCCCTGCAGGTGGGGACTGGGGACTTGAACCCTGGTCCTTATGCACTATTAACATGTGCACTCAGCCAAGTGCACCACCCCCTGGCCCCTCACCTCCTCTTAAACCCCATCTGTGTCACACCTGGGTCAGCTTCCCATTGGTCTACTGAAATCACCAGGTGTGGTTCCCTTACTAAAACTCCTCCCATAGTGTGCAAAGGTGTCCTTTGTATTCTAGTTCCCGCTTCCCATGTGTGCAGACATGATGCAGCAAAGTGTCTGTGTTCCCAGGCTCTCCCTACTGCTTCCGTGACCTCAACCAAGGTGTAGAAGCAGCACTTAGGCTTCCCTCCAAGGCTAGAGGAACTTCCCCCAGGTCTAAGCACAGCCTTGCCCCACTGCTCCAGGTCTTCTGTTGTCTCCTTCGTAGATGACACATGGGCTGGGTCCTGATATCTTTGGGTGGGAGACCATTATTCAGCTCCTAAAACCTCCCTGCTCCTAGCAGCATGTTCTGTAGTTGATAACTTAGTCTAGGAGGAGAGGTCCCAGGTCAAATCCTCAGAAATCTCCATCAAGGTCCACCTGGCAGTGGGGAAGAGACAAGGAGAGACTGGAGGGGAACTAGGTGATGTGGATACTGCTGTTTCCCAATCTACACTTTGAATTTTATTTTATTTTATTTTTGCCTCTAGGGTTATCTCTGTGGCTCAGTGCCGGCACTAAGAATCCACTGTTCCTGGTGGCCATTTTTTCCATTTTATTGACAGGACAGAGAGAAATTGAGAGAGGAGGGAGAAATATAGAGGGGTGGAGGTGCAGCTGGGCCATGGCACACCTGTTAAGCACACATAGTACTAAGCCCAAGGACCCACACAAAGATCCAGGTTTTCCACCTGCAGGGAGGATGCTTCACAAGCAGTGAAGCAGCTCTGTAGGTGTCCATCTTTCTGTCTCCCTCTATATATCTCCCTCCCCTCTCAGTTTCTCTCTGTCCTATCCAATAAAAATAAATAAATAAATAAATAAGGAAAAAATGGCTACCAGGAGCAGTGGATTCGTAGTGCAAGCACTGAGCCTCAGACCTGCAGATCTGCTTTGCTCACTGCAGGTGGGGAGCTGGGGCTTGAACTCTGGTCCTTGCACTTAGTAGTATGTGCACTTAACTGGGTGTGCCACCACCTCCCCACCCATTTTAGGTTTTTTTTTTTTTTAAAGACTTTATTTATTTATGAGAAAGATAGGAGGAGAGAAAAAGAACCAGACATCACTCTGGTACATGTGCTGCCAGGGATTGAACTCGGGACTCTCGTGCTTGAGAGTCCAAAGCTTTACCACTGCGCCACCTCCCGGACCACTTATTTTAATTTTTTAAGGTAGAGACAGAGAGGCAGGGAGAGAGAGAGAAGGAGGGGGGGTCGGGCAGTAGTGCAGCAGGTTAAGCGCACCCTGGCGTGAAGCGCAAGGACCGGCATGAGGATCCCGTTTCGAGCCTCCGGCTCCCCACCTGCAGGGGAGTCACTTCACAGGCAGTGAAGCAGGTCTGCAGGTGTCTATCTTTCTCTCCCCCTCTCTGTCTTCCCCTCCTCTCTCGGTTTCTCTCTGTCCTATCCAACAACGACAACAACAACAACAATGACCACAACAAGGCTACAACAAGGGCAACAAAAGGGGGGGAAGGCCTCCAGGAGCAGTGGATTCATGGTGCAGGCACTGAGCCCCAGCAATAACCCTGGAGGCAAAGAGAGAGAGACAGAGAGAGAGAGAGAACAAAGCTTCCTTCCATGCGGTGGTGGGGACCAGCCTTGAGCTGGGTTCATGTGAAAGGTAAAGCAGTGTAGTTTATCCAATGAGTGCTTCTGATGCCTGCCCCATTGGAAACCACAGTTGGGAAGTAGGTTGCCCCAGGCTACCACCGCATTTGACAACTTCCCACCCCACATCCCTGCACCCTGACAGTGGGCCCTTGACCAAATACTATTGGCATTTGGGATTCATCAAAGTTCTCCTTGCCACTGGTCGAGTCACGAGATGACAGTGACAGGATAGAGAAGCACAGCTAAGGATGTCCAGGTGGCTTGGGGAGCCAGGTGGTGGCAAATGCATTGTGTGTTCCAGCTTGAAGAGAACACTAGCACTTCTTCCATTTTCTGTACTTGCTTGCTGTGTGATTTTGAGCATAGGGGCCGCCTCTTTCGTATGTGGATGTGTCTCCTCACTGCAAGCTGCCTCTTTTGTATGCAGATGTGTCTCCTCACTGCAAACAGCGACAGGTCAGCACAGGAGCAGACAGTTTTGTTCAAGTAACAAGCACAGACTGGTAGAGAGTATGTTCTGGAAAAAGTTAAATTTGCCTTCTTGAAGTCTCTAAGCTATCCTGTGATATAGGTGTGACACTTTTTAAAAAGTTGTTTTTATGTCTTATTTTTAAATTCTGAATATAGAGATATTGAGAGGGAAGATAAAGAGATCTGCAGCATTGTTTCACCACTTGTGAAGTTTCCCCCCAGCAGGTAGGGACCGAGGACTTGAACCCTAGTTCTTTTGCACTATAATGTGTGCATTCAACCAGATACTTCACAACAACCCCCACCTCTTTTGTTTCCTTTTTCTTTTTTAAAAAAAGATTTTATTTATTTTATTAATGAGAAAGAGCCAGACATCACTCTGGTATATGTGCTATCGGGGAATTGAACTCAGGACCTCATGCTTGAGAGTCTAGTTCCTTAGCCACTGCACCACCTCCCGACCACACTTTTGCTTCCTTTTTAATCTAGGAGAGAAACATTTCTTAAATTTTATTATTATCTTCATTTATTGCATAAAGTCAACCAAAAACTGAGAGGGAAGGGGGTGATAGGGAGACACCTGCAATACTGCTTCACCACTCTTAAAACTTTTCCCCTGTGAGGAGTGGGGGCCGAACTGGGGTCCTTGTGCATTGTACTGTGTGCTCAATCAGGTACACCACCACCAAGGACCCCTAGAAACATTTCTTGTAATTCAGAACAAGTTTAGTTATTGCAACCTGGTTCAAACTTCAATGTTGAATTTTCTTTTCTTTCTTTTAAGATTTTATTTATTTATTATGGAGAAAGATAGGATGAGAGAGAGAAGGAACCAGACATCACTCTGGTACATTTGCTGCTGGGCATCGAACTCAGGACCTCATGCCTGAGAGTCTGATGCTTTATCTACTGTACCACCCACCACTGACTGTTGAATTTTCTATTAGCCAGGGCAGAGATGGTTACCAAAAGGGCCGCTCAATTTTTTTTTTTTTCTGTTTTTTTTGCCTCCAGGGTTACCGATGGAGCTCAGTGTCTGCACTATGAATCCACTGCTCCTGTGGGCATTCTTTAAAAAAAAAAAAAAATTATAGGACAGAAAGAGATTGAGAAGGGAGGGGGAGATCAAGAGGGAGACAGAGAGACACCTGTAGGCCTGCTTTACCGCTTGTGAAGCTTCCCCCTGTAGGTAGGGAGCGGGGTTTGAACCAGGATCCTTTGATGGGTCCTTGCACTTAGTACTAAGTGCACTTAACCCTATGCGCTACGGCCAAGGCCACTCAATTTCCATATCAAAGGAGGTTACCTGGGGCCCTGGCTCCACCTGCCCCAACTCCCTGGAGGTGGGGTGGCTGTGTCTGAATTCAAGCTGGAGGACTCACAGACCCTGCCCCTCAACGGAGGGCTGTCAAGAAATTTTGGGTCAACTATTAGTTCTTATGTGACACTTAGGAATGAACACGTGGCATGCATTATATTTATTATATATCTACTGTCGTCTCAGCTTTTCTGTTCCGGGTTCACTTTCTTCAGATATAAAGAGACAGAAAAGGAGAAGGGGGAAGAAGCCACAGTACGGGGGCTGGGCGGCGGTGCACCGGGTTAAGCCCAGAGTACGCAGCTTAAGGATCCTGGTTCAAGCCCCCGGCTCCCCACCTGCAGGGGTGTCACTTCACAAGCGGTGAAGCAGGTCCGCAGGTGCTGATCTTTCCTTCCTCTCTCATTTTCTCTGTCGTATCCAAAAAAAAAAAAAAAGGCTCCCAGGAACAGTGGATTCGTAGTGCTGGCACCGAGCTCCAAAGAGGTTAAAAACAAATGCTACAGCCCCATCGCTTCCTCCCGTGCAGTGGGAGCCGGGCTCGAACCTGAGTTGCACGTACGGCGAAGCAGGCACCTGCCCCAGTGAGCTGTCTTTCCAGACCCTCACGCAGGCATTTTACACACGAAGAAACGGATGCTCACAAAACGGAGGAGACTTTCCTCCAAAAAACACAGCAAGTGGGCGAGAGTTCAAGTCAGTCGTGCAACGCGAGCCTTCTAGTTTGCCGCTGGAGATGCTGTGGAGGCACTGAGTAGGGAGGCCCAATGCGGTGGCCCTGGACCGTTAAGTTAAAGTTGTTCGGGGGACAGGCCAGACAGACACACTGGCTCCCAGCAGACGCCGGGGGAAGATTCCGTGCGACGAAGGACGCCATTGCGTCGGTTTTGAAAGAGTATTGGTCGTAAAGAAGACCCGTAGGCCATGTGAGTTTCACAAGTGACTTCCGGCCTAGGGGCGGGGCCGCGGCTCTGCCGACGGAAGTCCGCTCGGACGTTAGAGGCGGGGAACGGAAATGACGGCAACGACCACAAGAGGCCGTGGCCGGAGGGGGCGTGGCCTGCGTCCCGCCCCCTTGGGTCTCGGCTAACGGTTTCCGGTAGTGATCTCTGGGAGGGGCGGGGCAGCTGGTGTCGCTGGACTCTGGGCCCCTAGTGATCTCGCACCCGGGCGGCAGCCGCGCCGACGCGATGCTGGGCAGAGGGGACTCGGCGATGGGGAAGGCCGAGGGGGAAGAGGCCGTGGAGGCGCCGGGTCCCCCCCCAGAGCCCCGCGCCCCGGTGCCCGGGGCCCCCGTGCCCGAGCCGGGCCTGGACCTGAGTCTGAGCCCGAGCCCGCAGCCCGAGAGCCCCGAGCGGCCGAGCAGCGGCGCGTCCCGGCGGAAGGGGCGGGCGGACCGGCGCGGCGGGGCCCGCAAGGGGCGGCAGGTGAGCGGTACCCCGGCCCGGCCACTTCCCCGCGGCCGCCCCGCGCCCCGGGCTCACCGTCGCGCTCTGCCCCGCAGGTCCGCTTCCGCCTGGCGCCGCCGTCCCCCGGCCGCCCGGAGCCCTCGCCGGCCGCCCCCGGCCCGACCGAGCCCCCCGCGGCCCTGGCGGTGCCGGCGCAGCGGAGCAGCCTGGCGCTGGGCCTCGAGCTGCAGGCCGCGCGGGCCGCCGCCGCCGGGGGCCAGTTCGACGCCGCCCGGGCCGTGCAGGAGCAGCTGAGGAAGTCGTTCCAGACCCGCTGCGGTCTGGAGGACAGCGTGGCCGAGGGTGAGCGGGGCCCGCGGCCGGCCGGGCGCGGGGCTGCGGCCGGGGGGCGCCGCTCACCCCCGCCCCCCCTGCGCTCCCAGGGCTGAACGTGCCGCGCTCGCGGCGGCTCTTCCGCGACCTGGTGAGCCTGCAGGTGCCCCAGGAGGAGGTGCTGAGCGCCGCGCTCCGGGACAAATTGGCGCTGCTCCCGCCGCAGGCCCGCCCCCCGCCCCCGAAGGTTAGAGACCTGGGCGCCCCCCACGCCCCCCTGGAGGCGCCCCCCTCCCCCAAGTGTAACCTCGCTCTGGGCTCCGCAGGAGCCTCCCGGGCCGGGGCCAGAAATGACCATGCTGTGCGACCCGGAGACGCTGTTGTACGAGTCTCCGCACCTGGCCCTGGACGGGCTGCCCCCGCTGCGGCTCCAGCTCCGGCCGCGCCCCTCGGAGGACACTTTCCTCATGCATCGGATACTGAGGCGGTGGGAAGCGTAGGCCTCATGCTCTCTCTTTCGTGTTTTTGTATATTAAAGCGACTTATTTTTCAAAATAAAGTACTTTTGTTAAGAAACGGGATTTTCCTTGGGTGCCTAGATTCGGGATGTCAAGCTTCGGGCTGGAAGGTGCTTGGAACTGAAGACAAATAGGAATCGTCCAGAGTTGAATACTGTTGGCCTCTGGGAATTCAAAGCTACCACTTTCGTTTTTGATGATAGTCCTTGGCACTACTTTCTCCTGACCGCTTTTACTAATGTAAGACTAGGGAGACAGCATATTGTTTTTGAAAACACATGCTTGAGGCTCTGAGGTCTCAGGTAAATCCCCAGCAGTGCTATCATCTCTTTAAGAAGTGGCGGTGCATCCTGTTGAGTGCACACATTACCATGTGGAAGGACCCAGGTTTGAACCCCCAACTCCCCACCTGCAAGAGGGAAGCTTGAGGAGAGGTGAAGTGGGCCTTTAGGTGTCTTGTCTCAATTTCTCTGCCTTATAATGCAAAATATGGCCACCAGGAGCGTTGGATTCATTGTGTAGGTACTGAGCCCCTGGTGGCAAAAGGGAAAAAAAAAGTTTCAGATCCTTAACCTTGGGGCCCGGTGGTAGCACACCTGGTTGAGTGCGCGTTACAATGCACAAGAACCCAGGTTTGAGCCCTGGGTCCCTACCTGCAGTGGGAAAGCTTTGCAAGTGGTGAAGTAGTGTTGCAGGTGTCTATCACCCCCTCCTGGCTGTCTCAAGATAATTAAAACACTGCTGGCACCCCGACCTCGGCTCCCTTGTGCTTTACAGGTAGCTGTCAACCACCTGGCTCAAAGTAGCACCCAACTGAGGTGATCTGGGTCCCAGCTTGTTTACACCTGACTCTAGTGTTAAATGGCTGTTAGATATTCAAACTCTAGAATACTTAGTATATAAAATCTCTTCTGGTTCCACAACATGAAAACATGAAATGGTGGGATGTAGGTTCTAGGTCACTTCAGCTTCAGAAGTCTCTCCCAAAGTTAAGACTTTCTGTCCAAAGCTTATGCAGGAAAAGTATCAACAGGTTTTTGTGGCAAGGGAGGTCACAGATTCCTATCAATTCACACTACACCCTCTTCTTGACCAGAGCAATGTTCTAATGGCATCTATCAATCCTGCAGACAACTGGGAAACCTGTCTGGATTTTAGTTTGAGCAGAGAGGGAGTGGGGCTCTGCAGGGAGGGGTCATCTCTTCCCCACCAGCTCTAAGTGTCAGACACAGTTGAGGGGGGCAGTGCCCTAAACATCAAGTTTATTGTGCTGTTTTCATACCCAACCCCTCACCCATCAGGGGACTGCAGTGGGAAGGATTTTTACAGTGCCTGCGTGCCTCCCCACCACGTCCCCCCGCTTCTCAACCCTCAAATTCACCTATCCGTGGTCCACTGAAACGCAGCGAGTGACAAGGGCCGAGGAGAAACAAGTAACTCCTGAGAGGGCCGGAGGAAGAGGGACAGGAAAATCGATCCCCCGCACCTCCGGTGTCCCAGGAGAACACAGAGGTCAACAAACAGTCCATGCCATCCAGCCCTCGGGCTGGGGGAGAGGAAGATGATGGTAACACCAGCACAGATGGGCTGGCGGCTTAAGTGCCAGGTGTCGAGTGGAGGCTGGGGCAGCAAACGGAGGAAGAAAAGCTTTCTTTGCAGATCCGAGGAGCCAGAAAAGAAAGAACTTGGGCCACTTTCCTCTTGCCCTTGGCCCTCTGGAGCGCTGGGCAGCGCGCATCTTTGCACTTCCTCCAGGGGACTGAGCACTCAGTGGCTGGGGGAACGGGCCTTGTGGAACAGGTACACAGGACGCTGGAAGCCTGAGGAATAGCACATCCTTAGGGGGGCTGCCAGGGTTGGTCTGCACCCCCAGTCAGAAGTGGACTCCCCCACCTCACCCCCAGTAAGCCAGCCTTACCTCTGGCGGTGTTTTGGGGTGTAGCCACAAGCTCATAGCTAGAGAAGCCCACCTCTGGAGAGGTCAAGTAGGAACAGAACTGCTCTGGCTTCAGCTGGATTCGGAAATAGTTCTTATAGATGGTTTCCTAGGGAGAAGGCCAACAATGTCAGCCAGCTATTTCAGAGAAGACAACTGGTTGGGCCCTTCCCACCCAGCCCACCAAGTCCCTCTCTGAGCAAGAAGTCCTCAACTACATGGCAGGCAGCCCCACTTCCCTCCAAGCCCCACTCACCGTGAGTCCCTTTCTCCTGTTGTAGGATGACCAGGGCTGGGGCTCCAGGACCAGGAGCCCCCCGGGGCGCAGGTGCCTATAGATGCGGCGGAACATGCGCTTCAGCCCTTTGTCCCCCCAGTTCAGGTGCACCCACTTGGTGAGGCTGAGGCAGAGCACCACGTCGTACTCGGGCCTTTGGGCCTCCACCAGCTCGTCTCGGTCCAGCACGTAGTTTCCCTGGGGATCAGAGTTGGGGGTGAGGTCAACAGAAGCACCGCATAGGCCCACGCTGTGGTTGCCCCAAGTCCCACTGTTGCTTCAGCCCTTGGCCAGTCTTCCAATGGGGTGAAGTCTTGTTCTCTCACTTTATACCCACCTGCCAACTTGCTGTTGTTGGTAAGCCAATCAGACATCAAGAGGGAGCCTGGAGAATTTCTAAAGCTACCCAACCATCCCTGGGCTCTCTGAAGTTGTGGAGTAGTAGTAAGACAATTCTGTTAAGGCTGGACCGAATTCTTGCTCCACTCTCTACTCTGTGAAGGAACCTCACCGGGGTCAGAAAGGGAGGCCTGGGGATCCTGCCCTGCAGTTGAGGCCAAGCTGGGGCCAACTCTCAGGCCTGTCCTTCCCTTCCTCCCAGAGAATCAAGGAGTCTCAGTCTCCCGGAACCTTCTCTAGGTTACATGGGCATCACCAACCTCTGCAAAGGCTATTCTCCCAGTGCCACCCAACAGGGCCAGCAGATGAACTCACAGGCTCATGCTTTGGAGATCTGTGTGCTTTTGGGGGACACTGAGCTAATTAGAGCAAACCACTTCATTTTCTGATCACAAGACCCCCCCCCCCCCCATCTAATGAAAGAATGGTCCCTGAGGGTGGAATCTGTAAATATACCTCCCTCTCAACTGGGAGATGACAGTCTGTATGACAGGCCTGGCTGGGAGCTGGGCAGAAGCTGTACCCGTTGAGGTGTGTGAAGCTTGTCTTAAATAGATGGGAGACACCCGTCGCAGCCAGCCCCAAACTGGTTCTTGAGGAGCAGGATCACCCCCCGCCCATCCATTCACATCTCCCAACAGCCCCTGGACCCTCTTACCGTGACAAACACGACATTGTTTGGGAAGACGGTTGTGTCTGCTCCATCCAAGGGCACTTGGGGTGCAGCAATGGGCCCGCGGCTGGCCGTCAGCGAGGCCGGGAAAGTTTTCTTCTGGACAGGGGCCGGGGCCCCCGCCTCGCCCTCAGTCCCCGGGCCCCCCTCAGCAGTCTGGGAGGGCAGCCACAGCTGCTCGGACAGGTAGTGGCGGATGTTCTGGCGGGCCGAGTGGACGAGCTGCGGGTCGATGTCCAGGCCCACCATGCGGGCCGGACCCCATTTGCAGGCGATGCTCAGGGTCAGGTGGCCCACGTTGCAGCCCAGGTCGAGCACGTCACGACCCCGGAACCACTCGGGCTTCAGCACCCGCAGACGCACATCCTCGCACTTGGGGTTGCGGTACCCATAGTACTTGGAGTAGTTCCCGTACTGGAACTTGCTCTGTTGCTTTTTGAAACCGGTGGCGGGGAGTGTGTAGGGCTGGTGGCGGCCTCCTGCACTGGCTCTGCCCTTCTCCTTGGGGGCCCCCTGGGTCCCTGCCCGGGCGCCGGCCTCCGACTTGCTGGAAGTCCTGCGCCGTTTGCGGCGGGACGACGAGGAGGAGGAGGAGGAGGAGCGGCGCAGAGGTAGCCGAGGTGGCAGGTGCTGGGAAGGAGCCTGCGGGGCCCTGCAGGGCCGAGGGGAGCGGGGACACCACCTCGTCCCTGCAGTTAATGGCTGTATTGAGTTCATAGGGCTGGGGGGCGTCCCGGTTCTGGCTCCGGGGCCGCGGCTGCTGCTGCGGGGTGCCCTCCCCCTGGAGCGACGGGGTGAGCGGGGTGGCGGGCGGCGCGGCCTGGCTCTCGCTGCCCCCAGCCGCCGGCTGCGGCGGGTGGTGCTGACCCCGGTGCCGGTGCCGCTTACGGCCGACCTTGAGCGGCGAGGCCAGCACGACGTGGGCCTCGTCGGTGCAGGTGTTGAGACTGAGCGGGTCGGTGATATCTTTGGGGATCAGGATTTCCACGGGGTCGCGCCCCTTGGCCGGGAGAGGAGATGACTTGGGGGTCTCGGCATTGAGCGCGCGGCTCACCTCCTCGTCCAGGAGGCTATTCAGGTTCAAGGGGTCAAAGATGTTGCCCCCCAGGAGAAAGTTGGAGGGCAACACTGAGTCACAGTCCGAGTTCACCCGCCGACGCCGCTTGAAGGCCGGGTGCTTGAAGCCGCCGCCCCCCACGTTACAGCTGTTCCTGCGCTTGCCCCCGCCTCCCCCGGGCGGCCGGTGCGGCTGGTAGCCATTCCGGGGGCGAGGAGGGGCCGGGGGCCCCAGCTCTGTCCCGCCCCCGCTCCGTCGCTCCTCCCCCAAGTCCGGGGGAGCCGCTCGGCCCTGGGGATCCACCTGGGGGCCGTCCCCTCGCTGCGGCTGCGGCGGGCCGCCCCGCGGGGTGGAAGGGGCGCCCAGGCTGCCCTGGGGGCTCGGGGACCCCGCGGGGCCGCCTCCTCCGCCCTTCTCCTCTTTGAGCGGCGGCGGCGGGGCCGGCACCAGGAAGGGCTCCTTCTCCGCCGCCATCTCGATCATTTCCTCCCCTTTACTCCGTCCCGGGCGCGGGAGGCCGAGAAGGGGTGAACCAGAGGGCTCAACACCCACCCCCCTCACCCCCGCCCGCCTCGGTGGCTGCCTGCTCCCTCCGCCCTCCCTCGCGTGCGCGCGCAGCTCGGCCCGCCTCGCCTCGCGCCCGCGCGCCTCCCCCCAAGGGCGCCCCGCTCGCCCGCGAGACCAAAACAAGATGCCTGCCAGACCCAGGCAGCCCGAGGCCTAAACCGCGCGTGCGCCGACCTCCTTCGCCGCCGCGGCCGGGAGCGCGCACCGCCCGAGCGCGTGCCCCGGTTCCGGAGCCACGCATGCGCACTGCACCGCCACCCTGGCTGCGCGCGCAGCGAAGTCCGGCTCAACTTAACGGCTCCGGGAGTTTAAATATTGCCCCCGCGCCACCCCCCTAAAAAAAAAGCCCACCGCCCCACACTGACGCCCTACTTCCCTTCGCAGCTACGTCCGTCCCCACTGATCTCCTTTGTCTCTGCTGCGCGAGCCCACCCACCGGAGGCGGGGGACCGAGAGCGGGTGTGTAAAGGTCTCCTTGACACCGACCCTGGTTGCTGAGGAATGAGCCTCGGCGGTCTCCGCCCGGCTCTAAACCCTGCGGCCTCCCCACCCCGCCTCCTTCCTCCACCCCCCCTCCCGCGGGCGGCGCCTGCGCACACCCTCCCGGGCTTGCGCGGGGAGAGGCAGCACGTGCAAGCGGGGACGCCCCGACACGGAGGGCGGGGCGGGGCCAGTGACGTCGCTTCCTCAGGTTCGGCGCACACAGCGTGCGTCAGCACGACTCCAAGGGGCGTGACCAGGGAGGGCCTGTTCATGAATTATTCATGATCCCACACTATCCGCCCACCCGCTTAGAAAGGCTTCCGAGGGAGCGCCGGGGAAGCTGTAGCAGGCCCAGAGCGGGGCTTCGTGCTCCGTAAAGCGCGGGAGGTCATTCAAACTCACCCCCTTGGGCAACAGTCTCTGCTGAAGTGGGGGAAAAAAAAGGAATGGCACTAACACAGCCGACGAGGTCCAACTTCCTCTTCCCAGAAATGGCCGAATGGTTGTCTCGCTCCTCCGCCTTCCCCACTAGCGATCACCTGGGGACACCACGCCCACCCCCTCCCTTCCACCGCACCCCGGCCACGCCTGCCGACACCCCCTTCCCAACGGAGTAACAGCCACGCTCAGACTTCTCCAAGCGCCCGCGGCGGCTTTGGGCCGCCTTATATATAAAGACGAGTGTGGGCGGGAACGAGGCTTTGACCCACTGGGAAGGTGCTGTCGGGCACCCTTTCCTGGGGAAGCCCTTTCTCCCCGCCAACAGTGGACGGAGTGCGGGTCCTATGGCTGGGCAGGACGGGAGAAACTAAAGTGGGGTTCAGAATATAGTCTAGTAAGGAGACTGTAAGGAAGACAAAGCATCAGGGGACGAGAAGAGGAAGGGAGAGACAGCTTGAGTTAGCGAGATCAGTAAAAGCTGAAGTGCTTCAGGGACAATCAGGCGCGGTGCCGCCGCCTAAAAGAGGGAAGCCGACAGGGATTGTGGGAGATGTAGTTTCTCTGGGCGTGCCACGGGAAGATGGCGGTGGTGGGTCAACCGCGCAAGCGCAGAGGCGAGTCCCAGCTGCGCCTGCGCTGCAGCCCTGGCCGCGCGCCATTGAGCTGCGGACCGCGTGCCGGGCCTCACACCTTTACTAGGTTGGCGGGAAAGCGGAGCCATAGGCGGAGGGTTTGCAGAAGCGCTGCCCAAGCTCGCTCTGCCCCTCGCCGGGGGCCCTCCTCGCCCCGGAAGGTAGCGCCCCCCCCCCCAGCCCCGTTGTAGATGAAGGCGCAGCCACCCCTGGCACCTGTCGCCCTGAGGCCTGAGGAGAAATTTTCTCCTCAGGGAGACCCCCACCTCCGCTCACAGTCAGAGAGTCTGGGGGCGCCAAGGAACCCCCTAGAGTGAGCAAATACCCCCCATACCGTAGTGGGAGGAGGCACAAGGCGGGGCAGTCTCTGCGGGGTGCCCGAGGGGTCGGTCAGGGCCGGCTGCCTGGCTCTCCGGAAAGTCTTTCTTTTGGTTCATAATGTCACACACACACAAAAAAAATCAGAGGTCTGGGAATGGTGTGGGATCTGAGGGTTCATGTCCCCCCCCCCAAAAAAAAAAAGGTTTGAGGAGGCTTGAGGCAGGGAGTGGGGGGGTTTCTGGGAAGAAGCCGAGGGTCCGAGTGACCCCACGGAGGAAGGGCTGTGTTTGGGGGACCTGAGGCCAGGTGGTTATTTTTAGGGGGGGGTCCCTCATAGGGTTTATTGGGAAGATTCTGTGGAAACACCCCCAGTGGTTCTGAGTTAGGGTCTTGGGCTGTGCCCAGTAAACACAGACACACGCATGCACACACGCCCCACTCCTTCCTCAAGCCCTGCTCAGCTCTGGCTGATGGTGGGTGGGGCCGGGATTGAACCTGGGACCCCAGAGCCTCAGACGGGAGAGACTTTTGCAACCCCCAAACCATTGCCAACCGGTGGACCAAAATAAGCCCGCAGAGGTCCAAGAAACACGAGACTTGAATGCCCCAAAGACTCCAGCTTTAAAATGTTGAAAAATATATTTTTCAAAAGTCAGTTGTTATTTATGCATTTAAGAAAATTTTTTACCACCCCTCACCATTTTAACCAGAATAAACTACTCAGCTTTGGTTTATGGTGGTGTAGGAGACTGAACCTGGGACTTTCAGAGCCTCAAGCATTAAAGCCTTGCATAACCATTATGCTATATTCCCTGCCCTCCTGAATAATTTTGCTATAACTTACTAGGAGTTTTTTAATTTTTTTATTATCTTTATTTATTGGATAGAGACAGCTAGAAACCAAAGGGAAGAGGGTGATAGAGAGGGAGAGACAGACACCTGCAGCACTGCTTCAGCACTCGCAAAGCTTTTCCCCTGCAGGTGGGGGCCAGGGGACTCGAACCTAGGTCCTTGGATGCATTATAACATGGGCACTCAACCAAAATGTGCCACCACCCAGCCCAAAAGTCTTATTTTCACAAGAGAGGAAAAGCCAGAGTAGTGTTGAGCTCTGGAATATGGAAGTACTGGGATTGAACTTGTGACTAGGACCCAAATCATGAAAATGCTGAGTTAATGTAAATGTTTTCACAAAAAAATATTTGCCAGTAAAGCAAAGTTAGTGTGAAGAATGACAATGTTTTTGAAAACTTGCACATCTGGCTTAACTGAAGACAGATTTTCCTCATTCTCTGGACTCAGTTATGCTTTCTTCTTTAGGCTGAAGTATATAAAGAAATTTCAGTTAGCATAGTTAGGTAGATGGTCTTTGATCATACTTTGAGAACTGCTGAGCTAAAAATCATAAAATCAGCACAATGATTTTTAGTGTTCAAAGTGAAAAACTATTTTTGGTACAGCTCACTTGCTTTCCCTTGGTTTCTTTTATTAGTAATTTCTGAGTTTCCCATCTTCTTCCCCCTTTTATCTGAGGGTGTTGAGTAGGTAGGTTCTGATTTATTGAACTTTTCTTTCACACCATGAAACTTTATTGGATTTTTTTTTCCTTTTCTTATTTTCATTTCAAGTAAAAAGACAAAAATTAAATCCTCAGTTGTTATTCCTGGGTCTAGAGCCCATAGTTAGTCCTTTGGAAACTGGTTTGATGAAAGTTAGTGATATTTTGCACATTAACTGTCTTTTTCTGTTTTTCTCTCTCTGAATTGCATCTCGGTAGTTACTATTCATCTCCAGCAGAGGAGCAGACTTGAGTTGTCAGGAAGCAACTTCTTGGCTTTCACTTTTCTGTTGATCAGGTTAGACATTTCCTTTAAAAGTAATGTTTTTAACCACAAACACCTTTCCTTCTAGATAAAGGGGAACATCACTATTGATCGGTTTCCTACTATTGATCACTATTGATCGGTTAGGAGCTCAGTAGTCCATCATTCTCTCCAGTGGGCTGTGGCTACAGGAACACAGTTTGGCCTACAGAGGTCAGTATATGCTAGGTAATGATTTATTATTATTATTATTTACTTATAAAAAGGAAACACTGATTTTAACCTAACTGCAAAAGTTCTGCATTCAGACTTTTCGATATTATTTTAAAAATCTGGTGCTCATGTTGGTAGCACATAAACAAAATAATCTATAATACAAATCGCTTTTAAATGGTAGTAAATATATATGTTCTAAAATGCTGGTGATGCAGAAGAGAACACTGTGGATCCTTCCTGTCACTCCCTCCACTCCCCTGAAACCTTTGTATCAGTGTCTTAACTATTCTTCAGAGATATACAGCATATATGTAGGTGTAGACTGAGAAACATCAAAATTGTCATCGCAAGTACACTAATTTTTATTTTGCTTTTCTTATTTCGTTTAAGTCTTGTAATTTACCTTCATAAGGACTTACAGTCGTTTTTCAAATTCTAGAGTTTGAGGTGTTTTGTTTTTTTTTCTGGAGAAAAGTTTAGGGGTTGGAAGTGATGGGATAAGCTAGAAACAGAAAATTTCTCATTAATGGGGAAGAAAGGAAGTTGCTATAAGATATTGGAGATAGGATATGAGGGCGATCTGGCTGTGACATCTGTCACCCCATTGATTGCCAGGGTTGATTCGGCTGGTCTGGCTGGCTAGGTGGGTGTCCCCTTCCTTCCTCACCGCTCCATGTGTGTCCCTCCCGAAGCTCAGCACTTGGTCGAAGAGGATGGCCTTCCGCGAATAGAGGCGGACAGGTCTTAGGTCGAGGGTATACAAGTAGGTGTGCTCCCCTGCTAGAACCTCCAAACAAGCTTTCAAGATATTGGAGTTAGTCACATTTATAGAAGTAAGAAAAGGGGAGCCAGGCAGTGGTGTAGTGGGATAAGCAAAGCACAAGGACCAGCTGAAGGATCCGGGTTTGAGCCCCGGCTCCCCACCTGCAGGGCGGGGTCACTTCACAGGTGGTGAAACAGATCAGCAGGTGTCTTTGTCTCCCCCTCTCTGTCTTCTCCTTCTCTCTTGATTTCTCTCTGTCCCATCCAACAACAATAATAATAACAACAACAATGATGATAAACAACAAGGGCAACAAAAGGGAAACAATAAAGTTAAAAAATATTTTTAAAAAAAGGAACAGAAAATACTGAAGATCATTTACAAATGTGTGTCCACTATGCTCTGACCACATAGAGTCAACCCCCTAACTCCTTTTGAATTCTTCGTTTATCTAGAGAGAGGAATTCTGTTTCCTGAATAGCTTTACTACAGCTGGGTTGTTTAGGGGTCCTAACACTTTCAGGCCACTTAAAGCAAAGGTGGGGAACCTTTTTTTTCTGCCAAGGGCCATTCGGATATTTATAACATCATTTGTGAGCCATTCACAGCTTAAAGATTAGCCCTTAAGGTTGCTGTGATAAAGCTTCTAGATCTAGGGAATTTTGAGTTCTGCCTGTGGTTGCCTTGGCAGGGCCAGACCAAATGATATGGCCCATAGGTCAGGTGTTCCCCATTTCTGCTTTAAAGGGAGTATATATAAGAAAAGATGTATTTTAGGATGATTTTGTGTTTCTTTATGGTGAGAGATGACGAGAGGTGGAACATAAAGTTTCAGGTCCAGGACCTTCACACCCACAGCCCGATAAAAGATAATTGAGAAGAATAGAAGTCAGTTACTGCCAGGAAGTAACACTGGTACTCTGTGCAGAAACAGCCTCTCCTTTCTCCTTGCGTATTTTTTCATCTGTAAAAGGGGAGGAATGACAGCATGACTTTTTTTTAAATTTTATTTTTTTTTATTTATTCCCTTTTGTTGCCCTTGTTGTTTTACTGTTGTAATTATTGATGTCGTCGTTGTTGGATAGGACAGAGAGAAATGGAGAGAGGAGGGGAAGACAGAGAGGGGGAGAGAAAGATAGACACCTGCAGACCTGCTTCACCGCCTGTGAAGCGACTCCCCTGCAGGTGGGGAGCCAGGGCTCGAACTGGGATCCTTATGCCGGTCCTTGTGCTTTGTGCCACCTGCACTTAACCTGCTGAGCTACAGCCCGACTCCCAGACGTTTTTTTTTTTTAACTAGCACTACTCAACTCTGGTTTATGGAGGTGTTTGGATTGTATTGCAGATTTCAGAGCCTCAAGCATGAAAGCTTTTGCATAATCACTGTGCTGTCTCCCCAGTCTCTATGTACTTTAAGTGTTTGCTTTCCATGCATACTGTGATTAAAGAGCTGTGAAGGTCTGAGCCCAGACTTTTGGGAGGTAGCAGCACAATTGATAGCACAGCCTTTAAGATCAAATAGGGCTTTTTTTTTTTATTCTATTTTTTTTATTGGTGACTTAGAAAAAAGGGTCAGTTAGGTTTTAACCACTTATCAATTGCTTAATACCGCTAAATCCTTCTGAGCCTTAATACCCCCAGTGTAAATAGTATTACATAGGTTAATTGTGGGAGTTAAGTGAGAAGACAGGTGAAAAGGGTAAAGAAAATAATCAGTGCTTAATTAGTGTTGGTAGAAAGAATGAAAAATGCTGACTTTGTATAAAGTTTCACATGAAGCAGCAATAAAGAGAGAGAGAGAGAGAGAGAGAGAAAAGCCAGAGTAGGATTCTGGCACATGTGGTGCCAGGGCTTGAACTGGGAACCTCAGGCATGAAAGTCTGATGCCCCACTCGTTGAGCTACTACCCCAGCTGCAAGGTACTATATTCTTATGCCTTGCTTCTCTGGGGACTTAGCATCAGTTACTAAACATTTCTGAACTGTGAGGAGAGTGTTAGGATTCAGTGCACTGGGGAAGTTTTCACTAGAAGATGGAAGTGGAGGGAAGACACACACACACACGCACACGCACACACTCACATTAAAAAGGGAGTTCTCTGTACAGAGAGACCTCTGAATTAGTCAGGTAATTACTGAGTTATTTGTTTTTAAGCATTAAGGACATTTTCAAGAGATGAGGCATCCCTGCTGAAGGAAACACTAACTCCTAAAACAATCCACACTCTGCTGTAAACACTGCACAACTAACTAAACTCCATCACTATCACTGCTCCTTTCACCTGCTCATAGTTGCCTGCCTCATGTTGAACATGGTTCTAGGCACTTAAACATACGAAAGATCATTGCTAATCTTGAGCACAATAATTCTCATGGTCTCCCAGCATATAATTGACCCTGACAAGGAGGTAGATGTGCAGTCAAGATAGCAGTAGAATGTAGATCAAGGGTTCCTGGCACACAGATCTTCAACTCAGGAACACAGGGAGAATGACAGTTTAATATCATGTTCACTCAGAGTCATAGCAGCTAACTTTCTTTTTCCTAGCAGAAGCACCTAGAAAGTAAAACCTCTGAGTTGAGAGATGGCAGCATCACAGAACAAAGAAGGTGAGTCAAGGGTGAGGGAGGCTCGCTTTGTAAACATTCATTTTCTCCTTCACTTCCAGCCCTTGATCATGTGAACATCCTTCCCAGCAAAGGAAAGTTCAGCTCATAGTGTATTTTGTGCTCCTGTTAATTATATTTCTGGTTGCTCTGGCTAACATACATATGACTTGGAATGAAATGTAAGCTCAAAGAGAGAAAAGAAACACTGAAGTTATCTATAACATAAATTTCCATGTGGTAAATATCAGCAAAATTAAGGGACTTCAGAGGAAAGATAAATTACTCATACCCAGGAGGAGGAGTGCCTCATCTGTAGATTTCCTTATTGTATTTTTTTAAAGTTTTTCCATAAAATTTTTCTCAAGTAAGAATAGAAAGAAGTGAACAGGAAATAAAAACATTTATTGCGTAGTTCACTTCTTTGTCATGTACACACACAGGTTCTAGTCTGGCCCCCACTGCCATGAAGGTTTGGTGCTGCTGTTCTCCTACCCCTCCCCTGTACCCCTTTTCTTTCCCTCTCTTCCTTTTTTCCTTTTTTTCCCCTCCCTTTCTCTTTCTGAAAAAATAACTTGGAGTGGTAAAGTCTTGGAGATGATAAAAAATAAAAATACTTGAAGGGGGCCGGGCGGTAATGCAGCAGGTTAAGCGCACGTGGCACAAAGCACAAGGACCGGTGTAAGGATCCCGGTTCGTGCCCCCGGCTCCCCACCTGTGTGTGGGGGAGATCACTTCACAGGCGGTGAAGCAGGTCTGCAGGTGTCTGTCTCTCCTCCCCTTTCTTCCCCTCCTCTCTCGATTTCTCTCTGTCCTATCAAAAAAAAAAAAAAATCGAAAACGTGGCCATAGGAGCAGTGGATTTGTACTGCCGGCACCGAGTCCCAGCGATAACCCTGGAGGAAAAAGAAATTGGGGGCCGGGTGGTGGCTCACCTGGTTGAGCGCATATATTATATTGTGCAAGGACCTAGGTTCGAGCCCCTGGTCTCCACCTGCAGGTAGAAAGCTTTACTAGTGGTGAAGCAGGGTTGCAGGTCTGTCTCTCTCCCTCTCTGTCACCCCCCTCCCTCTTGATTTCTGGCTGTCTCCATCCAGTAAATAAAGATAATTAAAAAAATTTTTTTAACTTGAATAATTGACCTATTTTGAAGCTTGTATTTATACATTTGGATTATTCATTGTTTCCTTTAGTGAATTTCCTTTCAGAATAATCAGTCTATGTCTAAAACATAGTTATACTGGACATAACTCCAGACTGCTTGATCACAATCTTAAGGCAGGGTGGGGAATGGCGCAAAGCCTAAGAACTTGAACTTGTTAGAAACTCCAGACTGGGGGGAGTTGGGCGGTAGCACAGCGGGTTAAGCGCATGTGGTGCAAAGCACAAGGACCTGCGTAAATATCCCAGTTCCAGCCCCCGGCTCCCCACCTGCAGGGGAGTGGCTTCACAAGTGGTGAAGCAGGTCTGAAGGTGTCTCTTTCTCTCCCTCTCTCTGTCTTTCCTTCCTCTCTTGATTTCTCTCTGTCCTATCCAACAACGACATCAATAACAACAACAACAATAACCACAACAATAAAACAACAAGGGCAGCAAAAAGGAATAAATAAATAAATAAAAATTTTAAAAAAGAAACTCCAGACTGGGGGCTGCTGGTGGAACATCTGTTAGAGCAAACTGATTAGAATGCGTGAGCACCCGGGTTCAAGCCCTGGGTCCCCACCTGTAGGGGTAAACTTCCCAAGTGGTGAAGCAGTGCTTCAGGTATCTCTGTTTCTCTCTCCTTCTCTAGATCCCATGTCCCTCTCTATTTCTTTGTCTCTAACAAATAAATAAAAATATTTTAAAAACCTATAAAAACAGCAAAATCCAGATCATTCTGGTCAATGGGCAGTTTTTTTGACATTCTCTGTGCTTAGGCCCATATTTCATAAGGTCCACTTGTCGATCAAATTTCTTTCAGAATGTGAGAAAGGACTAAAGAAGATCTTTGCTCCACCTGCACAAAAATTGCTTGGTCTGGTGGCCTGTAGCTCTAATTCATCCCAAGAGGAGGTCCCAAGGATCAGTTCTCCAGAGGCAGAGCCCAGACCGAACCTGACAAAGGCCCAGCTAGAGAAGAAGGAGAAGGCTGCTGCTGAAACTGGGCTAGGCAGTGGCCGGGGGAAAAAAGGAAAGACTCAAAACCCCAAGAAAACAGAGAAGAAAGGAAAGGTACCAGTCACGTTGTTGGGTCTGGTGGGGCAGTTTCTCCTAGACAAACAGAATATTTTCATCTTAGGGAGATTTAAGATTTATCATGTACTTTCCTTTTTCTGTTTCCATACTCTCAGAGATGAAAGTTATTTTGATGAAATCGTTGAGCAGGAAACACTGGGTGGGTTGTGCTAGGTGGGGCGGAGGTGAGAGTAAGAGAGAGACTTTATAAGCCCACTTCTTTTCTTGGACTCCTGTAATTTCTAGGTGATCTGGGATGGAGTTAAGGAATCTTTTGGTACCTTGACTTCTTCCTGCCAGTCTGTGAACTCACTGCCTCATTTGAAAGAGGCTTCCTAACTGGTCAGAGAGGAGGACCAGGGCAAGATGAACAGTTTTCCTCCCCTCCCCTGTTTCTGCAGGAAAAATCAAGCATTACCAATGAAGAATTTGAGGAGATTGTCCAGATTGTGTTACAGAAGTCCTTCCAGAACTGTTTGGGTATGGCTTATAGTAGGAGAGTAAGAGTTTTAGTTTGGAAAAGAAACTTATCTCACATAATGGTTATACAAAGAAACTTTCATGCCTGAGGTTCCAAAGTCCAGGGTTCAGCCAGAACTGAGTAGTGCTCTGGTAAAAAAGAGAGAGCGAGAGAGAAAGAAAGAGAAAGGAACAGAAACTGTTCATCTCTATTTCTATTTTTCTACATCAGGAAATATAAGATGGGATTAAAAACTTTTTTTTTTTTCATTGCCATCAGAGCTATCACTGAGGCTTGGTGCTGACACTAAGAATTCTCTGATCCTGGCAGCCATTTTCCCTCCTCTCTCTCTCTCTTTTTGCTTCCAGGGTTCTTGATGGGGCTTGGTGCCTGCACTACAAATCTACAAATCCACTGCTCCTGGAGGCCACTTTTCCCACTTTGTTGCCATTGTTGCTGTTGCTGTTGTTGTTAATAGGACAGAGAGAAATCAAGAGAGAATGGGAAGACAGAGGCAGGGGTAGATAGCATAATGGCTATGCAAACAGACTGTCATGCCTGAGGCTTCGAAGTCCTAGGTTCAATCCCCTGCACCACTGTAAACCAGAGCTGATCAGTGCTCTGGTAAAAAAATTCAAAAATGGGAGTCGGGCGGTAGCGCAGGTGGCACAAAGCACAAAGACCGGTGTAGGGATCCTAGTTCGAGCCCCTGGCTCCCCACCTACAGGGGAGTTGCTTCACAGGTGGTGAAACAGGTCTGCAGGTGTCTTTCTCTCCCCTTCTCTGTCTTCCCCTCTTCTCTCCATTTCTCTCTGTCCTATTCAACAATGACGACATCAATAGCAATAATAACTACAACAATAAAACAAGTGCAACAGAAAGGGGAATAAATAAATAAATTGTTGTTAAAATTCGGAGGCTCTTGCTGGCCAGGATAGCTTCACAGGCGGGTAACAGAGACGCGGAGACAACGGCTGGGCAGGGAAGCTGTATTTCTTTATTCAGGAACAACGATTCATAAACTAAGACAAACTAATCACCAAACAGAACTCTGCTGTCTCTTTGCGGTGGCACAAGCACTCTCTTACTCTCGAACTCAGGAACCCAGGAACTCTGTCACTCTGGAACTCTGGCGGGTTTCCTCGGGGCGGGGCCAAGCGGGCCCGCGAAATTTACAGGACTGATCTAATTCTCTTTGCAGGGGAGAACTAGAACCCAATGTAAAGCATACAACAATAAATAATATGAATAAATAAATAAATAAATAAATAAAAGAAGGGAAGACAGAGAGGGGGAGAGAATGATAAACACCTGCCTCACTGCTTGTGAAGCGACCCCCTTGCAGGTGGGGGGAGCCAGGGACTCGAACCATGACCCTTAAGTAGGTCCTTGCACTTCGTGCCATGTGTGCTTAACCCGCTGTGCTACAAACCACTCCCCTTTTTTTTTTAACTTGATAGGACAGAGAGAAATTGAGAGGCGAGGAGATAGAGAGGGAGAGAGAAAAATAGAGACACATGCAGGCCTACTTCCCTGCTCATGAAGTGGCCCCATTGCATGTGGGGACTGATGGCTTCAACCTGGGTTCTTGTGCATGGTAACGTGTGCCACCACCTGGCCCCTACATTTAAAAAATATTTTTATTATGTTTATTTATATTTATCTGTATTCTGACAGCAAGGCTATTACTAGAACTCTACACATAACATAATCCCACTACTCCTGATGGGTTCCTTTTTATTGTTGTTGTTGGATAAAAGGTGAGAAAAGATGGAAGAGAGGGGAGTCAGGCAGTAGCACAGCGGGTTAAGCACATGTGACGCAAAGCGCAGGACCTGCGGAAGGATCCCGGTTTGAGCCCCTGGCTCCCCACCTGCAGGGGAGTCACTTCACAGGCGGTGAAGCAGGTCTGCAGGTGTCTATCTTTCTCTATCTTCCCCTCCTCTCTCCATTTCTCTCTGTCCTATCCAACAACGATGACAATAATAACTACAACAATAAAACAAGGGCAACAAAAGGGAATAAATAAATAAATATTTTTAAAAAAAAGATGGAAGAGAGGCAGAGAGGAGAGACACCACACCATTTCCCCCCTGCAGATGTTCCCCAGTGGTGGCTTGGGACTTGAACCCATGTCCTTGAGCATGGATAAATGTGTGGTGTATCTGTGATCTCTATCTTGTGGCCCTTTAATTATTTTTAAATACTTCACTTCCTAGCAACATAATTATCACTAAATAACCTTAAACAGAGATACCGACTTTAAAAAAATCTTTTAATTAGGGAGTCGGGCTGTAGCGCAGCGGGTTAAGCGCAGGTGGCGCAAAGCACAAGGACCGGCATAAGGATCCCGGTTCGAACCCCAGCTCCCCACCTGCAGGGGCGTCGCTTCACAGGCGGTGAAGCAGGTCTGCAGGTGTCTATCTTTCTCTCCTCCTCTCTGTCTTCCCCTCCTCTCTCCATTTCTCTCTGTCCTATCCAACGACAACAACAATAAAACAACAAGGGCAACAAAAGGGAATAAATAAATAAAATAAAATATTAAAAAAAATCTTTTAATTAATTTATTGAATAAGAGATAAACTGATAGTGTTGGGGGGGGGATAGACACCTACAGTACTGCTGCACCACTTATAAAGCTTTCTCCCTGCAGGTGGGGACCAAGGGCTTAAATCTGGGACCTTGTGCACTGTTACGTGTTCTCAACCAAGTGTGCCACCACCCAGCCCCAGAGATACAGACATTTAGAAGAGTAGATAACATTAACTTCAGAATGTGATATAAAAAATGTCTAGATTAAAAAATTTATTTATTGGATTCAAGCCCCTGGCCACCACATGGGAAGACCTGGCAGGGAGAAGCTTTCCAAGTAGTGAAGTGGTGCTGTTGCAATGTTTATCTCCTCTCTCTCTCCCCCTCCAACCCCTCTCTCTCTTAATGAGAAAGGAAGAGGAAAAGAGAAGCAGAGCATCACTCTGACACATGCATTGCAGGGGATGAATTCAGGGCCTCATGCTTGAGAGTCCATTGCTTTGTCCACTGTGCCACCTCCCCAGGCTGCTCACTTGGATTTTTTAAATGTAGTTTCAACTTTTATATGTTTGCAATTTACTTAGAAAAGATAGGGTTTTTTTTTCCCCTTCAGATTTGAAGAACTTAGTTTTCATTTACTCTTAATAACACATTCTCAAATTGTTATATTTTATACTTAAATCTATGGTTCAGTCCCTGAGATCATCTCTATATGGCCATGAGTCTTAAGAGAATGATTTTCTTCTTCTTTTTTTGTAGAATGACTTTTTTGTTTGTTTTTAATATTTATTTATTTATCCCCTTTTGTTACCCTTGTTTTATTGTTATAGTTATTATTGTTGTTATTGATGTCATTGTTGTTGGATAGGACAGAGAGAAATGGAGAGAGGAGGGGAAGACAGAGAGGAGAAAAAGATAGACACCTGCAGACCTACTTCACTGCTTGTGAAGTGACTCCCCTGCAAGTGGGGAGCTGGGGGATCAAACCAGGATCCTTATGCTGGTCTTTGCACTTTGTGCCACATGCATTTAACCCGCTGCGCTACGGACCAACTCCTGAGAATGACTTTTTAAAAGATTTTTTTTTATGTGTTCTTTTACTCCTAAAGGATGTGTGACCAGGGAGGCTGTACAGTGGTAGAGACAGGACTTGTATGTGCAAGGTCCTGAGGTCAGTCCCTGACACAACATATGTTGAGTGATGCTCTGGTTCCTTTTTTTTTTTTTTTGTCTCCAGTGTTATCACTGGGGCTTGGTGCCTGCACTATGAATCCGCTGCTCCTGGAGGCTGTTTTTTTCACTTTTGTTGCCCTTGTTGTTTATCATTGTTGTTAATTATTGCTGTCGTTGTTGGATAAGACAGAGAGAAATGGAGAGAGGAAGGGAAGACAAAGAGGGAGAGAAAGATAGACACCTGCAGACCTGATACACAGCCTGTGAAGCAAACCCCCTGCAGGTGGGAAGCTGGGGACTCAAACTGGGATCCTAACACAGGCCCTTGTGCTTTGCGTCATTTGCGTCATGTGCACTTAACCCACTGAGCTACCACCTGCCCCCCCCTCGTTCTTTCTCTCTCACAAATAAGCAAATCTTAAGATGAAAAGTTTGAGGAACAAATAATATAAAACACAGCATATGAAATTTCTATTATATGTACACAATTCAACGAACATTGCCTGGCTACCCTGGAATGAGGGCAAGCAGTCTGGAAAAGGTTGCAGAGGAGTATAGATTTGAATTTTTCCTGAGAAAGACGTGGGAGTTCTGTGATATAACAAAGGTCCAAAGGTAAGTTCTTCCAGAAAACAGGAGACATTGTAGTGAAAGGTTGCAGTCTGAAAATAATAGAGTGATTATTTTCCTTCATTGTTTTTCTGCTTATAGTATTTTTTTTGAGAGTGATGGACTCTAGCCTTGATTTTTCAGACACCACCTATGCTCAGTCCATGGGATGTTCCAAGCTACACAAGGAACCAGAAATTGTTTCTTCTGCCACTGGTAATAATAGTGCTGATGGGTAAGTTGGCCCAATGAGGCAGCTTGATCCACAGGGTGGGCTTAACACTGATAAATGGTCATCTGTTTGCCTGCCTGTCTACCTAGTAATATGCCATACATCCGTTCAGGAAAGAAAACTCTTTGAATTGGGAAACAGAGGCAAGCAGAGAGATAAAATGATCTCTGGAAGTTTTAAGAGAACCTCAGATTCTTTGTCCTGTTAGTGTGTTTGTTTTTAAAGAGGAATACTGAAAATCACTTCATTTAACATTTTTATTTTAATTCTCTTATTTTCAGAGAGAGGGTAATGATAACTCATATTCTAGAGATTTCAGCTTCTCAGGAAGATAGACTCCCTGAAATAAAGACATCTGTAACAGACCAGCCAGCTCCTGTACCCGCTGTGAAGAAAATCAGTAAATTATCCTCAAATAAAAGAAAGAAGGAGACGCGTAAGTAAGACGCGTAAGACCATGAGCAGTGGTCAGGGTCTTCAGCCCAAGACTCGAAGCTGTCAGGCTTTCTCTGATTTTTACTGTGTACAAAGATCATCTCTCATCTCTCCACTCTACAGTGTTTTATTTTTATCTTCCTAGAAAATGAGAATGTGGAAAAAACTCAGAGTGGACCTGAGCACAGGCAGAAAGACCAACCCAAGAAAACAGCTCAGGATCCTTCTCAGAGCAGGAACCACCAGGAAGAGGAGGAAAGTGGCTTTGGTGAGTTCAGCTGTGCTTCTGTCAGACCTCCTTGGATTGGAAAACTGGAGATGGAGGGGACCTCCTTGGATTTGAAGACTGGAGATGGAGGGGATTGGTTAAGTTATCAGAGCTATTCTGCAAAGACTGGAAATTATCACCTTCAGCCACTTGTCAGAGGAAGCTCTGCTGAGGAAGAGGAAAAGCTCATTCATTCAGTTACTCATACAGTCTAATTATTGGGTGATTACTGTATACAAGGCATTTTAGAAGGTGCTAAGTAATGCAGAGAAAATAAGTCATGTTGCAAGGAAGATAGAGGTGAGGAAGGCAGACAAAACTACAGGTCTCATGGGTGCAGGCCTATCGATTTCAATTGGAATGAGGGAGGAGGAGCACATTTTTAACTATCTTAATTAATCATTGTTTCCTGTTGTAGGTCAATGTCAAGTCTGGGTGCAGTGTTCCTCCCCAAACTGTGAGAAGTGGAGGCGGCTGCAGGGCAACATTGACCCTTCAGTCCTTCCAGATAACTGGTCCTGTGAACAGAACACAGGTAGAGGAGTAGAAGTGCTTTCCTGTTTTTATTATTTCTCCCTTTTCCTTCACGTATGATTTGGATTAAATACAATGATGGGGCCAGGAGATAGCACACCTGGGATCGCGCACACTTTACCATGCATGGGGGTCTGGGTTTGAACCCCCAGCCACCACACGAAAGGACCGGCAGAGGGGAAGCTTCTGAGTGGAGTGGTGCTGTACTATTATCTCTCTTCTTTCTCTGATTCTCTCTCTCCCTCTCTGTTTCTCATCCTTCATTTAGTAAAAAACAAAACAAAAAGATGACTCCAGGCATTGGTGGAGTCATGCAAATGTGAAGTTGTAGCCAAAACTATGATGGAAAGAAACACATTTGTCTGACCAGTCAATCCTGATTAGATAGATCACTGGTGTTGGATTGCTGAGTAAGAAGGGATATGCACTGTTTGAGGGGGATACAGATGAGATCCATCCTGTGGTTTAGAACTTTAGATTGCTCAGAATGACTTGGGGGAGTCAGAAGATAGCTCACTTAGTAGGAAGTACACCATGCAGCCCTGGGTTCAGTCTGTGACACTGCATGAAGAGTATGAAGGCGGGAGTCGGGTGGTAGCGCAGCGGGTTAAGCACATGTGGCACAAAGCGCAGGGACCGGCGGAAGGATCCCAGTTCGAGCCCCCGGCTCCCCACCTGCAGGGGAGTCATTTCACAGGCGGTGAAGCAGGTCTGCAGGTGTCTACCTTTCTCTCCTCCTCTCTGTCTTCTGCTCCTCTCTCCATTTCTCTCTGTCCTATCCAACAATGACAACATGAGTAATAACTACAACAATAAAACAACAAGGACAACAGAAGGGAATAAATAAATAAACAAATATAAAAAAAGAAAAGTATGAAGGCACCAGGGGAAACTCCATGAATGGAGAAGTCTCTTGGAAATAAAAAAAAGTGAAACAGTTGTCCCCATGCTACAAAAGTGAAAAAGAGAGAAAGAAGGGGGCTCCCAGATATCTCACCCTGGTAGAGTGTACACTTTACCACTGTCAGTGACCAAAGCCCCGCTCACATGGGAACACCATACAAAGTGGGGAAGCTTCTTCACAAACAGTAGATTGGTGACATGATGCTTCTCCTCTTTCTGTCTGTCTCTCCCTATGTCTTTCACCTTGTATCTGGAGAAAAAAAGTTCCTGGAAGTGGTAGAATTGTTCAGGCCTGAAGCCTGGGTGAAGCCCTGGGAGAGGTAGAGATAGAGACAGAGATAGAGGGGGGAGGAGAGATAAAATCAAAACTACCTGGAAGAGATTACAGTACTTTCACATAGTCTACTTATTTTACAGCTGAAGAGACAGTGGCAGAGCAATTATGTTACAGAGACAAAAACAGGATCAGACTGTGGGATTCAGGCAACAGAATTATGGGGTCTCTGTCTCTAGAGTGTAAGGACACAGCACTGCTATCCCGGGCTGTTTTCTTTTTGTTCAGTTCCCAAATGCCCTTTTGGTCCTGCTTGTTGTATGTTTTATTTTGTGTACTTACCTCTCCCCGGCTTGACATTCTCAGCTTATGAAGCTTTCCTGCTCCCGTCCCTTCTCTCTTTTGGCAGACTTGGCATATAATCGCTGTGATATCCCTGAGGAGACCTGGACAGGACATGAGAGTGATGTGGCGTATGCCTCCTACATCCCGGGGTCCATTGTCTGGGCGAAGCAGCATGGTTACCCCTGGTAGGGATCTGTGGAACAGAGTGACTCCTTCATGAACCTGAGAGAGGTAGACTCAGACAGGAAGGGGAGCAAGTGGGGCACGGAAGAACATAAAATAGTTATCTTGGAAACTGTCAGAGAGCATGTCTCCTGGGGGTTTCCAGGAAGTGGTATCCCCCTGGAAGAAAGGACCTGACAATTCTACCCTCAGGAAGTAGAAAGAGGATCCTGATTTGAAGGTAGTTTTAAGTCATTCAGGTATGAGAGATTTGTCCCTAATCAGAAAATTTTGTTTTTAGGGTTATTGGAATATGCTCTTACTAGATCCTGAGCTTGTTTGTACATTAAGAGAAGTCATATTGACATTTGGTAGTAACAAGAGGAATCTAACTTTAGGATCCTCTGTTTGCAAAACATACTCCCCCCCCTTTTTTTTTTTTTACTGATGAGCTTTTGTTTCTGTTTGTCCTCCTCTCTTCCATCCCCCAAACCCATCCATCCTCTCCAGGTGGCCAGGCATGGTAGAATCTGATCCTGACCTGGGAGAATATTTTCTTTTTGCTTCTCATCTTGATTCCTTGCCAGTAAGTTTTTCTCATTCAGGGCAGGTAGGTACTTAGGTCAATGTAATGAATGAATTCTTCCTAACAGATGTTTGGAGTTAGAAATATAGAAATAGCCAGCAGACTCAAGCAAAAGTAGGTACTTAGCTAGAGTGACAAACATAAAAATAGGTACTTACATGTAGAAACAAACTTGTGTTTAATTAGATATTAATTACTAGGATATGTATGAGTCTGCTAAATATACTTTGCTTAGGAGTTGTAGAATCAGGATGGAAGAGCATAGAGCAAGGTGACTTGGGAGTTAGGCTTAGAGCAGAAGGGGTTTGGTACCTCCTCCACCTCCCTATGAGTCCTCAGCTCTTCGGCCATTTCTGGCTAATAGCCCAAAGCAGGGAAAAGGATGGGAGGTTATAACTGGACCCTTTTTTGTTTCAGTCCAAGTACCATGTGACATTTTTTGGAGAAACAGTCTCTCGTGCTTGGATCCCAGTCAACATGATGAAGAACTTCCAGGAGCTGTCCCTGGAATTATCTGGGGTGGTAAGTAACCCTCAAGGATCAGTGGTAGTACAGAAAACTTGAAGACTAAATCTTATTTTAAAATTTTAATTTATTTATTATTGAATAAAGGCAGAAATTGAGAGGGGTAGGGGATATAGAGAGGGAGAGAGATAGACACCTGGAGCTCTACTTCACCATTTGTGAAACTTTCCCCCTGCAGGTGGGGACCAGAATCTTGAAACCAGGGCCTTTCACACTGTAGTGTGTGTGTTTAACCAGGTGCACCATTTGGCCCTAAACCTTCACTTTAGTAAGCCTAGTTTTCTCCAGGACATCAGGAGAAAGTCCTCACCTGATGAGACTGAGGACTCTCCTTTCTGATAGGATTGCAGCAAGATGGTTGTTTTTATTTTTCTTTTATTTTTAAAAAATATATATAATATTTATTTTACCAAAATGCTGTTAAAGTTTGGCTTCTTATATTGCTGGGGATTGAACTTGGAACCTTTGGTGCCTGAGGCATGCAAGTCTTTCTGCATAGTCATTATGTTTCCTTCCTAGCCATATATACACACATATATATTTTTTTTACTAGAGTAAAAATACTACTCAGCTCTGGCTTGTGGTGGTGCCAGGGATTGAACCTGGCAGCTCAGAGCCTCAGGCATAAAAATTGGCATAACTGTTATGTACTTTCCCCACACCATGATTATTTTTAACTTTTTAAATTTAGTTTTGGAATTTCTTTATTGGGGAATTAATGATTTACAGTTGACAGTAAAATACAATAGTTTGTACATGCATAACATTTCCCAGTTTTCGACATAACAATTTAACCCCCACTAGATCTTCCCCGGCCATCATGTTCCAGGACCAGACCCTCCCCCCACTCCCACCCCAGCGTCTTTTACTTTGGTGCAATATACCGACCCATGATTTATTTGTTTATCTGTGAGAGAACCAGAGCATCACTGTAGCATATGCAGTGCTGGGGATGGAACTTTCATGCTTGAGAGTCTTGTGCTTTAGTCGCTGCTCCATCTCCCCATCCCTACTCCCTACAGGACATTAGATAATTATTTTTCTTAGTCATCTTCTCTGCCTACAGGCAGGATGCCTTCCTGAGGGCTGGCTTTCTATAATTTAGCAGAAGCAGATGTGGCAGAAATGAGGGTACAGTGTACCTCAGCTTTTCTCAGTCTTGGCACTACTGAGATTTTAGACCAGATAATTCTTTACAGTGGAGAGCTGCCCTGTGCATTGTGGTATCATTAGCAGTATTCCTGAGTATTTCTGGCATCTGGACAGAAGCACCCCTGCTACTAGTTGCTGCTACTGAAAGTGATAAATGTCTTCTGTGGAAAAATCTTCCTTAGTTGAGAACCACTGAATTAACTAAATAATTTTTCCTGGGTGTGACCAGACTTGCAGATGACAAAGGCCCAGCAGTTCAGGCCCTTTAGTCCTATTTTTTTCAAATTTCTATGGGATTTACTTTGGAGATGACAACAAAATGTTGATTGAAAATATCACTGGGTTAGGCTAGGGAAATAGCTCACCTGATAAAGCATTGAACTTCCATGCCTGAGGCTCCTGGTTCTATCCCGGGTGCTGTGTGTATCAGAGTGGTACCCTGGCTGGCTTTTCTCTCCCTCTCTCCTGTGGAACTCTCTTCTTACATAATAAATACAATAATCTCAAAAAAAAATCACTAGAAATTGGTAAAGGGAGATTGTTTCTCTGAACTCAAAAGATTTAATAGTGGCATCATATCTATACCAGGAGCTGGAAATAAATGTAGTCAAAGAGAATGATAGGTAGCAGTATGTTGAGGCTCACTTCTGTAAATAGTTATCACTGATTCTAGTTTTCATCTGTTTCAGAAAAAGTGCCGGAACAAGGACTACATACAGAAACTGAAGGTAGCCCTGATGATGGCTCAGAAGGCAGAACAGATCAATATTCAGGTGAGAGAGTGTTCAGAGCACATATGCTCCTGTAGGACTTGAGATACAAGCCATAGACTCTCCAGTGCAGGAAAATAGCACATACTTCCTTTAATATTAGAGCCAACCTTTTCTTCCTGAGCCAGAGTCCTTTGCCTCCGTGAACCAGCCATTCTTTCTTCACCCTTGGACAAATGGGTTCTTCTCTCAGTCCAGACATACTTTGTGGGGCACTTGACCTATCTAACTTTTGGTATGATATATATTTATAAATAATATATCAATACTAAGTTTATGTTATATCAATGATATAAGGAATCAATATAAAATTAATATATTATTGTTACTTTATCACAAGGCTTATCACAGGGGCTCAGTGCCTGTACAATGACTCCTCCATTCCTAAGGGATATCTTTTTCCTTTCCTTTTCTCTTTTTTTAAAAAATATTTATTTATTCCCTTTTGTTGCCCTTGTTGTTTTATTGTTGTAGTTATTATTGTTATTGATGCTGTTGTTGTTGGATAGGACAGAGACTAATGGAGAGAGGAGGGTAAGACAGAGGGGGCAGAGAAAGATAGACACCTGCAGACCTGCTTCACCGCCTGTGAAACGACTCCCCTGCAGTTGGGAAGCTGGGGGCTTGAACTGGGATCCTTACACCTGCACTTAACCTACTACTACTGTCTGACTCCCACCCTTGTTTTTATTGTTGTAGTTATTGTTGTTATTGATGTCATTGTTGGATAGGACAGAGAGAAATGGGGAGAGGAGGGGGAGGACAAAGAGGGGGAGAGAAAGATAACCTGCAGACCTGCTTCACCGCCTGTGAAGCGACTCCCCTGCAGGTGGGGAGCTGGGGGCTCGAACCGGGATCCTTATGCGGGTACTTGGCTTCACGCCGCGTGTGCTTAACCTACTGCACTACCGCCCAACTCCCCCTTTTCTTTGTCTAATAGAAATAGGGAGAGAGGAGGAGAGGGAGAGAGAAAGCGACACTTGCAGCACTGTTGCACTGCTCTTAAGCCCCCCCCCCACACACACACAGGTGGGGACAGGACCTTGAGTCCATGTCTGCACACATGGTAATGCATGCACTGGTGGGCATACTCCCTGCCTGGCCCCTGGAAGACACATTCTAACTACTCTTTTGTTTGTTTTGTTTTGCCTCCAGGATTAACACTGAGGCTTTGCTATTTTTCTTTTTTCTTTTTTTCTTTTTTTTTTTTGATATGGGAGAAATTGAGAGGGGAGGGGAAAGCAGAGAAAGAGAGAAAGAAAGACACTTGCAGACCTGCTTAACCACCTGTGAAATGACTCCCTGCAGGTGGGGAGCTGGGGGCTTGAACCGGGATCCTTATGCCAGTCCTTGCATTTTGTGCCATGTGCACTTAACCCACTGCGCTACCATCCAGCTCCCCTAACTACTCTTTTCTTGAGCAAGTTCTTCTTTTTCTTGAGCAAGTTTTTCTTTTTCTTGAGCAAGTTTTTATTTTCAGATTATGCCTTTGATGGCAGGATGGAAACTGATAAGCAGTGAATTTTCCCTTCTTAGTTATTTGATGAGTTATAAATAAAATGGAAAAAGAGGTAATAATAATATATGTTATAATGTTATTTAGTTGTATGTAACATAATAATGTTTAATCACCCTAGAAGTCTAGATAAGCCTGACATAAACTTTCATATGAAAATGGTCAGGAATACAGATAGAAATTCCATTATCGGGGCTTGGGTGGTGGCACACCTGGTTGAGTGCACATGTTACAGTGCACAAGGACCTGGGTTCGAGCCCCCAACCCCCACCTGCAGGGGGAATGCTTTGCAAGTGGTGAAGCAGTGTTGCAGATGTCTCTCTGTCTCTCTCTCTCTCTCACCTCCTTCCCTCTCAATTTCTGGCTGTCTCTAGCCAGTAAATAAAATACAGATAATAAAAAAAAAGAAATTCCATTATCAAAATTTATAAGACAGAAGGCAAAAAGAATCCCTGGGAGAATAGATGATGATGCTTCTGTTTCTTGGTTCCCTCAGGCCCGGGTTGGTGTGTTTGGTTTCTGGAGCCGATATAGTGGATCTGACAACACTGGGGAAAGGAAAGGAGGTATGATAAGTATGACAAGAATGAGGGCTAGCAGGGGTGCTGTTCTCCATAGGGACAGAGCTGAAACTGTTTTATTTAATAATTTTTTATTTATTTACTGGATAGAGACAGAAATTGAGAGGGAAGGGGGTGATAGGGAGAGAGACACCTGCAAAACTGCCTCACCACTCAACAAAACTTTCCCCCTGCAGGTGGGAACTGCAGGCTTGAGCCTGGGTCCTTGTGCATTGTAATGTGCGCTCAATCAGGTGTGCCACCACCTGACCCCTGAAACTTCATTTTATTTTATTTTTAACTTTTAAAAAATATTTATCCTTTTTTATTGTTGTAGTTGTTGTTGGATAGAACAGAGAGAAATGGAGAGAGGAGGATAGAAGGATAAACACTTGCAGACCTGTAAAGTGCTTCTCCTGCAGGTGGGGATCCGGGGGCTCGAACCGGGACTCTTACGCCGGTCCTTGCGCTTTGCGCCACCTGCGCTTAACCCGCTGCGCTACTGCCTGACTCCCGAAACTTCATTATATAACCAACATAATCAGCCTAGTTATGGGATTTATAGTAAAAGACTGTTGATGGTGTGTCTAGGATAGATGTATAGATAAACAGGGACAGAAATGGGGAGAAAGGGGGTGGAGAGGGAGGCTACAAGCTGATTAGTGAAGGGACTTTAAGAAGTATGATAATCTAGGATAATGCTTTATGGAGAAAACACTACTTCGACATGAAAGGAAAAGTTAGAAAATTATGTGGAATCAATTCCATTAACTTATCACCTATTTTGTTGAGGAACTGTTTTAGGCTTTCCTCATTATTCCTTTTCTATACATATTGCTTTCTTTAGTTAACAGCCCAAATTCCTCCTCGGAGAAAGAAGAGGAAGAATCAGAGTTGGAGGAAGAAGTGGAAGACGAGGAAAAAAAGAAAAAAGTAAGATTGATTTTTGGGGACCCCTTTTAGGCAGTTTTCTAGTTTGGGGCATGTGGATTGCATGATTTTCTATCTACTAAGAAGCCATTTGTCTCTACCTTACAGTAGCACTGCCTGACTGGTCTTACCTCCCAGGGATCTCCAGGGAAGGATACTTTCCCTCTTCCCTTACTTACCCTGTTAACCCACATCTCGTCTCTAGAAACTCATTTCTTGATTATTGTCCCAGTTCTATGCTTCTTAACAAAGAAGTGTCAGAAAATAATTGGTTGCCTCTCTTCATTTCCCCCCCACCCCTGCAATGTGAACATTGAATATTCATCCACTTGTTTCATTAAGTCTCTTTAGGCATATGAAACATAACTTCCATATCTTTGTGGCACTAGAGATCAAATGCAGGTTCTGACTTGTGTTTTTACCACTGAGTCACCTTCCCTTGCCCAATTAAAGTTTTTAAAACATTTTTATTGATTTAATGATTGACAAGATTGTGGGATAAGGGATACAATTCCATACAATTCAGTCCCCACCACCAGAGTTCCATATCCCCTCCCCTCCATTAGAAGTTTCCCTATTCTTGGGAGTTGGGCGGTAGCGTAGTGGGTTAAGTGCAAGTGGCACAAAGTGCAAGGATCCACATAAAGATCTTGGTTCGAGCCCCCAGCTCCCCACCTGCAGGGGGTTCACTTCACAGGCGGTGAAGCAGGTCTGCAGGTGTCTATCTTTCTCTCCCCCTCTCTGTCTTCCCCTCCTTTCTCCATTTCTCTCTGTCCTATCCAATGACGACATCAATAACAATAACTACAACAATAAAACAAGGTCAACAAAAAAGGGAATAAATAAAATAAAATAAGAAGTTTCCTTATTCTTTATCCCCCTGGGAGTATGGACCAAAGATCTTTATGGGGTGCAGAAGGTGGGAGTTCTGGCTTCTGTAATTGCTTCTCCACAGGATATGGATGTTGGCAGGTTGATCTATACCCCCAGCCTGTTTCTATCTTTCCCTAGTAAGTCAGGGCTTTGGAGAGGTGGGGTTCCAGGACACATTAGTGAGGTCGTCTGCCCAGGGAAATCAGATTGGCATCATGGTAGCATCTACAACTTGGTGGCTGAAAAGCATTGAGATATAAAGCAGAACAAATTGTTTAACAATCAGGAACTTTTCCCATATTTGGGAGCTTCCCTCTTACCTGATGCAGCTTTTTAGTCCTACTCTCCACACGGACACCATCTTCCTAGACAAACTCTTAGCCCACCTGCATGCTAGCTCTTGGGCTCAGGCAAAAATTAGTAAAGTCATGGCCCCCTTGGAATATACCTAAATATACTTCCTAGCTTCTTCCAGCATGAAGACCCAGAATTTCATCTGCTGTACTCTTAACACTCTTACTTTTTTATGTTTTAAAATATTTATTAGGTCAAGCTAAAAATGAAGTATATGCATGATGAAATTTAAATTATTAGTTTATGCAGATGAATACCAGATTTTTTTTTTTTTTACAAAATGCCTCATTACTACGAAGAGCACTTTTCTTTGGTGCCCTACACCATAAAGTCCAAATTACCTTTTTCTTAATCATTCTTTGTTTTTAGTTCAGATTATCTATAGGGGAGATACTCATACCATTAGGTTCCTAGTTATTAAACAAAGTATTTTAAGAGCAAAGCACTGTTTCACTTCTACTACCCAGTGTTCTCCTTGTTACTTGTAATCCTGTGGTGCAAGGAGTCGAGTCTGGAGCTTCACAATGCAAGCTGAGCCTGGAGTTGCTGAGTCAACACTAGGGTCTCCTACTTAGTATTGGTTTAATTTATTGCAGTAGTTTTATGTTTACAGTGAAATTGAAATAACTTCTAATTTTGAAGTCTACTCTGTTGAAAATTAATATAGCTACTCTAGCTCTCTTGTTTGCATAGCATATAACTTTCTTCATCTATGTTCTTTTTAAAAATTTTTTATCATCTTTATTTATTTGATAGAGACAGCCAGAAATCGAGAGGGAAGGGAACAAGAGAGGAAGAGGGACAGAGAGACACCTGCAGCACTGCTTCACTGCTTGTGAAGTTTTCCCCTGCAGGTGGGGACTGGGGACTCGAACGTGGGCCCTTTGCACATTGTAACATGTAGAACATGTGCACTCAACCACCATCCGGCCCCCATCCATGTTATTCTAAAATATATGTGTATGTTTACATTTGAAGTGGCTCCTTCCTTCCTCCCTTCCTTCCTTCCTTCCTTCCTTCCTTCCTTCCTTCCTTCCTTCCTTCCTTCTTTCCTTCCACAGGGCACTGCTCAGCTGTGGCTTATAGTGGTGCTATGGATGAATACTACCTCAGAACCACAGGCATGAAAGTCTTTGCAGAAGCATTATGCTGTCTTCCCAGTTCTTCCCCCCCTTTCCTCTTTCCTTCCCTCCCTTCCTTCCTACCCACTAGGGTTTTTACTGAGGCTTGGTGCCTGTACAATAAATCTGTTGCTCTGGCAGACCTTTTTTTTTCATTTTCTTTCCTTTCCATTCCTTTCCTTCTATTCTTTATTTTTAAAAATTTTCCCCCTTTTGTTGCCCTTGTTGTTTTTCGTAGTTGTTGTTCTTATTGGTGTTGTTATTGCTGTCATTGTTGTTGGATAGGACAGAGAGAAATCGAGAGAGGAGGGGAAGACAGAGAGGGAGAGAAAGACAGACACCTGCAGACCTGCTTCACCGCCTGTGAAGCGACCACCCTGCAGGTGGGGAGCCGGGAGCTCAAACCGGGATCCTTACACCAGTCTGTGTGCTTTGCTCTATGTGTGCTAAACCCGCTGTGTCACCACCCAGCTCCCCTTTTATTATTTTTAAAATATTTTCTTTATTGAATAGAGACAGCCAGAAATTAAGAGGGAAGGGAGAGGTAGAGAGGGAGAGAGACAGAGATATCTGCAGAGCTGCTTCACCACTTGCAAAGCCTTTCCCTCTGAAGATGGGGACTAGGACTCAAACTCCGCTCCTTGTGCATAGTAAAATATGCACTCAACCAGGCACATCACCACCCAACCCCCTTTTTTTTAAAAATCTGATAAGACAGAGAGAAATTGAGAGGATTGGGAGAGAGAATTAAATACCATTCATGAAGCTTCTTACTTGCAGGTGGGGGCTAGGGTCTTGAACCCAGGTCCTTGAGCATGGTAATATTATATATTCAACTGGGTATGCCACTGCCCAGCCTCCTCCTCCTTTTTTTATGAGGGTTATTGCTGGAGCTCTGCATCTGAATGATTCCATAGCTTCTGGGGGTCTTTTTTTTTTTATTAGTAGGTGAGAGACAAGAGGAAAGGAGAGACACCAAAGCACTGCTCCACCATTTTTGAAGCTTCTCAGTGCAGGTGCTTCCATGTAGTGGCCAGTCCTTGAGCATAGAAAAGTGTGTCCTGTACTGGGTGAGATGTATGGATTTGTTCTTTGGTGCAAGCACACCATTGATACTTCAAATGATTACTGGCGTAGCTGAGTTAATCTATATTTGTTACTGTTTAACTTTTTCCAACTTCATTATCACTTTAACAAGAAGTTGCTAGAGTTTTGTTTGTTGTATTTATTCTTCCTATTTTTTTATTTCCCCCTTTTTCTGTCTTTTGTGTTTTCTCTCCTATTTCTTATTTCCCCTTTTCTTCTACTACTGCATTATACTTACTCCGCACTTTTTATAGTTGTCTCATAAATTGTCTCATAATCCATGTACCATCTGTTCTAGCTTTTTAGTCTTTGATCTTTTTGCTTCTCACAGGCACCTTTTGAAGATTTCTGTTGAGATATCCTCAAGTTCAGAGATTCTTTCCTCAATCTACCAGTAATCCCAAAGGCATTTGTTATTTCTTTATTTTTTATTTATTCCCCTTGTTTTATTATTGTAGTTATTATTGTCGTTATTGATGTTGTCGTTGGATAGGACAGAGAGAAGTGGAGAGAGGAGGGGAAGACAGAGAGGGGGAGAGAAAGATAGACACCTGCAGACCTGCATCACTGCTTGTGAAGCGACTCCCCTGCAGGTGGGGAGCCAGGAGCTCGAACCGGGATGGTTATGCTGGTCCTTGCGCTTTGCACCATGTGCGCTTAATCTGCTGCACTACCACCCGACTCCCGGCATTTGTTATTTGTATTATTTGATTTCTAGTGGTCGCTTTTTTCTTTCTTAGAATTTTCATCTCTACTTACATCGCCCATCTGTTCTCACAAAGTTGTGCCTTTGACCTCTTTGCAAAATATTCTTGTTTGCATTAGATTTTCAGTCTAATAATTTCATGTAATGTTTGAGTTTGATAATTACACTCTTTTCTAATTGATTTGTGTCTTTTGATATGCCTTATAGTTTTTCCTTGATGGACAGATAAAGGAAACTGCTTTAAACAGTCATTTGGTGGTAAGGTGGTGAGGGAGCAGAAGCTGTGATGAGAGCTGTCTTTTAATAAACTTGCCTCTGGACTATGAACTTCCCAAGGACTTTCCCCTCCGCCATCCCAGGCAAAACAGGGTAGTTAGAGTGATCTGGAGATGGATGTTTCTCTTCCTTTGGGACAGCTGGATCTGGTTTCTCCCCAAGAGGCTTGGCTGAGGGCAGGTTTCTCCTGTGGGCAGGTGTTAACAGTGCTTAGGTGTATTTCAAAGTGAGTTCCTTTCCCCCTTCTCCTGCCTGAAGCATGAAGGATTTTTTTTTTCTTCTGTGAGACCCTTATGGGCAACTAGAGTTAAACCTTTAAGTGCAGTCTGGGAACTCCATAACAAGCTTCCCTTAAAGTTTTAGAATCTTTCTTGTCTTCACTGAGTCTCCAGCAGTTCAGCTATTACCAACAAGGGTTTTCCACTTGGAATTGGTTCCTGCCTGTGGTTTCTGCTTTTGAATTTATGCTCTAGTAAACTGGTAAACCTCAGCTCTAGTAAACTGGTAAACTCTGTACTTAGCTACTGCCCCCCTAGTCTTGACAGGGCTGCAGTTTGCTCTGTGTCCTTACCTCCCTTTTGAATCCAGGGAGAGCCATGATTTTCCAGTCTGTTAAGCTTTTCAGTTGTTATTAGAACATAGTGGGGACCAAGTTCCTTACAGGTAGAACTGGAAAGTGGAAGTAGTGGAAATTCTGAAATTCAGGTCTTTTACTTTTTTTTTTCCCGTGACTGATATTGAACCTGGGGCCTCTTATCCTCAAAGCCAGTGCTCCATACCTGAGCTATACCTCTACCACTCACCTCTCTTGTAGTGTGCCAGTCTGTGTCATGTTAGTGGTCTAGCTTCATTTTCTTCACAGATGCCCAAGGCGTTTCACTGACTAATAAATGTCAAATAGAATGGTAAGAATGAATATTTTTTAAATTTTTTATTATTGGGGAATTAATGTTTTACATTCAACAGTAAGTACAATAGTCTGTACATGCATAACATTCCGCAGTTTCCTATATAACAGTACAACCCCCACTAGGTCCTCTGAATCCTTCTTGGATCTGTATTCTCCCCACCCACCCACCCCAGAGTCTTTTACTTTGGTGCAATACGCCAATTCCATTTCAGGTTCTACTTATGTTTTCTCTTCTGATCTTGTTTTTCAACTTCTGTCTGAGAGTGAGATCATCCCATATTCATTCTTCTGTTTCTGACTTATTTCACTCAACATGATTTTTTCCAGGTCCATCCAAGATAGTCTGAAAACGGTGAAGTCACCATTTTTAATAGCTAGGTAGTATTCCATTGTGTATATATACCACAACTTGCTCAGCCACTCATCTGGGTTGCTTCCAGGTTTTGGCTATTACAAATTGTGCCGCCAAGAACATATGTGTACACAGATCTTTTTGGATGGGTATGTTGAGTTCCTTAGGATATATCCCCAGGAGAGGAATTGCAGGGTCATAGGGTAGGTCCATTTCTAGCTTTCTGAGAGTTCTCCAGACTGTTCTCCACAGAGGTTGGACCAATTGACATTCCCATCAGCAGTGTAGGAGGGGTCCTTTGACCCCACACCCTCTCCAGCATTTGCTGCTGTTACCTTTTCTGATGTATGGCATTCTCACAGGAGTGAGGTGGTATCTCATTGTTGTCTTTATTTGCATTTCTCTGACAGTCAGAGACTTGGAGCATTTTTTCATGTGTTTCTCGGCCTTTTGGATCTCTTCTGTGGTGAATATTCTGTCCAAATCCTCCCCCCCATTTTTGGATGGGGTTATTTGTTGTCTTGTTGAGTCTGGCAAGCTCTTTCTATATGTTGGTTATTAAACTCTTATCTGATGTATGGCCTGTAAAGATCTTCTCCCATTCTGTGAGGGGTCTCTTGGTTTGGGTAGTGGTTTCTTTTTCTGTGAAGAAGCTTTTAAATTTGATGTAGTCCCATAGATTTATACTTGCCTTAGTCTTCTTTGTAATTGGACTCATTTCATTGACGATGTCTTTAAAATTTATGCGGAAAAGGGTTCTGCCAATATTTTCTTCTAAGTGTCTGATAGTTTCTGGTCTAACATCCAAGTCCTTGATCCACTTGAATTTACTTTTGTATTTGGTGAAAGACAGTGGTTCAGTTTAATTCTTCTGCATGTTTCAACTGATTTTTTTCCAACACCATTTGTTGAAGAGACTCTGCTTTCCCCATTTAATAGTTTGAGCCCCTTTGTTAAAGATTACATGTCCATAGGTGTGGGGGCTCACTTCTGGGGTCTCAATTCTATTCCACTGGTCAGTGTGTCTATTCTTGTTCCTGTACCAAGCAGTTTTGATGACAATGGCCCTATAATACAATTTGAGATCTGGGAGTGTGATGCCTCCAGTTCTGTTCTTTTTTCTCAAGATTGTTTTGGCAATTCTAGGTCTTTTCTGGTTCCAGATAAACATTTGTAGCATTTGTTCTATTCTCCTAAAAAATGTGCTTGGGATCTTGATGGGGATAGCATTAAATTTGTAGATGGCTCTGGGTAATATATTCATTTTGAGGATGTTAATTCTTCCAACCCATGAACATGGAATATCTTTCCACTTCTTTGTGTTTGTTTCAATTTCTTTGAGTAGTGACTCATAATTTTCAGTATTCAAGTCTTTCACTTCTTTGGTTGGGTTTACTCCTAGATATTTGATTGTTTTAGTTGCTATAGTAAAAGGAATTGATTTCTGGATTTCAATTTCTTCTAGCTTAGTGTTTGCATAGAGGAATGCACTGACTTTTGAATGTTAATTTTATAGCCTGATACCTTACTGTATTTCCTGATGATTTCCAAAAGCTTCTTGCTGGATTCCTTAGGTTTTTCCATGTATACTATCATGTCAACTGAAAATAGGGAGAATTTGACTTCTTCTCTTCCAATCTGTATGCCTTTAATTCCTTGATCCTGCGTGGTTGCTATGGCAAGAACTTCCAACACTATGTTGAATAGTAATGGTGATAGTGGGCAGCCCTGTCTAGTACCTGATCTGAGGGGAAATGCTTCCAGTTTTTCACCATTGCGTATGATGTTGGCTGTAGGTTTGCTATATATAGACTCCACTATCTTCAGGAATTTTTCATCTATTCCCCCTTTTTGTAGTGTTTTGATCATAAAGGGATGTTGTATTTTGTCAAAGGCTTTCTCTGCATCTGTTGATATGACCATGTGGTTTTTGGTCTTGCTTTTGTTGATGTGGTGGATCACATTGATTGATTTACGTATATTAAACCAACCTTGCATGCCTGGGATAAACCCCACTTGGTCATGATGAACAATCTTTTTAATATACTGCTGTATCCAGTTGGCTAGAATTTTGTTCAGTATTTTAGCATCTATAGTCATCAGAGATATTGGTCTGTAGTTGTCTTTTTTGGTTGTGTCCCTGTCTGCTTTTAGTATTAGAGTGATGTTGGCTTCATAGAAGCTGGCAGGGAGTATTCCAGTGTCTTCAATCTTCTGGAAGACTTTTAAAAGTAGAGGTATTAGTTCTTCTTTGAAGGTTTTGTAGAATTCATTTGTAAAACCATCTGGTCCAGGACTTTTATTTTTTGGGAAGATTTTTGATAACAGTTTCAATTTCATTAGCTGTGATGGGCCTGTTCATGTTATCCACTTCCTCTTTACTTAGTTTTGGAAGTTGGTAGTATCTAGGAAATCTTCCATTTCTTCCAGGTTCTCTAGCTTGGTGGTCATATAGTTGTTCATAGAAGCCTCGCATGATATGTTGAATTTCTGCGGTGTCTGTTGTGATAGCTCCTCTTTCTTTTACTATCTGATTTATTTGTGTCTTCTCCCTTTTTTGTTTTGTGAGTCTGGCTAATGGTTTGTCGATTTTGTTCACTCTTTCGAAGAACCAACATTTACTTTCGTTGATCTTTTGTATGGTTTTCTTATTCTCAATGTTATTTATTTCTGCCCTAACTTTAGTGATTTCTGTCTTTCTGGTTGTTTTAGCATTCCTTTGTTGTTCTTCTTCAAGGTCTTTAAGATGTGCAATCAGGCTGTTTATTTGTGCTTTTTCTTGTTTCCTAATGTGTGCTTGTATAGCTATGAACTTCCCTCTCAGTACTGCCTTAGCTGTGTCCCAAATATTTTGATAGCTTGTGTCTTCATTTTCACTGAAGTCTGAAAACATTTTGATTTCTTCCTTGATTTCCTCTTAGACCCAGAGGTTGTTAAGAAGTGTACTGTTGAGCTTCCACATTTTGGGACTGTTACTAATCTTTTGTTGATTGGTAAGTGTTAGTTTAGTTCCACTGTGGTCTGAGAAGATGCTTGGGATGATTTCAATGCTCTTGAATTTTCGGATGCTGTCTTTGTGGCTTAACATATGGTCTCTGCTTGAGAATGACCCATGTGGATTTGAGTAAACTGTGTATTCCAGTTTCTTGGGATGAATGACTCTGAAAATGTCCAGTAGTTCTAGTTGATCTATCTCTTCATTTAGCTCCCTTATGTCTTTATTGATTTTCTGCCTGGATGATCTGTCAAGTTGAGAGACTGGGGTGTTGAAGTCCCCTACTATGACTGTGTTGCTGTTAATATATTGCTGTAGCTCTTTCAGTAGAAGTTTAATGTATTTAGATGGCTTCTCACTGGGTGCATAGATGTTAATAATTGTTAAGTCCGTAGTGTCCATTCCTATCTTTTTAATCTTATCTATTTTAAAGTCTATCGTGTCAGATATGAGAATAGCTGTTCCTGCCCTTTTTTGTGGGCCATTGGCTTATATGATAGTTTTCCATCCTTTCACTTTAAGTCTGTGTTTGTCTTGTTGAGTTAGGTGGGTTTCCTGTAAACAGCATATTTTTGGGTTTTACTTTCTGATCCATCTTCCTACTCTGTGTCTTTTAATAGGTGAATTCAGGCCATTGACATTTATTGATATCAAAGATTGAAGATATTTTAACGCCATTCTTGTAGAGTTTTAGAGTGTTTTATTATATGTCCTGTTTATGATTGTCTGACTGTTTATAGGAGACCTTTCAGAACTTCTTTCAGGGCAGGCTTGGTGATAGTTGATTCCTTCAACTGTAGCTTGTCTGAGAAGGTTTTGATGCCTTCTTCTAGTCTGAATGACAGTCTAGCAGGATATAGTATTCTTGGTTGAAAGCCTTTCTCATTGAGCACTGAACAGATATCTTGCCATTCTCTTCTGGCCTGTAGTGTTGTATGGAGAAGTCTGTTGCTAATCTTATGGGTTTTCCTCTGTAGGTGACTCTGTTTTTCTCTTGCAGTCTTCAGAATCCTTTCTTTATCCTTATTCCTTTCCATTCTAAATATGATATGTCTTTAAGTCTGGGTTAATTCTGTTTGGGACCCTCTGGGCTTCTTGAATCTTTATGTCTTTGATGTTGTCTAGACTAGAGAAGTTTTCAGCTATTATGGCCTGAAGAATGCCTTCTTCCTCTCCCTCTCTTTGTTCCTCTGGTAAGCCAGTAATGCGTATATTGTTTCTTTTGAAGTCATCCCATAGGTCTCTGTTGTTGTTTTCAGCATCTCTTAATCTCTTTTTGAGATCTCTTACTTCTTTTTTAGTTGTCTGTAATTCATCCTCGATCTTTCTAATTCTGTCTTCAGCCTCATTGATTCTGTTCTCTCTGCCCTCTACTGTTTTCTGGAGTTCATATATTTTGTTTCCCTGTTCTGATAGTGTTTTAGCTTGTTCAGCTAGTTGTTTTCTTAACTCCGCTATTTCAGCTTTCAGCTCTCTAATAACCTTGAGATAGTTAGTGTTTTCTTCCAGAGTCTCATTTGTTTTTCCTGTATTTCTGATTAAAATTCTTTCAAACTCTTTACTCACTCCTGTGATTATTTCCTTAGCTAATGTTTGGATGTTGAACTCGTTATTTTGTGCTTCAACCTTTGGGGGGCTTTTAGCTGGACTGTTGTCCTGGTTTGTTTCTCCAATATTTTTTCTTGTTGGTTTACCCATTTTATATATTATGTTATGAGTTCCCTCTCTTAGTACTTTTCAAATTACTGATCACTATTTCCTGGATTGACTTGTGTCTAAGTAAGGTAATTAAAGGGTTCACAGTGGTGGAAGGTAACAGTTGTTTCAATAGTATTTTAATCCCTGAGTTGGAGCTCAGTGATTTAAAAGCCTCTTTTTTTTTTTTTTTTCTTCTCTAGGCTATGGGAGCCTGAGGGCTTCTAAACTATAAGTAGGCTTCTTAGCTTAATCACTGACTCCTGACCAAGAAATAAGGCAGGGTATGGCAGAGATAGTCCAGTGGTTATGCAAAGAAACTTTCACAGCCCCACAGCTATGCCACCGAGATATAGGTCTTCTCCTGAGTTTCCTGGTTAGATCTCTGTCCCCCGGTGCCCTTCCCTGCCGCTGTTCCAGATTCTGAGGGCAGTAGCAATGGAGACTCAGAGTTGCACTTGGTGAGTCTCTGGGGAGTCCTCTCCTCCCTTCAGCTGTCCCCTTGTTGGTGGAGCAGACTGGAGGTGGTGTCTCAACTGATAAACCGCCGGGACTGTTCCCAGCCACTTAGTCTCTCCTTAGGCTCCTCTCTGTCACCAGCCACGTGTGTTTGCACTCACCAGTGATTTGGTGGGTTCCTGTAGTCGTTCTAGTCCTGTCTTGTTTCGGTCCTAGGTGGTCTCCTTTGGTATTCCTAGTTGATCTGGGAGAGGAGAGACAGATCTGCTGCTTGTAGCCCTGCCAAGAATGAATATCTTAATCTTGTTGTCAGGAATCAGACTTACAGAACCTGCTTTGACTAAAGTCCACCAGATATTTACTTAGTATCTCATTCTATTAAAAACACAATATAGGGAGCCAGGCAGTAGCGCAGCTGGCTAAGTGCACGTGTTGCAAAGTGCAAGAACCCCGGTTCAAGGATCCCAGTTCGAGCCCCTGGATCCCCACTTGCAGGGAGGGTCGTTTCACAAGTGGTAAAGCAGGTCTGCAGGTGTCTATCTTTCTCTCCCCCTCTGTCTTCCCCTCCTCTCTCGATTTTCTCCGTTCTATCCAACAACAACATCAATAACAACAATAATAATATCACAACAACAAGGCAACAAAAGGGGAAAAAATAGCCTCTAAAGCAGTGGATTTGTGGTGCAGGCACTGAGCCCCAGAAATAACCCTGGAGACAAAAAAAAGTGTCACTTTAATTATGTTTCTTATTTTTGTCTGCTATCTTTAGAGCCTGGCTTTACTTAGTTCCAAGGCAGCCAAAATTCAGACCAAAAAATCCAAGTCAAGAGGTAAGCAAGCCAACTGGAAACAGGACCTGTGGTACAGTTAAAGCAGAAGAAGAGAGTGGGATAGGTCTCAGGTGGTGTGTAAGTTTCAGGACTTGAGAACATAGGCGAAACTCATACTAGTGTCATGGGGAAATTGTAGTGTCCTCATTCCTGTGTATTGAATCATAAAGCCTTGTGTTAAAGACGGAATGGATGTTCCAAATTCTTAACCAAGGTGGATGATTTCTTAAAGAAGGCAGGCACTGAGAAGAACCATAAAGGAAAAAGAGTGGGCAGGGGAGGTGTTTACTAGGCTGAGAATGAGAAAGTGTGGTGCAGAGACTAGAGATGGGGAGTCCATGGACTCTTGTCCGTTGGAGAGTAATAAATACATGTCCTTCATGGTTTGAAGGTGAGGCTGATAAAAACCCCACTGATGGACAAAAAGGAACTCTGCAGAAGAAAACAGTGAAGAGACCCCTGGGAAATGAGCTTGTAGCTCCTCCTGTAGCTATAAGTAAAGAAGGACAAACAGATTCAAATCCTGACCAGCCAGGTAAATCTCAGTGGCATCTCCTTTCCATATACTGTTTCTGACAGTTCTACAGCTTTTTATTGCCTTACATATGAGAGAGAGAACTCTGATGCTCTGGCACATGTGATACTGAGGACTGAACTCAGGACCTCGTGCTTGCACTTGATCTACTGTGCCACCTCCCAGGCCATCTTTTATATCCTTTAGCAAAGAACAAAGAACAGAGTAGGGAACTATAGTGATTGGTGATTGGATTTGACCCAGGGACAGGAGAGTGCAGAGGTAGGCAGTATGTTTCTGGAGTATGGGGGACTGGCTCTGTAGACACTGCCAGGCTTGTTCCTTTAGCTCCTCCACTGTCTCTTACAGGATACTGGCCATTTTAAAGACCTGGGTACAAAGGGTTAAAAACATTCTCAATATTCATATCCAGCATCATAACTGACTAAGGTCTTAATACTAGTTCTCTCTGCCTCCACAGCTATTTTCTTTCTGTTGAGAATGGTAATATTTTTTTCAGAGATTGTTGATAGAAAAGTATGAGTTTGTTTCAAGCCCCCTGGTCCCTACCTGCAGGGGAAAGCTTTGCAAGTGGTAAAGCAGGGCTGCAGGTGTCTCTGCCTCTCTCCCTGTCTTATCACTCCACTCCCCTTTCAATTTCTGGCTGTCTCTTTCCAATAAATAAATAAAGGTAATTAAAAAAAAGAAAAGTATGAGTTTGACTTGTGAACTGAAAGCAGATGGTCTAATAGGACTCTTATTATTATTATTACTTTTTGCCTAGGGCCTAAGAAAAAATTTAAGCCTCCCCCAGTCAAGCCCTCAGAAATCAACTTGTCTGAGGAAAAAGAAGCCAGTGTGGTGCCTAAGGGCCTGTTCCCCTCAGCTCACTGTGAGACCCGTCCCACTGTGGGGAAGCAGGGGCCTGAACCCCAGGAACTGCCACCACAGGAGGCTGGGAGTGCCCCCCTTGATAATGAAATCCCCAATGACCTGGATCTGGACCAACTTATGGAGGAGATCGTAAAAGAGCCGGAAAAGAGAGAGGAGCTGCAGCAAAGAGATGGTGCAGAGGAGTTGACGAGGGACTTCTCTGAGGAGTAGTGGTGTGCCTGCGTCCCCTGCGGCTGGGGGGAGACCATCTCAGAAGCAACCCCCCCCCCCCCCGGGGAAGCTAAGTGTTGGGGAAGTTTACCTACCCATTGCAAGTTGATGGCAGAGTAAAAGTTGTGCAGTTGACATGCTAATAAAGTAATACATCGTTGGTTTACTTCATCTTTAAGCAGATGCTTTCTTATGGCTTCTTTGCCTCCTCTTGGGTCACTGGGGTGCATCATGATTCCAGGGGGCAAGCAGGGGTAAGAGTCTACCCAGGACAGGGCCCTGGGGAGGGACTGACCTGATCCCGGGAGTAGGTCATGGACAAGGGCAGGGCTAGGCTCCACATTGAACAGCTCTGTGGCTAGGGAGGAGCCCGCAGCCCTTCTGGCTCTGTCCTGCTCAGACAGTCTGAGCAGGGAAGTCTGGAGTCTGAGCAGGGAAGCCCTGGGCAGCCCCAGGCTTGCAGCCAATCCCTGTGTCAGGAAGCAGATGCTGGGGTCTGGGCCTAGGTATTGGTCTGGCTGTCAGGGTGGGGACTTTCTGTGTCCCAGCCTGAGGCCGTCCCTGAGCATAAGGCCTGGAGCAGGACCATGATGTGAGCTGTCTGTTCCCTTCCCTGTTAGCCGGAAGGACAGAAGTTGGATGGGCAACTCAGCAGATCCTGTGGGTCTTTTATTTTGGGGGCAGAGGGAGCAGGTGCAGAGGGCACTGGAGCAGACGGCAGTTTTCCTGGGTCCTTGGTGGCCTCAGTGGCTGCTGGCATGTATGTCCTGTGTGTGGCAGGTCAGTGCTGGGGCTGCAGCCCTGTGTCAGTCACTCTGGAGGGTCGCTCAGTACCCTACCTCAGTCCTATTTGGTCTTTATGACAGAGTACAGGGTCTCTTCCTGGGGCCTCTCCTGGGGAGGGTAGGAGTGAGGGGCTACCGGTGAGTTCAGTCTGGAGAGAGCAAGGGAGGCATAGGTGATGCCATCATCCTGGAAAGAGAGAAGAGCTAGATAAGGGAGAGGCAGCTATGCCCATCCCAGAGCAGCCTTCCCACACCTGGACATCCCCGTCAACATAATTCTTCTGTGTCTAAAATTGTGTCTAAAATTCTCTGTCTTTAAAAGCCCTAGTCTGAGGTGCTCACCTTGGGGTCCAGCTTGAGGTCTGTATGTTGTCCTAGAAAAAAAAAAATGAAAATGTGCTGGGTCAAGTGGCATGCCAGCCAGAGTGGAAAGATGGGTAGAGGCCCCAGCAGTTAGGTCACCACCACCAGGGCCACAAGGGAAGGCTGGGAGAGAGGAGGGCATGTGGAGGAAGAAGAAGCTGGGGACTCACCTTTATTTCCAGTGTTCTTGTCTTTCTCCTCAGGGGCTTGGAAGGATTCCCTGCATGGGATGGAGAGGGTGGTAAGTGTGTTAAAGTCTGGGCAGAGGAGGGCTGATCCTGTACTGAGGCAGCTCTTCCTTGGGAGGAGACTGGGGTGAACACAGGGGTGTTGGGCTTCAGGAGGAGACTGCCTGGAGAGGGTTGGGAGAGGACTTGCAGTGGAACCAACGCAGTGGAATCCTGAGTACTGCTTGGAGGCGGATTGTTCTACAGAAACAACTTTGCCTGGAGTGTCACAGCAAGCAGCTCCTGTATCCTGCTGCACCACCTCTATGAAAACTGGAGACAGAACGCCATATAAACCATTCTCAGGCCCCAGCCCCAGGAAAAAAAATGTGGTCCTGGGAGGGAACTCACAAAAAACTGCCTGAAAAAGTCTGGGGGGGGGGGGGGTGTCAGGCGGTTAAGAGCATGTGGCGCGAAGTGCAAGGACCAGCGTAAGGATCCCAGGTCGAGCCCCTGGCTCCCCACCTGCAGGGGAGTCGCTTCACAGGGGGTGAAGCAGGTCTGCAGGTGTCTATCTTTCTCTCCCCCTCTCTGTCTTCCCCTCCTCTCTCCATTTCTCTCTGCCCTATCCAACAACGACAACAACAATAATAACTACAACAACAATTAAAAAAAAAAAACAACCAAGGGCAACAAAAGGGGAAATAAATAAATAATATATAAAAGTCTGGGAAGGAGGGAGGAAGGATGGAGGAAGAGGAAAAGGTGGGGTGGGAAGGAAAGGCACTTAGGAAAAGGTGCCTTTGATGCGGGAGGAGACAGATGGGATGATGAGCACGGAGAAGGGAAAATGTGGAAGGAGGAGGTGAGTTCTGAACAAGAAACAGGGATGAACTGAAGGAAAGAGGGACCAGAGAAAAAAGAGAAACATTTTGGAAAAGAATGAGGGGAAGGACTGGGACCTTTACTCCCACTGTTCTGGTGTGTGTGTGTTTCTCTTCAGGAGAGGCACTTCAAGAAATTAAGGGTCTGGCCTGTTAGGAGCTGTGTGAAGATTCAGTGGGACCAGAAGCTGGGGGTGTTTTCATAAGGAAACTGCCCATTTCCCCAAACAGCACCCACTGCGCCCCCGAAGGATAAGTTCTCACCTGTCTGGGATTCTGGCTTCAGTCTTCAGACCTATAGGGAGTCAACAGTGGTGTGTCAAGTGTGCCACCCCTAATGGTGTCTCCTCCCCACCTTCTCTGTCCTACTGGAGAACACCCTTTGAGGGACCAGAGCCGCAAAGCCACTCTGCTAAAGCCCAGCTGGTAAGACCTGGGACCCTGAGCCACACCTATGGACTCCCTGAGGCTCCCACACCTGTGCTGCTGCCTCCTCAGTTAGAACCCAGCTCTCCCCTGTGCCCTGCATCCCTTCCCCTGCCCTTTCCCATTTCCCCCCTTGTCTCCTTGAACTCCTGCAACTGCTGCTCCCTCCACTACTGAGCCCTCCCCTGCTCTCTGTCTTGTCTGGGGTGCTGCCCCTGCCCTGTGCTGTCACCAGCCTGTGCTGTCCTCCTAAGGGGCACTGTCTCTGCCACCTGGGCACCTGGTGGCAGGACCTGCGAGTCACTGCAGCCCCTCCTCTCCACATGGGTCCTCCCCAGAAACCCTGTTGTCTGCCTGTCTGCTTCCAGCCCCTCTCTGCAGTGTCCCAGGGATTTGGCTTTAGTTCACAGTCAGCATGGGAGGTCTTGTCATCTGGGTGGACCAAGCTTCAGATCTGATGGACTCTCCTGCCCCACCAGCACCTGCAGCCTCCACTCCACTCAGCCACACCCTGGACCTTTTTATTTCTTTTTCTTTTTAGTCACTGGAAAGGAGAACTCTGAAATTCTCAATGTTAGTATCACCTTATACTCCATTCTAGCTCTGAGTCACCATGCCACTGTCCCTGTCCTTTGGCCTCACTGAACTCTTATCCTTGTGTTCCACTGTCTTAGGTTATCCAAGCTCCCTGATGAAACCTCGACCCTCCATTCCTGCTCTCATTGGCTCCTGACGTCTTACCCACCCCCCAATCTGTTGTCATCCTCAACCAACTAATCTTCAGTCCTGATGTGACCATGGAGGGTGTGCTACTTGCTTGCCCAGCATCTGTTCTTTCTGACTCATTGTAGAACCTGAATTCTATGATGCTGTTCGGAGTGGCAGGTGATGTCTACAGGTAGATGGGGCTCATAGGGCTAAATTCTAGTCAAGAGTGTATAAGCAGAAACAGGGAGGGGGAGTCGGGTAGTAGTGCAGCGGGTTAAGCGCACATGGCACAAAGCACAATGACCAGCATAAGGATCCCAGTTTGAGCCCCCGGCTCACTACCTGCAGGGGGGGTCACTTCACAAGCAGTGAATCAGGTCTGCAGGTGTCTATCTTTCTCTCCCCCTCTTTCTCTCCCCCCTCCATTTCTCTCTGTCCTATATAACAGTGACAACATCAATAACAACACTAATAACTACATAATAAAAAAGAGGAAGAAAGATTTTCCAGAAAGCACTTTGAAGGGACCTTTTGAATTGACAAACACCTTGCCCTGTGTAAGGCCCAGTATGTTCTAGAGGCTTCTAAACCTCTAAACCTGCATGTTTTTTTTATTTCTTTATTGAGGAATTAATGTTTTACATTCGACAGTAAATACAATAGTTTGTACATGCATAACATTTCTCAGTTTTCCATACAACAGTACAACCCCCACTAGGTCCTCTGTCATCCTTCTTGGATCTGTATTCTCCCCCCCCCACCCCAGAGTCTTTTAATTTGGTGCAATACACCAATTCCAGTTCAGGTTCTACTTGTGTTTTCTCTTCTGATCTTGTTTTTCAACTTCTGCCTGAGAGTGAGATCATCCCATATTCATCCTTCTGTTTCTGACTTATTTCACTTAACATCACTTTTTCAAGGTCCATCCAAGATCAGGTGAAAACGGTGAAGTCACCATTTTTTATAGCTGAGTAGTATTCCATTGTGTATATATACCACAACTTGCTCAGCCATTCATCTGTTGTTGGACACCTGGGTTGCTTCCAGGTTTTGGCTATTATAAATTGTGCTGCTAAGAACATATGTGTATACAGATCTTTTTGGATGGGTGTGTTGAGTTCCTTAGGATATATCCCCAGGAGAGGAATTACAGGATGATAGGGTAGGTCCATTTCTAGCCTTCTGAGAGTTCTCCAGACTATTCTGTTGTTTTCACCGGGCTGGCTTCATGGGCAGGAGACAGAGACCAGGGACTCATGGCTGAGCTGAGAATGCAGTTTAATCTTTATTCATGAGCGGGCAAGCTGTCCAACAACCTAATCACAACACAATGGGCTCCTCCATCTCTCTCCTCCTGCCACAGTGTCCGGAACCAAGGAAGTATATAGGATAGGGGGCGGGGAGAAGGAAGAAGCACAAAACTAGCAAGGACTAAACCAGAATCTCCTGGAGGCAGGGGGAGTGAGACCAAACCAATGAAACAGAATGACCATGTAAATAGACCACAATGTCAAGCAATGTAACAGAAGGGATCCCAGAAGCCGAACTAGAAGCATACCAACAATTCCTCCTTTTCTTTTTAACTAATTGACCATAGTTTCAGGGGTGTGGGGTGAACAGAAACCTATATCATACAGGAATTTTCAAAAAAGAAACTGGCACAAACATGGAGGAACAAGTAAGTGAGCAACAAGAACCAGTGATGCCAAGGGAAGGCCTGAGGGGGGCGTTTCTTGCCTATGTGGGCAAGGCTTATCAGCTAAAGAACATTTCCTGCCTCTGTGGGCTTTTCTTTTCTCGATGGGTGTTTCCTACCTCTGCATTACCTAGCAAGGAGGGAGGGTATGGCCTGTAGAGTCCCAAGGCAGCTGGCTGCACTCAGTCTTTGAGAAATCCAGCAGCGTAATGGGAGGCTACTGTAGAGTTGTGTACCAGTAAGTCCGATAGAAGTGCCAGTTCAAAGCAGATGTCCATTGAAGAATTGCTGGGGGGTGAATTGTTGCATGAGGAAGGTCAGCTGCTGGAATTCTGCTTTTTTATAGAGAACTTGACAGCTGCAATTCACTTACTTATGAAACAAAACTTGTAGCAGGTTAGAAGTTTACCACAATTGAATAACTCCATTATAATTGGAAGTCTTTTTTAGTTTGATTTTAAGGTTGTTTAAACAGTTTAAACTTAATAAAATGTGAAAAGGTAAATAGAAGAACCATGGTCAAAAGCTTCAGGCATGAGAATCATTAGCATAACCATTGTGCAATCCACCGTCCCTAATTGAGAAGGTATTTGAGAGCTTCACATATCAGTTCTCCACAGAGGTTGGACCAATTGACATTCCCACCAGCAGTGTAGGAGGGTTCTTTTGACCCCACAACCTCTCCAGCATTTGCTGCTGTTACCTTTTCTGCTGTATGACATTCTCACAGGAGTGAATCTCATTGTTGTCTTTATTTTCATTTCTTTGACAAAGACTTGGAGCATTTTTTCATGTGTTTCTTGGCCTTTTGTATCTATTCTGTGGTGAATATTCTGTCCATGACCTCTCCTCATTTTTGGATGGGGTTATTTGTTGTCTTGTTGTTGAGTTTGGCAAGCTCTTTATATATGTTGGTTATTAGCCTCTTGTCTGATGTATGGCATATAAAGATCTTCTCCCATTCTGTGAGGGGTCTCTTGGTTTGGGTAGTAGTTTCTTTAGCTGTGCAGAAGCTTTTTAATTTGATGTAGTCCCTAGGTTTATGCTTGCCTTAGTCTTCTTTGTAATTGGATCCGTTTCATTGAAGATGTCTTTAAAATTTATGCGGAAAAGAGTTCTGCCAACATTTTCCTCTAAGTATCTGATAGTTTGTGGTTAACATCCAAGTCCTTGATCCACTTGGAATTTACTTTTGTATTTGGTGAAATACAGTGGTTCAGTTTAATTCTTCTGCATGTTTCAACCCATTTTTTTCCAACACCATTTGTTAAAGAGACTCTGCTTTTCCCATTTAATAGTTTGAGCCCCTTTGTGAAAGATTAGATGTCCATATGTGTGGGGTGCATGGTTTAATAGTTCTGGTAAACTAGTTTTGTGTAGTGACCTTTTTTTTTTTTTCAAAAAACAAATTTAAAGTTTCTGAGTTGAATCCTTAAGGGTGTATCTCTCATTTCCTCAGCAGCTCTGTTATATTTGCTCTTCATCTGACCCATATCTCATTCTCAGGAAACAACCACTGTGTTTTTTTTTTTTGTTCTTCAGAACTAAAAAATGTATTTATCAATGCTTTCATTAATGAATTTGGGCTTTATGGCATATCTAGAGAACTCATCTGTCCTCTGTAGTTATAAAATTGTCTCAAATGTTTTCTCCTAGGCAGTCAGGTTTTTGTTTGTTTGTTTGTTTTGTTTTGTTTTTTTTCTCATTTAATCTTTGATCTTTGTGAAGTTAGTTCTGGTACAAATCATGAGGTAGGAAGGTAACATCCTTTTTCTCAGATTGTCACCCAGCTATCCAACACCAGGCATTGAGTTACTCATCTTTCCAACTGACTAGAAGTACTTCCTTTTAACCTGCTAAACTCATGCTTCTGTCTGCATCTGTTTTCATCCTATGTTTACTTGGGTCTTCTCACTTTTCTTCCAGTTGCTTTTCTCTTACTGGTAACCTGCTTGCCTACTGTGTGCTGGCGTTACATTGTTTTAATGATTAACAAGTATGGTAAGTGTTAATGATTATAGACTTTGTTCTGCTGGGTTCTGTTTCACTGCTGTGCTCTCCTTTCCCTGTTTTGTTGGTGAGTAGGTCAAGGCACAGGGGAATAGTGCACAGGGATGGGAGTTGGGTGGTAGCGCAGTGGGTTAAGCACACATGGCACAAAGCTCAAGGCCCGGCATAAGGAACCCGGTTCGAGCCCCCAGTTCCCCACCTGTAGGGGAGTCGCTTCACAGGCCGTGAAGCAGGTCTGCAGATGTCTTTCTCTCCCCCTCTTTGTTTTCCCCTCCTCTCTCCATTTCTCTCTGTCCTATCCAACAATGGCGACATCATCAACAACAACAATAATAACTACAACAACAATGAAAAACAACAAGGGCAACAAAAAGGAAAAATAAATAAATATTAAAAAAAAAGAGAGACAGGGACTTGGGGCTAGGTGGTGATGCACCTGATTGAGCCCACACACTACAGTGCACAGGGACCCAGGTTTGAGCCTCCAGTCCCCACCTGCAGGGGGAAAGCTTTGCAAGTGGTGAAGCAGATCTGCAGGTGTCTGTCTGTCTCTCTGTATCTCTCCCTCTCTCCCTCCCCCCGCCCTCTCGATTTCTGGCAGTCTCTATCCAATAAATAAAGATAATAAAAATGTAAAAAAGAGAGAGAGATGGGAATTTGATGTGGTCAGGCTTGTGGAGAGGGACTGGTCTGAGGCAGTGTTTGCTCCTTATAGGGGAGCGTGTGTGCATGTGTGTGTGTACATCCATCCATCTATCTGTCTGTCTATCTATCTATCTATCTATCTATCTATGTATATATATGTATATGGGGGGAATGAGACTCAGAGGAGGAGGAGCACCACAGCACCCTTCCACTGTCCTGGAGCTTCCCCTGGTGCTTGAACTCAGGGCCTCCAGCATCATAAGCCAAGCACTTTACCAGGTGAACTATTTCCCAGACTGTGTCTACATCTTTAACGGGTTCTTTTGGCCATTCTGATCCAGTGACATGTTGAAGGATACCCAGCTGGGAAGATCAGAGGAGGGAGGTCCCTGACCACTTACCTTTGCTTCTTTTCCACCTGAAGTAGAAAATCAGTCCCAAAATTGTGGTTATGAGCACTACGCAGGCCATGACCATTCCCACCACAGCTACCAGACTTAGGAGCCCAGACCCACTGCCCTGGGAGATGTCCAGGCCAGCTGTCATGGTGACTGTGGTGATTACTGTGGTGCTGTTTGTGATGCTGGCTGTGCTGGTGGTTGGTCTCCGAGTGATGGGGATCTTGTTGGCTGGGAAGATATGACAGTGAGTGAATTATTCTGAAGGATCGAGGTGTTGGTGAGACTGTCATGTCTTGTCACCTGGTTTGGGTAGGTTGGCAAGATGCTTCTCTGCAGATCTCCCCTAGGCAGGGGGTAGCAGGAGAGATGCTGAAGGCTCAACCCCCACATGCCCCACTTGAATCCTGTGCTCCCCTTAGTGCTCAATTCCCCACGTACACAAAAGGCTGATAATCACAAGGTGAAATGTGGAAACAGAATCTACCATTTGAGTCAAGCTTCAGAGCACAGTTCAGTGTATTACATATATTCTTGCTGTCTACACCCATGGTCCATTTCCAGAATTTTCTCATCTTCCCAGACTGTTGTGCGGCCCATGAAATAGTAACTCCCCTTCCTACTACCTCCCACTCCTACCTACCACCTGCTTCTGCCTGTGAAGTTGACTTTGTAAGGAACTCATTAGTGAGTCAAACAGTGTTTATCCATTTATAGAATTTCCTTTTAAATATTTTATTTATTCATGAGAGAGCCAGATCATCACTCTGACCCATGATGCAGGGGTTGAACTCAGGACCTTATGCTTGAGAGTCCAATGCTTTATCCACTGCACCATCCCCCAGGCCACTGGAGTTGCTTTAATAAGACATAGTGCAGCAGGTTAAGCACACGTGGTGCCAAGCACAAAGACTGGTGTAAGGATCCCGGTTTGAGCCCCCGGCTCTCCACCTTCAGGGGAGTCACTTCACAGGCGGTGAAGCAGGTCTACAGGTGTCTGTCTTTCTCTCCCCCTTTCTGTCTTCCCCTCCTCTCTCCATTTCTGTCTGTCCTATCCACAACTACAACCTCAATAACAACAACAATAATAACTACAACAATAAAGCAACAAGGGAAACAAAAGGGAAAATAAATAATAAATATTTTTAAAAGACATAAAACATCTATAAAGCATCTTGTGTACTGGAAACATCTTGTAGTAACAAGTTAAATTGACATTAAGTTAATTCTATACTAAGTTAATATATGTTCAACTTTAGATCCTACATAGTTTATTTTTTTTGGATGTTTAATGCATCTTTAAAAACTGACGTAAAGGGGAATGGGGAGGTAGTGCAGCAGGTTAAGCTCATGTGGCACAAAGCACAAGGACCGGGGTGAGGATCCCGGTTCGAGCCCCCACCTCCTCACCTGGAGGGGAGTCGCATCACAGGCGGTGAAACAGGTCTGCAAGCGTCTATATTTCTTTCTGTTTTCCCCTACTCTCTCCATTTCTCTCTGTCCTATCCAACAGAGAACAAAATCAACAATCAAAAATAGCAATAACAACTACAACAACAATAAAAAAAACAAAGGCAACAAAAGGGAAAATAAATAAATATATATTTTTAAAAAACTGACGTATGGGAATCTGGCGGTAGCGCAACAAGTTAAGCATATGTGGCATGAAGCACAAGGACCAGCATAAGGATCCCAGTTCGAGCTCCTGGCTCCCCACCTGCAGGGGAGTCACTTCACAAGCTGTGAAGCAGGTGGTCTGCAGGTGTCTTTATCATCCCACTCTGTCTTCACCTCCTCTCTTGATTTCTCTCTGTCCTATCCAACAACAATGATGACATCAATAACAAAAACAATAATAACTACAACAACAATACAAAAAACAAGGGCAGCAAGAGGGAAAATAAAATAAATATTAAAAAATGTAAAAAAAACTGATGTAATACTAACAGCAAAAATTACAATTTCAGCAAAAGTTTCAAATTAGTGTGGATCATATTTCCTGTACATTCTAGTTAGGAATTTATTCATTGGGCCAGCAAGATAGCTCATTTGGGTGGTGTCCGGGTTGAGCCTGGAATCCATCACACTGAATGGAGCTTTGGTGCTGTGGCATTTTTTTTTTTTTTTTTTTACCAGAGCCCTGCTCAGCTCTGGCTTATGCTGGTTCAGGGGTGGGGATTAGGGGGATTGAACCTGGAACCTTGGAGCCCCAGGCAGGAGAGTCTGTTTACATAATCGTTACACTGTCCCTCCTACCCTTGTCTCTGACTGTCTATAAGAAAAAGTCGGCCTGAGCAGTGAAGACCCGGTGATTAAAAAAAAAGAAGAAGAAAGAAATTAGTCATAAAGTCTACTGAAATAAAATTTTGAAAGTTTTTAGTCAAAGAAACATCAGCAATGACATGCAGAGAGAGGGGCAATCAGGCCTCAGCATTTGGCCCCCTCCCCATCAGGGCTGTCTAGGAAAATAGAGCCAGCAGGAGAGAGAAAGGGAAGGAGATAAAGTGAGAGAAGAGAAAAGAAGAGAAGAGAGAGAGTGAGTTCTGTGAAGGGTTGACTCACAAGATTGAGGGCCACGAAGTCCCCGGGCCTACAGATTGAAGACCTGGAGAAGGTGGTGTATGATAGTTCAGCCCAGACTCAAGGCCTGAGAAACATGGGACGCTAGGCCAGTAAGTCCTTGCTGACTTGAGAATCAGCAGCCAAGTGATTCCAGAAGCAAATTGGGGGGGGGGGGGGGAGCAGAAATGGCACACACCCAGTAGAGCACACACGTTAACCCCTGGTATCCACATGGAAGTGCCACAGAGAGGAGACACTTCATGAGTGGAGCAGTGCTGTACCTCTCTCCCTCCCTCCCTCCCTCCCTCCCTCTTTCTCTCTTCACCTACTGTCTGAAAAACAAAACAAAAAAAGTTTGCCCACAGCAGTATCACAGTTATGAAGCCCTAGTGAATCCTCTAGCAGCAAAGGGGAAAAAAGTGAAAAACAGCAAACATACTGAGTTGATTCTCACTTTTCTATTTTTGTAAATTTGCATAAGGTATAAATTCTTTTTTTAGCTTAATTTATTTATATACTTATTATTGGATAGAGACAGAGAGAAATTGAAGGTAAAGAAGAGAGATGGAGAGACACCTACAGCTCTTCTTCATCACTCATGAAACTTTCCCCCTGCAGGTGGGGACCAGGGGCTTGAACCTGGGTCCTTGCACACTGTAATGTGTGCACTCAACCATGTGTGACACTGCCTGACCCTGATTTTCACTTTTTTAAAGCCCTGTCTAGACACCCCCCTGCCTGTTGGCTGCACCTGGGAGAGATAGGCAAACCAGGCTCCAGTCCTGAGGCCCTCAGAGTAAGGCAGAGCCCACCGCTAGGTTAAATACAATCAGGAGGACAGCCTGATCCAATCCCGGGAGGCCAGTAGCTCCTGACTCAGAGGAAAGGGGCTCTGGGTCCCGGGGTCGAGTCCACTGGTGCCACCTGCAGCTCCGGGCAGGGCCTGCACTGTGAGCTTGGTCTCTTGTCTATGGCAGGACAGGGTCTCAGTGCCCACTGCTAGGCAGCTGAGGTGAAGGTTAGGAGCACTCAGGGACTCAGGGGACACAGGGTGCTGCTGCTTGGCGCTGCACAGAGGCATTTCCTGACCAGAGACAGCAGCACGGACAAGGGGCATGTGACTGTAACGCAGGGGCAAGGAGAGGTTGAGGAGATGGATGGGGGTTGCTGAGGGCTACATTATGGAACAGGGAAGAAGAGAGGCTGGGCATTGCCAGGGCACTCAGGGTGTAGGTGTCCACTGTATTTGAAGACAGAGCTTATGGCTGTGTGGACACGGGGCAGCTGGGCTCCACACATGACACAGGATAAAGGGAAGAAGTGTCACAGTGGAAAGTCCAGTCCACCTGGAGGACATGGAGTTTGTGGGGGTGCTGGGAGACAGAGAAAGGATTCCTGGGGAATCCCAAGGGACTGAAACTTAGGGCTGGGGTACAGGCTTGTTTGCAGGGACAGTTAGTTGGGCAGGAAGGCAGCCCAAGTTTGGGGAGGTTTAGGACCTAAACTCAACCAGTTTAGGTCACCTGACAAAGACAGAGTTGACAGAGGTCTGGGGAGGGATTTGGGAGGATTGGATGAGGGGGTTTGGGGGATAAAGTCATCAGTGCCCTCTAGGGCCTCAGTGGGGTGCAGATGGGGCAGGAGGGGTAGCGACACTCACCTCGGATGATTTTGAGTTTGGTCCCTGAGGTGGACCCCCACACCTGCATTCCACAGTTCTCTGTGTCCACCTGCACCCGGCAGAAGTAGGTGGTGGCATCCTTCTTCCGCAGGTTCTCGATCCTTAAGGAACCATCGTACTGGGACAAGTTCAGGAAGAGACGGTGCTTGAAAGCCTGGTGAGTGAAGTTACTGCTCGTGTTGTAGATGTAGTCTCCATGAAAATCCTTCCATCTCCAGGCTATATGCACCCTGGAGGCCGTTGCTAACTTCCAGGGGTAGCCAAAGGAGAAAGGGATGCTGATGGCATTCCCCTCGGGGGCCAAAAGTTTAGGTTGCTGTTTAATGAAAAAGCCAGGCTTTTTGCAGTCTTCTGAGCTGCCTGGAGCGGGGAGGGAAGGAGAGATTGAAGCCACCAGGAGAGACAGTGAGGTAACCAGGCCCCCAGCCCCCTCTCCCAGGGATAGTCTCAGCACTTAGTAAATGAATGTGGCCTTTACACAATGAAGGCTTAGAGGCCACCTTCCATGCAGCCCCATTTTTCCAACAGCATATTTGCATCTCTGTGTCACATTTCAAACATTTCATTAAAGTTTGCACTCTTCCTCTTCTCCTCTTTTTTTTTTTTTTACATTACTAGGACCTCATGCATGTGCGATTTCACTACTCTGGGACACCAACGTATTTTTCTTTTAGACACACACACACACACACACACACACACACACACACACACCATAGCACCAAAACTTGATCAGAACCCAGCCCTCCTGTGTGGTGCCTGGGCTACAGTCTGGGCCTCTTGAGTGGCAAAGCTGGTGCTCTACCTAGTGAGCTACCTCTCTAAAGTTTTCATTTGTTTTCATAAAGTTTTCTTTTTATTTGTTTGTTTTGTGTTTTTGTCATCTCTCTGGTCTCACCACTCCAGGCTGACTTTTTCAGATAAGGGCAGAGAGAAGAGCAGAAGGAAGTAACTACTGTACTGAAACTTCCTTCAATGCAGTGGGGGCTGGGCTTGAACCTGGGTCCTGCACATGACAAAGCAGGACACTGTCCAGGGGAGCTATCTGGCTGGTGCCACATTGCTTCTGAAAACAATGCTCTTTCACTTAATAGACTGCAGAAGACTAAATTAACTTTCATGTCCACTGGGAATCCAAAACACCAAGTGATTTACTGTGTTGTTGCTTTTGTTTGCTCTTAGAGGCCAGTTTCTGAGTTGAGCCTGTAAAGTGATACATGGTGGGACTGGTGCTCGGGTCTGCATGTCCCCTCTCCTGGCTCGCCATGGGAAGGAGGAGGATGGGTGCTGTGGGTGTAGCTCTGTGGACCTAGCCCCTCACTGGCTGGGTTTGGGAGGAAACTCCCCCCCCCCAGACTCTGGCTCAGCCCCTCTGGGTCCCTGTCACTTACCAGTCTTCAGAGATGTCAGCAGCAGCAGTAATAGCAGGAAGGGTGGCCCCATGCTGTCTCTGCTCCAGAGATGAGAGAAGGGTTGCTGTGCAGCCCAGAGAGGAGCCCTGAAAAGCGGGTTCCTAGGGGGACCTGTGGCTCAGGAGAGAGAGGACCAGGCTCTTTCAGAACAGAGGGAGCAAGGAGTCTCTCCCAAACTCAGCCAACTCCAGAGTGGCGGCACTTCCTCTCTTCATCTGCTTCTTCTCTTCCTCTATTGCCAAAGAGTCTCCCCTATAGTCAGTACAGAAAGCCATATTTGGGGATGGGGGGCAGCCCCAACCCCAGTCCCACCCTTTCTTGTGTGTGGGGATTTCAAACCTTGGCCCCTGGGTCTCTCCTCTCCCACTTCAGCTCCCTGCCTCCTTCAGCCTCTGACTTATCCTTAGGGCTCAGTCTGTCTTATCTCTTTCTTTATTTATTGGATAAAGACAGCCAGAAATCAAGAGGGTAGGGGAGATAGAGAAAGAGAGACACATGTAGACCTGCTTCACCACTTATGAAGCTCTCCCCCTAGAGGTGGGGACTGGGGGGCTCGAACCTGGGTCTTTGAGCACTGTAACATGTGCGCTCAGCCAGGTGCGCCACCACCTGGCTCCTTAAAATACTCTTTTTATGGGAGAGCACCACACTGCTGTTGCCAAGGTTCTGTTTTGCTTTTGTCTTCCTTGTCACTGTGAGGTGCCTAGGATCAAACCCAGAGCCCCACAATGCCTGGCACTTGCTCGACTGCTGAACCACCTCCCTGGCCCTCTGTCTGCTTTTGTTACCCACCTCCAATTGGGACTCAGGAGCCCACACTCCCAGCCATTTCCTTTCTGGCTTTTAGTCCTCTGTCCTGGTTGCTTGGAGCAGGTACCAGACAGGAGAGATACCTCCTCATCCCCACAGACTCCGCCATCATCACAGGAGCCCATCCTAAGTCTGTTTACCTGTCTGGCCTGGCCCTTTCAGGAAACTACACCAATGTCCCTCCCCTGTGTCCCTGTCCCCCTGTCCCTCCTGTTTCTTGTCTGCCTGCTGACCCTAGAGCTGGGCCTCTGGTCTCTGGGAATAAATACCCACCCTCCCTTTATAACAATCTTTCTGGGTCTCTGTGTCCCATCCAGCTTATTAAAGCAATTGAGGATGGCATTGTATTTTGAAATAGCTCTCTGCTTTCCCATCATCTCTGGGAGGTGGGTAGGTCTATTGTGGTTGTCCTTTAACACACAAGGAAGCTGAGGCTGAAAGTGAGGTTGTGGTCCAAAATTTTCCTTGCCAGTAAAGGTCTGTTGTGGCCTTTGCTGGCCTGAATCCTGAGCTCCTGACCACTTCCCCATGCAGTGACAACAGCCTGGGCCAAGGGTTACATTCACAGTCTGGGTTCCTCTTTTCTGCATGGTCTTTGGCCTCACTGTAGGGGACTGACTGGGGTGCTAATCCCTCAGCCCAGGCACAAGGAGATTGGTGGTCATCAGCTCTGGCCTGGTGTCAGGATTCAGCAGGGAGTACTGTAAGTGGGGACGGCATCCCCAAGGGGCCCTGTGCTGTGCTCAGGCAGTGACTGATGTTTTCTTTTTCTTTCAGGGGACTGCTGCTGTGCTGATGACTAGACTGAGGACCAGGGAAGGAGTGAGGTGTCCCAGAAGTGGACCCCACAGTTGCACAAGTCTTGCTGAGTTGCCCAGGTGGCAAGGGAGAAAGTCCCCTTGAAATGAACAGAAATAGGACATGGTCCTGCTTCCCCTTTGGAGCAGAGCTGGTGATGTGCAGCTAGATCTGTGCATTCACCCACTTCTGTGGTGTAAATTGCCCATGGCACTGATACAATTGCTGTTGGAGGCAAATGTGTGTGCCCTCCTCATTCATATGTGAAATCCCAACTCTGCAGTGTGACTGCATTCGGCCTCCTAGGAGAGTCATTCAGCTGAGAGGAAGTCATGAGGGTGGGGCCCTGACCTGACTGGACTAAGTGTCCTCATGAGAGGTGACAACACAGGCCTGACTCATACTTACGCCACACAAGGGTAGTGGTGATGCAGAACAAAACACAAGCCTAGGAAGAGGCTCCAGGATGGGAGCCTGATGAGGACTCTCCATTCTCCACAACTGTGAGGACTTTAACATCCGAAGTCTGTATTGTTATGGCAGCCAGGCCAGGTGATCATGGCTCCCAGAGTGAAAAGCCCTGAGAGTGGTGGTGGTGTATCAGATCATGCCATAGGCTAGAGGTGGCAGGTGGGAGCAACAGCAACACACTTGTCCTCTGGTTATTCACTTAAAATGTGTCCCTGAATCTGAGCTGAGTAGGGGGGTCAGACTAGAGGTGGCTTAGTGGGCTGAGCATCACACTTTTTCAGAGTGTCCCTACACCCTGCTCTCTAGAGGAATCTCCTTTTCTAAGGCTGTGTCTGAATGTTGTTTTGAGTTTTTCTCCTGTCTGGGCTTCCCAAATAAGCTTCTTGCATCTTTTTTATTTAAATATTTTTTAGATTTATTTTATAGTGTTTATTTATTTATTATTTATTCCCTTTTGTTTCCCTTGTTTTTTTTATCAATATGTTTGAACTTTCTTTTTTATTTTTATTTTTTTATTTAAGAAAGGATTAATTAACAAAACCATAGGGTAGGAGGAGTACAACTCCACACAATTCCCACCGCCCAATCTCCATATCCCACCCCCTCCCCAGTAGCTTTCCCATTCTCTATCCCTCTGGGAGCATGGACCCAGGTTTCCCTTGTTTTTTATTGTTGTAGTTATTATTGATGTTGTTGTTGTTGGATAGGACAGAGAGAAATAGAGAGAGGAGGGGAAGACAGAGAGGGGGAGAGAAATATAGACACCTGCAGACCTGCTTCACCACTTGTGAAGCAACTCCCCTTCAGGTGGGGAGCCGGGGGCTGGAACCGGGATCCTTATGCCAGTCCTTGCGCTTTGTGCCACCTGTGCTTAACTCGCTGTGCTACCGCCCGACTCCCGAGCTTCTTGTATCTTTATGTTGATGTCTTTCACTGCATTTGAGAAGGTTTTTTTTCTCCCCTTTTGTTGCCCTTGTTGTTTATTGTTGCTGTTGTTGTTATTGCTGTTGTTGTTGTTGGATATGACAGAGAGAAATCGAGAGAGGAAGGGAAGACACAGAGGGGAGAGAAAGACACCTACAGACCTGCTTCACCACCTGCGAAGTGAACCCCCTGCAGGTGGGAAGCCAGGGGCTTGAACAGGGATCCTTACGCCAGTCCTTGCGCTTAGTGCCATGTGTGCTTAATCCACAGTGCCACCGCCCAGCTCCCAACATTTGGGAAGTTTTTTAAAATTTATTTTTGTTATAAATGCAAATATTTTTCTTTTAAAATTTTTATTTATTTATTAATGAATAGAGACAGAGAGAAGTTGAAGGGGAGGTGGAGATAGAGAGGGAGAGAGACACCTATAGCCCTGCTTCACCATTCATGAAGCTTTCCTCCTGCAGGTGGGGACCAGGTGCTTGAACCTGGGTCCTCGCGCACTGTAGTGTGTCTGCTTAACCACGTGCACCACTGCCTAGCCCCCATTTGAGAAGTTTTAAGTTATTGTTTAAGTATTTCCTTCTGCAATGATCTCTGTCTCCTCTTTTCCAGAACTCCAGTGATAGATGTGTTAGACCTTTCTATTTTTTTTTAATCTATTATTTTTTAACTAGAGCTCTGGTTTATGGCAGTGTGGGGGATTGAACCTGGGACTTTGGAGCCTCAGCCATAAGAGTCTCTGCATAACCATTATGCTATCTTCCCCCACCCAGAACTTTCTGTCATAGAAGTACCACATGCTAAGCACACGTGGCGCAAAATGCAAGGACCAGCATAAGGATCCCAGTTCGAGTCCCCGGCTCCCCCCCTTCAAGGGAGTTGCTTCACAAGCGTTTATCTTTCTCTCCCCCTCTCTGTCTTCCCCTCCACTCTCCATTTCTTTCTGTCCTATTACAATAACAACAACAATGACAACAACAATAATAACTGCAACAATAAAACAAGGGCAACAAAAAGGAATAAATAAATACTTTTAAAAAGAAGTACCACATACATATCTCTACTAGTTATATTTTTTTAATATTTATTTTATTTATTTTCCCTTTTGTTGCCCTTGTTTTATTGTTGTAGTTATTATTGCTGTTCTTTATGTCACCATTGTTGGATAGGACAGAGAGAAATGGAGAGAGGAGGGGAATACAGACAGGGGGAGAGAAAGATAAACACATGCAGATGTGCTTCACCACTTGTGAAGTGACCCCTTTGCAGGTGGGAGCCAGGGGCTCCAACTGGGATCCTTATGCTGGTCCTTGAGCTTTGCGCCACGTGCGCTTAACCTTTTGCGCTACCGCCTGACTCCCTCATCTCTGAGTTTTGTTTTTTTTTAATGTTTTTTTTATTTCTATATTGGGGAATTAATGTTTTACATTCAACAGTAAATACAAGTTTGTACATGCATAACATTCCCCAGTTTCCCATATAACAATACAACCCCCACTAGGTCCTCTATCATCCTTCATGGACCTGTATTCTCACCACCCACCCACCCCAGAGTCTTTTACTTGGGTGCGATATGCCAATTCCATTTCAGGTTCTACTTATGTTTTCTATTCTGATCTTGTTTTTCAACTTCGGCCTGAGAGTGAGATCATCCCATATTCATCCTTCTGTTTCTGACTTATTTCACTCAACATGATTTTTTCAAAGTCCATCCAAGATCGGCTGAAAACGGTGAAGTCACCATTTTTAATAGCTAGGTAGTATTCCATTGTGTATATATACCACAACTTGCTCAGCCACTCATCTGTTGTTGGACACCTGGGTTGCTTCCAGGTTTTGGCTATTACAAATTGTGCTGCCAAGAACATATGTGTACACAGATCTTTTTGGATGGATATGTTGGGTTCTTTAGGATATATCCCTAGGAGAGGAATTGTGGGGTCATAGGGTAGGTCCATTTCTAGCCTTCTGAGAGTTCTCCAGACTGTTCTCCACAGAGGTTGGACCAATTGACATTCCCACCAGCAGTGGAGGAGGGTTCCTTTGACCCCACACCCTCTCCAGCATTTGCTGCTGTTACCTTTTCTGATATGACATTCTCACAGGAGTGAAGTGATATCTCATTGTTGTCTTTATTTGCATTTCTCTGACAATCAGACTTGGAGCATTTTTTCAAGTGTTTCTCAGCCTTTTGGATCTCTTCTGTGGTGAATATTCTGTCCAAGTCCTCCCCCCATTTTTGGATGGGGTTATTTGTTGTCTTATTGTTGAGTCTGGCAAGCTCTTTATATATGTTGGTTATTAGCCTCTTGTCTGATGTATGGCATGTAAAGATCTTCTCCCATTCTGTGAGGGGTCCCTTGGTTTGGGTAGTGGTTTCTTTTGCTGTGCAGAAGCTTTTTAATTTGATGTAGTCCCATAGGCTTATACTTGCCTTAGTCTTCTTTGTAATTGGATTCGTTTCATTGAAGATGTCTTTAAATTTTATGCGGAAAAGGGTTCTGCCAATATTTTCCTCTAAGTATCTGATAGTTTGTGGTCTAACATCCAAGTCCTTGATCCACTTGGAATTTACTTTTGTATTTGGTGAAATACAGTGATTCAGTTTCATTCTTCTGCATGTTTCAACCCATTGTTTCCAACACCATTTGTTGAAGAGACTCTGCTTTCCCCATTTAATAGTCTGGGCACCTTTGTCAAAGATTAGATGTCCATAGGTGTGGGGGCTCACTTCTGGGCTCTCAATTGTATTCCACTGGTCAGTGTGTCTATTCATGTTCCAGTACCAAGCAGTTTTGATGACAACGGCCCTATAATACAGTTTGAAATCTGGGAGTGTTCTGTTCTTTTTTCTCAAGATTGTTTTGGCAATTCTAGGTCTTTTCTGGTTCCAGATAAACATTTGTAGCATTTGTTCTATTCTCCTAAAAAATGTGCTTGGGATCTTGATGGGGATAGCATTAAATTTGTAGATGGCTCTGTGTAGTATCTTCATTTTGATGATGTTAATTCTTCCAACCCATGAACATGGAATATCTTTCCACTTCGTTGTGTCTTTTTCAATTTCCTTGAGTAGTGACTCATAATTTTCAGTACACAAGTCTTTCACTTCTTTGGTTAGGTTTACTCCTAGATATTTGATTGTTTTAGTTGCTATAGTAAAAGGAATTGATTTCTGGATTTCAATTTCTTCTAGCTTAGTGTTTGCATAGAGGAATGCACTGACTTTTGAATGTTAATTTTATAGCCTGATACCTTAATGTATTTCCTGATGATTTCCAAAAGCTTTTGCTGGATTCCTTAGGTTTTTCTGTGTATACTATCATGTCATCTGCAAATAGGGAGAGTTTGACTTCTTCTCTTCCAATCTGTATGCCTTTAATTCCTTGCTCCTGCCTGATTGCTATGGCAAGAACTTCCAACACTATGTTGAATAGTAATGGTGATAGTGGACAGCCCTGTCTAGTACCTGATATAAGTGGAAATGCTTCCAGTTTTTCACCATTGAGTATGATGTTGGCTGTAGGTTTGCTATATATAGACTCCACTATCTTCAGGAATTTTTCATCTATTCCCCTTTTTTGTAGTGTTTTGATCATAAAGGGATATTGTATTTTGTCAAAGGCTTTCTCTGCATCTGTTGATATGACCATGTGGTTTTTGGTCTTGCTTTTGATGATGTGGTCGATCACATTGATTGATTTACGTATATTAAACCAACCTTGCATGCCTGGGATAAACCCCACTTGGTCATGATGAACAATCTTTTTAATATACTGCTGTATCCATTTGGCTAGAATTTTGTTCAATATTTTCACATCTATGTTCATCAGAGATATTGGTCTGTAGTTTTCTTTTTTGGTTGTGTCCCTGTCTGCTTTTAGTATCAGAGTGATGTTGGCTTCATAGAAGCTGTCAGGGAGTATTCCAGTGTCTTTAATCACCTGGAAGACTTTTAAAAGTAGAGGTATTAGTTCTTCTTTGAAGGTTTTGTAGAATTCATTTGTAAAACCATCTGGTCCAGGACTTTTATTTTTGGGGAGATTTTTGATAACTGTTTCAATTTCATTAGCTGTGATGGGCCTGTTCATGTTATCCACTTCCTCTTTACTTAGTTTTGGAAGTTGGTAGGTATCTAGGAAATCTTCCATTTCTTCCAGGTTCTTTAGCTTGGTGGTCATATAGTTGTTCATAGAAGCCTTGCATGATATGTTGAATTTCTGTGGTGTCTGTTGTGATATGTCCTCTTTCATTTACTTCCGATTTATTTGGGTCTTCTCCCTTTTTTGTTTTGTGAGTCTGGCTAATGGTTTGTCGATTTTGTTCACTCTTTCGAAGAACCAACATTTACTTTCGTTGATCTTTTGTATGGTTTTCTTATTCTCAGTGTTATTTATTTCTGCCCTAACTTTAGTGATTTCTGTCCTTCTGGTTGTTTTAGCATTCCTTTGTTGTTCTTCTTCGAGGTCTTTAAGATGTGCAATCAGGCTGTTTATTTGTGCTTTTTCTTGTTTCCTAATGTGTGCTTGTATAGCTATGAACTTCCCTCTCAGTACTACCTTAGCTGTGTCCCAAATATTTTGATAGCTTGTGTCTTCATTTTCATTGAAGTCTCGAAACATTTTGATTTCTTCCTTGATTTCCTCTTAGACCCAGAGGTTGTTAAGAAGTGTACTGTTGAGCTTCCACATTTTGGGACTGCTACTAATCTTTTGTTGATTGGTCAGTGTTAGTTTAGTTCCACTGTGGTCTGAGAAGATGCTTGGGATGATTTCAATCCTCTTGAATTTTCTGATGCTGTCTTTGTAGTGCCTAACATATGGTCTATCCTTGAGAATGACTCATGTGGACTTGAGTAAAATATGTATTCCAGTTTCTTGGGATGAATGACTCTGAAAATGTCCAGTAGTTATAGTTGATCTATCTCTTTATTTAGCTCCCTTATGTCTTTATTGATTTTCTGCCTGGATGATCTGTCAAGTTGAGAGAGTGGGGTGTTGAAGTCCCCTACTATGACTGTGTTGCTGTTAATATATTGCTGTGGCTCTTTCAGTAGCCATCTAAATACATCTAAATATTGATGTATTTAGATGGCTTCTCATTGGGTGCATAGCTGTTAATAATTGTTAAGTCCTCTTGATTGACTGATCCTCTGAGCATTAAGTAGTGTCCATTCCTCTTTTTTAATCTTATCTATTTTAAAGTCTATCGTGTCAGATATGAGAATAGCTGTTCCTGCCCTTTTTTGTGGGCCATTGGCTTGTATGATAGTTTTCCATCCTTTCACTTTAAGTCTGTGTTTGTCTTGTTGAGTTAGGTGGGTTTCCTGTAAACTGCATATTGTTGGGTTGTATTTTCTGATCTATCTTCCTACTCTGTGTCTTTTAATAGGTGAATTCAGGCCATTGACATTTATTGATATCAAAGATTGAAGATATTTTAACGCCATTCTTGTAGAGTTTTGGAGTGTTCTGATATATGTCCTATTTATGGTGGTCTGATTATTTATAGGAGATCTTTCAGGGCAGGCTTGGTGATAGTTGATTCCTTCAACTGTTGCTTGTCTGAGAAGGTTTTGATGCCTCCATCTAGTCTGAATGACAGTCTAGCAGGATATAGTATTCTTGGTTGAAAGCCTTTTTCATTGAGCACTCGACAGATATCTTGCCATTCTCTTCTGGCCTGTAGTGTTGTATGGAGAAGTCTGTTGCTAATCTTATGGGTTTTCCTTTGTAGGTGACTTTTTGTTTTTCTCTTGCAGCCTTCAGGATCCTTTATTTATCCTTATTCCTTTCCATTCTAAGTATGATATGTCTTGGTGTCTTTAGGTCTGGGTTAATTCTGTTTGGGACCCTCTGGGCTTCTTGAATCTTTATGTCTTTGATGTTGTCTAGACTAGAGAAGTTTTCAGCTATTACGTCCTGGAGAATGCTTTCTTCCTCTCCTCTTTCTTCCTCTGGTATGCCAAAAATGCGTATATTGTTTCTTTTGAAGTCATCCCATAGGTCTCTGTTGTTGTTTTCAGCATCTCTTAATCTCTTTTTGAGATCTCTTACTTCTTTTTTAGTTATCTCTAATTCGTCCTCAATCTTGCTAATTCTGTCTTCAGCTTCCTTGATTCTATTCTCTCTGCCCTCTACTGTTTTCTGGAGTTCATCTATTTTGTTTCCCTGTTTTGATACTGTTTTAGCTTGTTCAGCTAGTTGCATTCTTAGCTCAGTGATTTCAGCTTTCAGCTCTCTAATAACCATGAGATAATTAGTATTTTCTTCCATAGTCTCATTTGTTGTTCCTGTATTTCTGGTTACAATTTTTTCAAATTCTTTACTCACTCCTGTGATTATTTCCTTAGCTAGTGTTTGGATGTTGAACTCGTTATTTTGTGCTTCTCCCTCTGGGGAACTTTTAGCTGTACTCTTGTCCTGGTTCGTTTCTCCAATATTTCTTCTTGTTGTTTTAACTATTTTATATATTATGTTATGAGTTCCCTCTCTCAGTACTTTTCAAATTACTGATCACTATTGCCTGGATTGACTTGTGTCAAAGTCAGGTAATTAAAGGGTTCACAGTGGTGGAAGGTAACAGTTGTTTCAATAGTATTTTAATCCCTGAGTTGGAGCTCAGTGATTTAAAAGCCTCTTTTTTCTTTTTTTCTTCTCTGTAGGCTATGGGAGCCTGAGGGCTTTTAAACTATCAATAGCCTTCTTAGCTTACTCACTGACTCCTGACCAAGAGATAAGGCAGGGTGTGGCAGAGTGGTTATGCAAAGAGACTTTCACAGCCCCACAGCTATGCCACCAAGGTAAAGGTCTCCTCCTGAGTTTCCTGGTTAGATCTCTGACCCCTGGTGTCCCTCCCTGTTGCTGCTCCAGATTCTGAGGGCAGTATTAATGGAGACTTAGAGTTGCACTTGGTGAGTCTCCGGGGAGTCCTCTCCTCCCTTCAGCTGTCCCCTTGTTGGTGGAGGAGACTGGAGGTGGTGTCTCAAGTGATAAACTGCTGGACTGTTAGCAGTCACTTAATCTCTCCCTACACTCCTCTCTGTCACCAGCCACACGTGTTTGTACTCACCGGTGATTTAGTGGGTTCCTGTGGTCATTCTAGTCCTATTTTGTTTCCGTCCCGGGTGGTCTCCTTAGGTATTCCTAGTTGATTCAGGAGAGGGGAGGAGAGGAGAGAAAGAGATCTGCTGCTGCTGTTCGTAGCTCCGCCTCCAGAAGTCCCATCTCTGAGTTTTTAAAGTCTGTGCTTGTGGAAATAGTCCAGCTGGTAAAGCACAGGACTTCCATGTCTCAGGACCCAGGAGTGATACTAAGCACTGCCTGTACTGGACTGGTGCTCTGACTGACTTCTTTCTCTCCTATCGAATAAATTTGAAAAGCTTTTTAAAAGACTTACTTTATTTCAAGAGATAAACAGAGCAAGAAGTGACCAGAACAGCACTCTGACATGTGTGATGCCAAGGAACAGACACGGGACCTCCTGTCTGCACGTCCACCTCCTGGGCTGCAGCCAAAGACTGTAGAATCTTTGCTTTTCCTGGTTGTTCAACTTAGATATTTTTTGATGTTTTTATTTCTTGTATATTTTATATCTTATTTTATTTAGGGTAGAAATAGGAATTGAGAGGGAAAGGGAAGATAGAGAGAGATGGTGGGGGAGACAGCATAATGATTATGCAAACAGACTCTCATGCTGAGGCTCCAAAGTTCCAGGTTCAATCCCCCACACTACCATAAGCCAGAGCTGAGCAGTGCTCTGGTGTATAAAAAAAGGAGAGAGAGAGAGAGAGCTCGAGGATCGAGGGGGAGAGAAAGAGAGAGAGAGACCTGCAGCCCTGCTCCACTGCTCCTGAAGCTTCCCCCTTGCAGTGGGGATGGGAAGCTTGAACCTGGGTTCTTGCACTTGGTAATGTTTGTACTTACTCAGATGTGCCTCCAGCGTTATTGCTGGGACTCTGCTTGCACTACAAATCCACTCTCCTGGAAGTCATTTTTGTTGCCCTTGTTGCTCCTGTTGTTGTTATTTCTGTTGTTGGATAGGACAGAGAGAAACTGAGAGAGGAGGGGAAGAGAAAGATAGATACCTGCAGACTGCTTCACCGCCTGTGAAGCGACTCCTCTGCAGGTGGAGGGCTGAGGGTTCCTTTACACCAGTCCATGTGCTTTGCACCATGTGCACTTAACCCACTACACTATCGCCTGGACCCCCTAATTCCAACATTTATACCATCTTGGGATTTATTCCCAAGAGATCCTCTTGAGTTCTTCTTGCCTTTTTGTTCATCAAATAATTTGGGGCTGTACACTAGCTGTTTTGTGTGTCATTCTCTGTGGTATGTCATACTCCTTTGGAGGACGTTGATAGCTCTGCTCTGGCAGACTGTCAAGACTGAGTGAATTCCGACCACAGATCCTAACATGCCCTCTGTGGGCTGTGGTTTCAGTGCCACCCCACTTTCTAAAGCTCCGTGGTGGCGTGTGAATCTGTTGTGTGTGTGCACCTGCCCCCTTCCCTTTCCTCTGCCCACTGCTTCGGGGCCATTCTGCGTCGGGGTGAACATCACAGTCTAATTCTGAAGGTCTGATTCTCTGTGCTGCACACATTCCAGCTGTGTGTTTCTGGCACTTGGCTTACATAGCACTTTCTCAAGCTTCCTCCCTTTGGAGACAGAAAGTCAAGACGTAGTTTCCTCTCACTTGTTCTTTCTTGTCATGCACTTGCTATGAGTGCTTATGCCTCGGGGTAAGCAGCTAGGGGGAAGAAGCGAAGGGGATTCCCCTACTCTCTCCCACCCCTTAGCTAATTTCTGTGGTCAGGAAGTCTCTCCCCCTCCCTCCCCCTCCTCTTTCCCTCTCCTCCTTCTCACCCTCTCCCTCTCCTTCTCCCTCTCTCTTTCCCTCTCCCTCTCTCTCCTGGCTTCCCTGTCAGTGTGGTCACTTCTGCTACATGTGTGTTGCTGCAACAGGGTCTTGCTTCAGGGCTGAGTGGGGTGGGATAAAAAATAAGCCAGGGTTTTCCCCTAAGCCCCCAGCCAGAAAAAGATGGTTCCTCTTGGAGCTATGTGTCCCTGTATCTGCCAGACTCAGGGCTTTCTCAGACTGAGCTGGGAGACGCGGAGCAAAGGAAGCCAATTCCCCAAACTCCTGCCACATGGCTACTTGAGGCTTAGTGTTTCATCTAATTTTTTTTATTTGCCTCCATTGCTCCTGGTGGCCATTATCTTTTTCTTCCTTTCTTCCTTCCTTCCTCCCTCCCTCTCTTTCTTTCTTTCTCTCTTTTTCTCTTTTTTGCCTCCAAGGTTATTGTTGGGGCTGGGTGCCTGCACCACAAATTTACTGCTCCTGGAAGTTTTTTTCTCCCTTTCACTGCCCTTGTTGTTTATCGTTGTTGTGATTATTATTGTTCTTGTCATTGATGTCATTATTGTTAGATAAGACAGAGAGAAATGGAGAAAGGGGGGGAGACAGAGAGGGGGAGAGAAAAATAGATACTTCCAGACCTGCTTCACCACTTGTGAGGCGACCCACCTGCAGGTGGGGAGCCGGGGGCTCGAACCAGGATACTTATGCTGGTTCTTTATTTTAAAATTTATTTATTTATTCCCTTTTGTTGCCCTTTTTTATTGTTGTAGTTATTGTTGTCGTTGTTGGATAGGACAGAGAGAAATGGAGAGGGAGAGAAAGATAGACACCTGCAGACCTGCTTCACTGCCTATGAAGTGACTCCCCTGTAGATGGGGAGCTGGGGGGATCTTTATGCCGGTCCGTGTGCTTTGCACCACCTGCGCTTAACCCACCGCACTACAGCCCGACTCCCCCTTATGCTGGTTCTTGTGCTTTGTGTCGTGTGCACTTAACCCACTCCCCAAACCCCTATCTTTTCTTTTTCTAGTAGAAAACTTGAGAGGGAAGGGGGTGGAGAAGGAGAGATACACTTGTACACCTTTTCATCGATGTGAAGCTTCCCCCTGCAGGTAAAGACGAGGGGGTGGTTTGTGCATGGTAATGTGTGTTCTGCCTGGTGCATTACCACCCAGCTTTATTCCTTGAGCTTTGCTTTCTCTCTCCAGCCCCTCCACTGCTGAGTCCTCAGAAGTTGCTTTCAGTATCCAGTTGAGGGTTTGGGATGTAATAATGGAAGAGATAGGGTGAGACATGTTTACTTCATTGTGTTTGTCTTATGCAAGACTGGGCCATATGCTCTTCCACTGAGCCACCTCCCCAGTTCAAATTTTTATTATTTTTATGAGAGAGAGAGAGAAGAGAGAGAGAGAGAGAGAGAGAGAGAGGCTTGGTGATGGCACACCTAGTTAAGTGCACACATTACAGTGTACAAGGAGCCAGGTTCGAGCTCCCCCACCCCTCCTGCAGTGGGAAAACTTCACGAGTGGTGAAACAGGGCTGCAGGTCTCTATCTATCTATCTATCTATCTATCTATCTATCTATCTATCATTTCCCTTCCCTCTCAATTTCTGCCTGTCTCTATCCAGTAAATAAAATAAAGATTAAAAAACAATGAGAGAGAGAGAGAGAGGACCAAAACATTTCTCCAACATCCATGGAGTTCCACGAGCCTTGTGTTTGTTGCTGTTTCATGTGATGCTGGGGGTAGAACTCAGGGTCTCACCTGTCAATGCCCATGTTTAGCGGGGGAAGCAATTACAGAAGCCAGACATCTCACCTTCTGCATCCCACAATGACCCTGGGTCCATACTCCCAGAGGGTTAAAGAATAGAAAAAGCTATCAGGGGAGGGGATGGGATACAGAGTTCTGGTGGTGGGAATTGTGTGGAGTTGTACCCCTCTTACCCTATGGTTTTTGTCAGTGTTTCCTTTTTATAAATAAAAATTAAAAAAAAAAAGAACTCAGAGCCTCATGCTTGCAAGGTTACTCCTGAGCTGCTTTATTCAATCAGAGAATAAAAGGGGGGGCACCAAGAGTGATATGGCACCATGGTGCAGACACTGAGGCCCTGTTATAACCCTACTGGCAAAACAACATAGTTGTCGTCGGGGAATTCCGTGAACATGTGTTTGTTGTGCTGTGAGCTGCTCTAGCAAATTGATTGAACCCAAGGAGGGTGTTGGGATTCTTCGTATTGGTTTGGCCCCCTTCCCCCGACCTCTGAGAGAAATGGTTTGGCCCTTGCTAGTTTCGCACCCCTCTTTCTCCCTGCCCCGTATGCTAAGGACATGCAGAGTCCCAGCAGCAGCGGCAGAGGAAGAATGATGGGGGAAACACATGGTGTGGTGATTTGCCCGTTCGTGAATAAAGATTAAACTGCAGCTTCTCAACCCAGCTGTGTGTCCTCGAGTCTCTCTCTACTGCCGCGACGCTAGCCTAGCCTGCTGGAACCCCCAAACTTTAACAACAAATGGTGCCCACGTGGACCTGACCTACGCATCTCTCAGATAAGTGAAGACAATTTGGCTACCTATGCACTATGGCCTTCTCTTCTGCTTGTGAAGAGATCTCCAAAGGCCTCTGCCCTTTCTTCACGAGACTGTTTCGCTGTTTCTGGAACATTTATATCTGGACCACTCTGTGGTTTCCGCCCAACGCCAGCCCACAGGAGCCCAACGCCAGCCCGCATGAGCCAGCTTTCCGCCACGGGTGCCGGCTCCCTCCACGCTGCTCAGCCGACATGGCAGGGCCATGGGGCAGGGCCGCGGTGGCCTATCCTGGCCGCCACCCCGTGGCACCTTGGCCCGCGCCTTCTGCACGGCTGGCCCGCCTGCCCTCGTGCTATGAAGTCTGGACAGATCCCGGACCACCCGGAGACTGTGGGCTCTCTGCCAAAACTGGGCCCCCTGGCCGAGATCTCCAGCTTGGGTCTGAAGGTAGACGAGCTAGAATACGCAGAGATTCGTGCAGAGATCGCAACCTACAATTCCTAGAAGTGGAGCTGCCCAAGAGGCCACCGCTGGACAACGCACTCCCCGAATGGCTAAGACAGTAGAGATCTGAATTCGTGTTTGAAATGACATGTCTTCGTAACAAAAGTTTCTCTCCTTGTGTATTGAAGACCATGTGTATGTGTGTGTTTCAAGTTTGGTAAAATTAACTTCAAGGTTAAAAATATAACTTTAAGGCTATATTCTTAACAGACAGCGTTAAATGAAAAAAGGTTTTCAACGTAATTCTCATAAAGATAAAATTAACTTAAATTTAAAGTCTGAGGTAAAAATTAGTTTAAATATCAATATATTTTAACTAAGTTGGTGGAAAAAAAAAACGGCGTACACCTAGGGTGTGTCTCCATCTTGAATGGGTGTAACAAAAGGTTAAAAAGACGTTGTTGATATGTAAAACTCTCAAATTCTTTCTCAATTAGAAACGTTAGATTGTGCTATGGTTATGCTAATAATTCTCATGCCTGAGGCCTTTTTTCTTTCTATGGTTCATGTTTGCCTTTCCACATTTTATTGTTTAAACTTTAAATAGCCTTAGAATCGTGCTGGAAGAGACTTCTAATTGTAACAGAGTTATCAATTGTGGTAAACTTCTAACCTGCTACAAGTTTTGTTTCATAAGTAAGTGAATTGCAGCTGTCAAGTTCTCTACAGAAAAGCAGAATTCCAATGGCTGACATTCCCCATTGAGACAGACGTACAACAATTCACCCCCTGGCAATTCTTTGGTGGACATCTGCTTTGGACTTCTATTGGACTCACTGGTACACCTCGGACACTTTACACAAAACTAGCAGCTTCCCTTATGCTGCTGGGTTTCTCAAACACTGACTGCAGCCATGCCTTGGGACTCTAGGCCTCCCCCTCCTCCCATGCTAGAAAATGCCCATCGAGGCAAGTATGCCCCCCAGAGGCAGGAAATGTTTTTTTTTAAGCTGATAAAGTTTTGCCCAGAGGCAAAAATGGCCCCCTCAGGCCTTCCCTTGGCAGCACACTGGTTCTTGTTACCCGCTTACATGTTTCTCCATGTTTGTGCCAGTTTCTTTTTTTTTGAAAATGCCTGTATGATATAGGTTTCTGTTCACCCCACACCCCTGATACTGTGGTCATTTAGTTAAAAAGAAAAGGGGGAATATGTTGGGATTCTTCGTGTTGGTTTGGCCCCCTTCCCCCGACCTCTGAGAGAAATGGTTTGGCCCTTGCTAGTTTCGCCCCCTCTTTCTCCCCGCCCCGTATGCTAAGGACGTGCAGAGTCCCAGCAGCAGGAGCGGAGGAAGAATGATAGGGAAGCACATGGTGTGGAGATTTGCCCGTTTGTGAATAAAGATTAAACTGCAGCTTCTCAACCCAGCCGTGTGTCCATGAGTCCTCTCTACTTCCGCGACGCTAGCCCGGCCTGCTGGAGCCTCCGAACTTAAACAACAGGAGGGGTCCTGGGGAAGTGCCCAGTCAGAAGCAACTTAGCTTGACATTATAACATTGAGGTGTTATCTATGTTTCTAAATTATTTATTTATTTTATTTATTTATTTATTTATTTTTATTTTATTTTGCCTCTAGAGCTATCACTGGGGCTCAGTGCCAGCACTAGGAATCCACTGCTCCTGGTGGCCATTTAATTTTATTCGATAGGACAGAGAGAAATTGAGAGAGGAGGGAAAGGTAGACACCGTAGACTTGTTTTGCCACTTGTGAAGCGATTGCCCCTGCAGGTAGGGAGCTGGGGGTTCTACCTCGGATCCTTGCATGGGTCCTTGCGCTTCATACTCTGTGCAACTTAACACAGTGCTCACCCCATTTCTAGATTATTCATTTATTTACATATTTTTTACCAGAGATCTGCTCAGCTCTGCCTTATGGTGGTGCCAGGGATTGAACCCGAGACCTCAGAGCCTCAGGCATGATAGTGTGCTCTCTCCCTGATACGTGTTTCTGAAAGAGGAATTTCAGGGTCACAGTTTGTGCAAGGAATTTGCTGAGATTGTACATAGTTGTTCTCCAACCAATATTCTTCTTTGCAGAGCACTGCTCAGCTCTGGCTTGTGGTGGTTGGCGCAGGCGCCGCCATGCGAGCTGCTTGACACGGTACCAGCTTCGCAGGAAGTTCAGCACAGCTGGACTCTCCAGGCCAAACTGAAACCATCTTGCCTTTTACCATGATTAATCTCTGTGTGGTCTTAATAATCTTTACCTATGGCCAGGCTCAGAGCCTGACCAATAACAAAAATAATGACAAAACCTGCACTGCACTCTGTAAGACTGATCATAATGGAACAAGCAATATCAGTAATGCAGAATTTTTCAGGAGGCTCTAATAGGAAAAAATGTTTTCCCCTTAATCTACACCACTTCCTTTAGTATTCCCCCTAAAATATAGAGAAAGATTGGTGGTTCCCACAGTGGAGGGGCCACCTTACATAGCATAATTAATTAATGGAAAGTTATGGTACCTGCCTAGATACAATGGGCCTTTTAATCTACCACCCACCACTATGCTCCCACTTCCTTATACAGAAATAGTACACGAGAACCTAGGTCACATAGTGAGCACACACAGAAGATGGATTCCAGCTAGAGAGTTTTAACTTTATGGAGAGGCTGGCCAGGTCAGCATCACCTTGGTGCCTTCTCAGTAAGGAACAAACAAAACTCCTTGATCAAACAATGGAACAGATTTTATGAAAAATGGGCTGCTCAGTTCGTTTAAGGCCCCTAGAAACATAACAAGCTTGAACTTTCTATGAACCACGGCTTCTGATGCATAGGGGTAAGAGAATGGCATAAACATACAGGTAGAATATTCATCTTAATCAATAGGACACCTGCCTAGCACACAGGTACAGGAATAACAAAAAACACAGAAACTGTGATGTGATCTCTAGGGAGGAAAGTGCGCCTGGAATGTGAATGTTCCACAAAGCAGGAGGTGTTCCCTACCTGCGCTGTTCTTACTTGGTGATTTTTGTTTCAATAATCAAAGCTTTGGCAATTTTTGTATTAGTGACCAAAGTCTTGGTGGTTTTTGTTTTAATAATCTATACCTTGGTGATTTTTGTTTTAATGATCTAAGCCTTATGAGACTATAAAAATCAAGTTCTGCTTAAGTATGACAGAGATGTCTGCTTGAGTTTGATTCAGCATCAACTCACTCATCTCTCATTCATTCTTTGCTGACGCCCCTCCTCCTCCAGGTTTCCCTAATAACCTGCTGGGGCTGGCCCCTGGCAGGTGGTGCTAGGGATTCAACCTGGGACTTAGGAGTCAGGCCTGGTGAAGGTATTTTAACACCTTCTTGCCCCTCTGTAGTCAAGTCTCCCTTCCCACCTCCAGCCCCTGGCCAGCACTACTTTGGATTCTGTCTGTGTAAGAGTGCTGTTTCCAGATGTTGTATAAATGGAATGCTACAGGATGTAATCTTTGGAGTTTAGCAAGATAATTGAGACTCAAAGTCATCCCTGCCTGGTTAGTCACGGATTCCTTCTACTGCAGAGTGTTAGTGCTTTGTGCAAATGTGCCACAGCGTGCGACCCCACCCGCCTGTTGGTTACTGAATGCCATACAGGTGTGTGTGAGAGTGCTTTCATTTCTAGCAGTGAGATTTTTTGGGTATTAAATCTATTTATGCTTATAAGACACTTCTGAGGGGACCAGGCAGTGGTGCACCTGGTAAAGGTGTATCATACTTGAGGACCCGGGTTCAAGCCCCCGGTTCCCACTTGCAGAGGGAAAGCTGCGCAAATAGTGAAGCAGTGCTGCAAGTGTTTCTCCTTTCTATCCCTATACCTCCCTCCCCCATTTTTTGTCTCTTACCCTCTTTCAAAACAGAGAAAGGAAAAAAAAAAGGCCTTAGGGTGGAGGGTAGATAGCATAATGGTTATGCAAACAGACTCTCATGCCTGAGGCTCCAAAGTCCCAGATTCAATCCCCCGCAACACCATAACCCAGAGCTAAGCAGTGCTCTGGTTAGAAAATAAATTAACAATTTTTTTTAAAAGGCCTCCAAGAGCCCCAGAAATGACTTTGATGGCAATAAATAAGAAACTTTTGCAGGCTCAGTCCCAGCACCACCATAAATGAGGAGTGCTCTGGTTTTTTTCTGTGTGTTTTTCTCTCTGAATCTCTCTCTTTGTGTCCCAGGTGCCCTGGGAGGTGGCTCAGTGGTAGAATGCACGCCTTACCTTACCATGAGGTCTCACCCCAACGCCACATGGGAGCACCGTGCATGGCAAGGCAGTACTGAGATGCTACTTCTCTCTCTTTGCCCTCCTCCTGGCTCTAAAAACAGCAAGACCTGGGAGTCAGGCAGTCGTGCAGCAGGTTAAGCACAGGTAGTGCAAAGCGCAAGGCCCGGCATAAGGATCCTAGCTTGAGCCCCCGGCTCCCCACCTGCAGGGGAGTTGCTTCACAGGCAGTGAAGCAGATCTGCAGGTGTCTATTTCTCTCTCCCCCCTCTGTCTTCCCCTCCTCTCTCCATTTCTCTCGGTCCTATTCAACAACAATGGCAACAATAAAACAACAAGGGCAACAAAAGGGAATAAATAAATTAATTTTTTTTTAATTAGAAGGAAAAAAAACAACAGCAAGACCCCGCCAAGTGTTTTTCCAGGTGTTGGACTTGACTCTCCAGCAGCAGAGCAGGGACTCTAGTTCCCTGCAGCCTCACCAGCTCTTGGCCTTGTGGTGGCAGCTCCTGATTTGAATCTGCATTTTCTGGGGCTGGGCTGTGGCGTGCCCAGTAGAGCACATACATAACTGTGTGCAAAGATTGGGGTTCACCTCACCTCCAGTCTCCACCTGCAGGGGGGAAGTTTCATGAATGATGAAGCAGGGCCACAGATAATCTTTCTTTCTCCATCTCCCTCTCTCTTCTCAATTTCTGTCCTTCTAAAACAAAAAACAAATCCACAGGAAATAATGACCACTAGGATCAGTGGATTTGTCATGCCAGTGCTGAGCCCTAGCAATAACCCTGGGAGGAAAAATAATCTGCAATTTTCCTAATAATTCTTTTCATGTAATTTCTTATCATCTATATCTCTCCTTAGACGATCTGCTCAAATTTTAAAGTTTTTAAGGCTGGAGTGATTGAGTACCGAGAGTCCTTTCCTACATGGCCCAAGCCCTTTGCCAGGAGAGTGTTTTGTGTGTGTCGGTATCTTCCCAGCCTGTGCTTAGCCTTTGGCTTCTCTTTCTTTATGTACCCCCTTCTCTTTAGGGGGGAGGGGACACCTGGCCCTGGAGTCACTGGGTCTGGCCCTGCCCTGCCAGGCCACCAGGGCTCTTTTCATGGCAACAGTAAGTGCCAGTTTTTTGTTTTTTTAAAAAAAACTTTTTAAAAGATATTTATTCCCTTTTGTTGCCCTTGTTTTATTGTTGTAGTTATTATTGTTGTTACTGATGTCGTCGCTGTTGGATAGGACAGAGAGAAATGGAGAGAGGAGGGGAAGACAGAGAGGAGAGAAAGATAGACACCTGCAGACCTGCTTCACCGCCTGTGAAGTGATTCCCCAGCATGTGGGGAGCCGGGGCTTGAACAGGGATCCTTACTCCAGTCCTTGAGCTTTGCGCCACCTGTGCTTAACCAGCTGCGCTACAGCCCGACTCTCAGTGCCAGTTTTAAATTGATAATTTTGTATAGACTGTGAATGATGTCAACATCCAAATGGCAGAAAAAAGGTGAAGGGGAAACAGGAGACATGCTTCCCTGGTGCAGCTACCCCACGAGGTGGCCAGGGGCTTGGACTTGACCAGGTAAACTACCTCCTGGTCCCTTTTCATGTTTTTTTTTTAAAAAAGGTTTTGTCTTTACCAAAGCCTCAACGCTCGAGTGCTGGGTCTCCGTGCAGCAGGCAGGCGCCCCCCCAGGTGAGATGTCTGCCCAGGCGAGAATTTCAGCCTGGACTGGGATTTCAGTTGAGCTCAGCCATCTGTCAGTCTGTCAGCACGCTGCTCTCGGTGGGTCTTTCTCACCCATGTTTTGCACACAGGTTCTGGGTTGCTGCCTGGACTCTAAGGCCTCCCATGCAGGGCGCCCCTGTACCCCTGCTACCTGGTCCTGTCCTGTCCACCCCATGCCACCCCTACTGGTGGACAGTCTGCCACCTCGGTGACTGCCCCCCCATGCCCCCTCCCCACTGCCCTCCAGCACGTGCTAAGCCCACCCACCCACTTCGATCCCCACCCCGCCTCACCTCCCCAGCACCTGGGATCCTTTTTAACAAATCCGCAGCCTTAGCGGGAGTCCCGGGCCCTGGCCTCGGACCTTCGTTTGTGGGAGCCTTTAAGGGTCGGGCCCGCGGGCCCGCTTTGCTGTGACACCCCACTTCTGTCCAGGTATTGTACTGAACGTCATCTGCTTCCTGGTCGTGGGGGGGGGGGGGTCCAGAGTCGGGGCGAGAGGGACCCTGGGGGACCCGCAGTGGGATGGCGGGAGAGGGGGGTACCAGGAGGGGCGGGTGAAGGCAGCTGGGCCCCTCTGGAGTGGGTCGCGGGTGTCCCCAGCCCGGTCGTGCGGACTCCTTGGCAGCGGGATCGGGGCGCCCCCTGTTGGCTGCCCGCAGCACCCGCCTCCTCCTGGCTGGGACCCTGGAGGTTAAATCTTGAGGGTCTCTGACCAGGGGGCTCCCCAGAACTCATTGTGTTCCGAGCACAACCCGCGGGCGAGGCTGAGGGCAGGGTGTCTGGGGCCTTTGTTCCTGGCGAGGTTCCGAGATGGGTTTGAGGAGCGGCTGGTGCTGATCTGCAGGCGCAGAAGGGTGCAAGGAGTAATCCAACACTTCCTTGTTCTGAAGGCTTTATTGTGCGTGTGCGCGTAGGGAGCGGAGACTCCGGCCACCCTGGGGACCTGCACCACCCGCAGAACTGCGGGATCAGGAGCCACACAGCTGGGCGGGGGTGGGGTCGCCCCAACTCCACGGGGGATGAGTGGCCCGACTGGGGGCTCCGGGAGACATCCTCTGGCCCCATGAGCATTTTCAAGCAGCAAGGTTGCCAGGGAGCCCTTCCAAGACCACCCGAGAACCTGCAAGCCCCAGTGCCCCCGACCCGGTCCCGGCCCAGTGGGCCTGAGTTACTTCTCCTGCAGAGCCCCCCCTTGCCCCCCAACACACACACCCTGCAGACCAGGCCCCCAAGCTGAGAGGTCAGACCTAGGCTGGCTGGAGGGGCCCTGGGCAGCCTGGAGCAGGGAAGGGGTGTGAGGGATCCTGTAGCTGGACTCACCCCTTCCCCACAACCCCGCAGGGAAGGGCCATGGCAGGTGCCTCCCACCAGTATTTGCTCCGGCCTGTGCCCCTCCCAGCTCTGGCCCACCGTTGGGGGTGTGTGTAGCCTGAGGCTGTGTGTGTGTTTGGGGGGGTCCCCATGGAAGGTGGGGAACTGGAGGACACCTCTCCAGAGCAGGTGTCTGCCCCTTTCCATGTGCACAGAGGGGAGCAGGCCTGGTGCCCCTACACCTTAGGTGCCACCCTTCCAAGGGGGCTTAGCTGTAGTCAGTACATCTGTCCCAGGACACAGAGAGTTGAGTTTGTAGCTGATTCACATTTTAACACCCCCCCCGGGGGGGGGAAGCTGAGGCCCCAGTCAGAGAGCCCTTGTTGACCTGTGACATCATCCAGGAGGGCACAGAGGAAGCCACCTGGACGGGCTGTCACCCCCGCCCCTCTGGACGCCCACACCCCGCGACATCCGCTGTGAGTGAGTCTGGGGAAGACACTTCTTGGAAGCCTGAGAAAAAACAGGGCATCTGGAGGTGGTATATACAAGACCCGAAGGTTGGACTTGGGGTCTCTCTCAGGAGCCCTACATGCCTCTCTCCTCCAGGGCTCTGGGTGGGGGGGGCCCCAGGCCCAGGCCCTCACCCGCCTGCACGTAGAGTCTGTTCTCCACGGAGACGAAGCTGGAGTGCACAGAGCCCAACAGAGTGGCCCGGGGGTGCTGGCAGGGTGAGTGGGAGATCAGCGCCCACGAGGCCTGGGGGCCTGGGCAGTGGTAGTTGTTGGTGACTGTGGCATAGGCGGTGTTCAGAGAGGAGAGGGAGGCTGGGCTGGTGGCCTGGGGGTGACAGAAAGCCCTGATGAGCCCTCAATCCCCCCATTTGTGGCCCCCAGTCACCCCAACTCTCCAGTAAACCTACCTGGTAGCCCTCAGCCCCTCTGCTCACCTGCATCTGGGGGCTGCTGCCGGGGGGCTGGAGCTCTGGGACGGACCTGGGAGAGAGCAGGGTCAGGGTCAGAGGCAGAGCTGAGGGGTCCCTGGGGAGAGGAGGAGTGGGGGGGGGAGGCTCACCAGAGTCTCTGCCGGTGCAGCAGGTGCAGCAGGTAGACGCAGCCGAAGAGGAGGATGCCTGATACCCCCAAGATCCCAGCCAGGTCAGCTCGCAGCAGGGAGGCTGAAGTGGGGGTGGGGTGCCCTGTGCAGAGAGGGGCATCCAGAAGGGGCATCCAGAAGAGCCCAAGCACCCCCTCAGCCGTCCTGGGTGCCACTCACCTTGTTCATGACTGAGCAGAAGGCTTCCGCAGGCCTCCTGGGAGCCCTCGGGGAAGGAAGCAAACTTGCAGCAGAAGGTGGTGTTGGGGTGGAGGCTGCCCCCTGCACACTGCTCCAGTGTGAGGGACACGCAGGTCCTGCTCTCCCAGCGCGCCTGGCAGTCGGATGCCCAGTTCCAGACTCCTGACTCGGGGTGCAGCACAGCCAGCACAGTGCCCCCAGCCCCCTCGGGGCCCCCACAGCTCACGGTGGCCAGGGAGATGGAGCCAGACCCCAGGAACCCACAGCGGAGGGAGAACGCGCTGGCCTCCCGGTGGACTTGCACCCACACGTCCGGGGTCCCTATGGATCAGGGGGTGGCCAGGCTGGTCTGTGACTCCCCCAGGCCCCTGATACCCCTCAGACCCCCACTCACCGGCCATGATGCAGAGTGTCAGCAGGGTCAGGAACAGGCCCAGGGCTGGGGGCCCACCCATGGCTGTGGGGCCCTGCGGTGGGATGCACCTGTGCTCCTCGCTCACTCACAGGCAGGAAGTCCATGTGTGAGCAGCAGCCCTGCCCTCACTTCCTCCTCCACATTCAGTGTGGGTGACAGACCCCCACCTTTGAGAGACTTAAAGTGACAGTGCCAGGTCCCCAGGCTGAGGGTGGAGGCACCTTAAGGCGCTCCCTCTGCAGAAGGCTCTGATCTGGCCTCCCCCAGAGGGGGCTCCAAAGCAGGACTGTCAGTGAGGGGTTGGGGGTGACTCCAGCGCCAGCTCCCCTTGACCTCCACTAACCTACTGGAGACCCCAGATGGCCTCCCAACACCTGCTGGGTCACTGCAGACTCCAGCTGGCACAGGCAGCCTGGGGGGAGTGTTCCCTGCAGCTCAGCCCAGGGCATGGTCATCCAGGGTCCTGTCTCCAGGGCCTGGCTTGCTCTGCTGCCCCTCCTCAGCACCGTAGCTGGACAAGCAGGGCTCACCACCTGACTCCTGCTGTTTCTCTGCTTTTAGGCAGAAATGTTCCCAAATCATTTGTCTTCCCTACAACTTCCAAATATCATCCTCTCATAAATGCTTCCACACGGGTCTACTTCAGGCTTCTGTCTTCCATTGGCCTTTTCCTGTTTCGATACCCTTGGCACTAAGTAGGGCACAGGTTTTGGTAGACGTGAGGGCTGTGGCCCCTCCTCAGAATTTTCTTTCCTGGTCAGGCAGGAGACTCTTGGCCCCAGGACTCACAGCACTGCTGGCTTAGCCACAGATCACTTCTGGCACTGACATTTCTCCGTGAAGCCCGACAGTCACGGCCCAAGCCACAGCTCAAGTCCCACTGCCGTGGAGACAGCCCTGTGCAGCCAGGACCAGGAGGGTTTGCCCTGGCGCTGTCCAGCCTCCTGATCCCGACAAAGTGGTTAGCCTCCAAGGTGGCGGCCTCCCTACAGGGAGCACCCTGTGCTCAGGGTGACAGAGGAAGGGGGATTGGTGTGGGTGACACCCATCAAAGCCAGAAGTGGATGTGGGTGACCACTCTGAAATGACCTTCCTGTCTGCAGAACGAGTCTTAACAGCACCGCTGAAGAGGCCCCTCTGCTCCTGATCTCTAAGACTGTGAGCTTGGCTTGTTCTGCCACCACCAGCCATGCTGGGCTGCTGGCCCCACATTTAAGCTGAATCACGTGAGGCGACTGCAGATAGTCACAGGTGAATTTAGAACCAGAACTACTAGATAGTCGATAGTTGTAATCTCCACACGTGAGGTTACTGCAGACGCAGATGTTCCGACTCCATTTCTGCCCACAGCACCCAGCTCTCCCCTGCTTTTTACTTGCTTAGTCTGGTGAGGCCCATTTCCTTTGAAGCTCCCCCCCACCCCTGGGGCTTAAGGCTCCCCTGCCCAACGAGTCCTCTCTCTGGTCGGCAGGCCCTCTCTCACTAAATCTGTTTCTACCTGGTCACACCGTTAGTGCCTCTCAAATCACTGGTGTGGTGGATCCTCTCCAGGATCAAAATGTTCCACCTGGAACCATGGAGCTCAAGGGAGACTTCACATGGAAGGAAGCCATGCCCTGACCATGCCACTGGTCCTATGTCACCCATGTCCAAATTTTTCCCACCGTATAACCCCCTGAATTAAGTCACTGAAGGTTTTCCCAGCAACAGCGTAGGTGAGAATCCTAACAACTTGCCTCCCGTAGTGCTCATGGCCTAAGCAAGGGTTAAAGAAAAGACCTTGTTGGAAATTATTTAAAAGAAAAGCAGTGACTCAGTAGTGTGCACAGCAACGCCAGTCACTGGAGGTGAGGCCTGTCTGCAGGCCCCCTCCTGCCCAGTTGGACTGGACATTGGCATGGGCACCAGACTCGGGGATGCAGCCCCTCCATGCTGTGCCTGCTGGGGGGGGGTGCCCTGGTGGTGCGCAAAACACCCACTGGTGTCCTGCGGGAAAAGCATACACAGTCCTCACTAAAGACAATCACAATGAAGAGAACTTTCCCTGACTGGGACTCAAGTGTCACCATTCACCCCAACAGGACAGTGCCCTGAGGTCAGAGATGCAACCCACAGCTTCCAATGATGACAACGACGATGACAATGACGATGACGATGACAACGGCGAGCTGCGGGTCCTGTGGAGCCCTTGGCAGTCACTTCTCTTTTTTTAAAAATATTTATTTATTTATTTATTCCCGTTTGTTGCCCTTGTTGCTTTATTGCTGTAGTTATTGTTGTTGTTGTAATTGTTGGATAGGACAGAGAGAAATGGAGAGAGGAGGGGAGATAGAGAGGGAGAGAGAAAGACAGACACCTGCAGACCTGCTTCACCACCTATGAAGTTACTCCCCTGCAGGTGGGGGGCCGGGGGCTCAAACCAGGATCCTTATGCCAGTCCTTGCACTTTGCACCACCTGTGCTTAACCTGCTGCGCAACCACCCGGTTCCCTTTTTTTTTTTTTTTTAAATTTTATTTATTTTCCTTTTTGTTGCCCTTGTTGTCTTTTTATTGTTGTTGTAGTTACTATTGTTGTTATTGATGTTGTTGTTGTTAGATAGGACAGAAAGAAATGGAGAGAGGAGAGGAAGACAGAGGGGGAGAGAAAGACAGACACCTGCAGACCTGCTTCACCGCCTGTGAAGCGACCCCCCTACAGGTGGGGAGCCGGGGGCTTGAACCAGGATCCTTACACTGGTCCTTGCGCTTTGCGCCATGTGCGCTTAACCCACTGCGCTACCGCCCGACTCCAAGCAGTCACTTCTGACCCTCACCAGTCACTGTCTATACAGTCAGCTGGTTCTAAACTCCTCTATTACAAAATCGGTGAAGCATAGGCAAAGAAGCACCTATTTTGTTCACACACTTTTCAAAGACACTTTTCAGTTGTGAAGATCATTTAAACTATCAAATAAGCAACTTTCAGGAAGCAATTCAGAAAACAGTAACTATAACTTTTAAAGTATTTTACTTGGATTTTTTTTTTTTTTTGCCCTGGAACCTCACACCTGCACAGGGTGCCATGTGGCTCACCTGGCACAGCAGGAGCCTCACCTGGCTTCAGACCCTGGGATTAAGCCTTGGCACCACAGAAATATAACACAGCACCAGGGGAAACTCCTGATGGCGGAGTGGTGCTGTGATCCCTTTTCCTATCTCTGACACAAGGAGGATCTGTACCAAGCCCCAGAGCCACAAGTACCAATGACACCCACTCCCACCCCCTTCACTAGTGTGAGAGAACCAGCCACTCAACAGAGCATGTCAAAGAACCTCGGGAGAACAGCAGACTTAGGGGCTCAGTCCACCACGGTGGATGTCTGGTCACATGAAGGCCTTCACACCTACAAAGAGCTCCTAGGTTTCCCTTCTGAGTTTGGGAATCACCCTCAGTTTGGCATTTAATTCACTTGGAAGACATCCCTCCTGAATCCCTAGTGACCTGCATATCTTCACCTGAGTTTCCCATCTGTTCCCACATCTCAGAGCTGCCCCACCTGAAAGGCTCTGTCTCTCAGCACGTGAGCTGCCACCAAGGCACACAGAAGTCACCTTTGCTAAAGGTGACTTGCAAACCCAGCTGGGAAGAGAGGAAGGGAGGGAAGGAAGAGGACAGAGCTCGGGCTGAGTGACCTGCTGAGAGCAGGATGGCCGTGTTCAGCAGGGGAGACACAGAGGGGACAGAAGTGAAGGGGGTGTCCAGGGCAAGGAAAGGCTGGAAATTACAACCAACAGGAGAGGTTCAGAAGAAAGCAGTCAGAGCTGTCCCCATACGTGCATTGGGGGAGCAGAGGTCAGGGTTGCTCTGCTCTGAAGGCAGAACAAGAACCAACAAGTCAGTTTCCAGAAGTGGTTCTGGGCAGTGTCAGCAGCACTGAAAATGAAGATGGAGCAGAGAAACGTTTTGGAAAACAACTTGACAGAACTGGATGAAGAACTAGCTGGGGCTGACAAGGCTGAGGGTGAGGGTGTGTCAAGGGTTTAGATTTGGGGCAGAGTGTAGAGGGTAGTCCTTAGATGCCGAGAGTGTATTGAAATTCTGCATGTGACTGCCACGCTCGGTCTGATGGCATGAAGTCACCCTGCAGGTGACAAGAACCCTGCCTGCACTCAGCCTCAACAGCCCGAGAGCCAATGTGCTCAGCATCTGGGGTGGGGATGTGGGTGCTGTGTGAGCACCCTGTGCTGTGGGGCCAGGCAGAGCTGCTTTGAGAAAACAACTGGCCCCCCCACCAGACTGACAATCTTGAGCCGCACCCAGAGAACCAGCTGATTTCAACTTGTTTATTGAGCTAATCACAAGGGCACAAAGTGACTGGGTTATTCCAAAAATACAGGGAACTTGTTGGGCCCTCCCCATGTACACAGGAAAAGGCCTCCAATAGTCAAGTGACACCCCACCTCTCCAAACGCGGCAGGAAATAGGGGGCCTGCTCAAACAGAGACAGAGTTGTGGGACAGTAGAAGGACGAGGGGTGAGGGGAAACAAGGGTTCTCCACCTCAACTTCATCTGAGAAAGGCTGGGCAGGAACAGCACCTCGGAGACCAGGGTGGAGCCTAGAAGTCAGGGTTCTCCTCTCTTGTTGGTTTTTCTTAAGTTGTCCTGCCATGGAAGTGGGGGGGGGTGGGAAGGGGAAGGAGCAGAGTCCTAGCAGATCTCCTGTGATGAGAGACATGAAGGAAAGAGAGAGGTAATAAAGACTGAAAGGTGGGCAGAGGACTACAGGTCCCTTAGGGCCACTCCGCCCACCTGAGAGGCACACAGTCAGCTGGCATCTTCCAGAGACACGTCAAGTCTTAACCTGCCTTCAACAGTGTTTGGGGGACCCTCACCTCAATGTTCAGCTCTGTTGAATCCAAGAGGTCCAGGCCAGGCTCACTGGGGGAAGACTGGCCACTTGTTTGCTAGAGAGAATGAGGCCAAAGGTCAGAAAGGTCTTGTCTCTCTCCCACTGTGTCCGAAGCCCTCTCTAGTCCCCTACTGACAAGTATGCAGGGACACTAGGCACACTGGCTTTTGAGCCCAAGCACTTCATTTCCTTGCTCCATTCCACCCTCACTCCCTCCTCAGGGAAGCAAGGGAGCAGAACGACAAGTACAGACATGCAGACACAGGCTGTGGCAGTCTGTCACATGCCTTGGCTATGCATTCTGTGAACAAGCTCCATGAGAGGTAAGGGGAGTGGAGAAAGCTATCCATGGAGCTCCACCAAGACTCAACCCCTCACTCACTCCATGCCCTCCCGCAGAGCAAGGCTGGGGTGTACCAGGCAAAGTGGAGGGCAGGGATTGGGCAGCCATGAGGGAGGGAGGCGGTTGTCAGCCCACACGTGGCCTGGGGCTGCTTCTGTGTGAGCTGCGTGAAGGACAGACTCCACTGGGCTACAAGGTTGGATTAAGGGACCCTGAGCTCTAGGGTTCCTGTCACTGTTTAGGAGACTAAGAGGTAAAAAGCCATTATTATTATTCTTTTTGCCTCCAGGGTTATTGCTGGGGCTTGGTACCTACACTAAGAATCCACTGCTCCTGGAGGCCATTTTTCTCATTTTGCTACCCTTGTTGTTATAGTTGTTATTGTTATAGCTGTTGTTGTTGTTGGATTGGACAGAGAGAAATCAAGAGAGAGGGGGGGAAGAGAGAGAGGGGAGTGAAAGATAGACACCTGCAGACCTGCCTCACCACTTGTGAAGTGACCCCCATGCAGATGGGAAGCTTGGGCTTCAACTAGGATCCTTAGGCAGGTTCCTTGTGCTTTGTGCCATGTGCACTTAATCCGTTGCGCCACTGCCTGACCCCCTATTTGGGAATTTTTAACTTGTTTTCCTATCTTCTTTTTAATAAAAGTAAAGTCCTAGCTAAGTGCAAAGCAATGGACACATCTCCTTCTTAGTCATCTTTTTCTAAAACTCCCAGGCCTCAGGCCTGACAGAAAAGTCCTCCTCTTCTTTCAAGTTGCTTCAGTGTCTAGGAGGAGGACTCCAGGGTCCACTCACACTGTCTGCAGCTTGCCATTCTCCGCTGGGTTCACTCTGCATTCCCAAGTCGTCTTCATCCTCTTCCATAAGACTGAGTCTGCAGGAGCAGAGAGGGACTTTCATGGGGGCTCTCAGAGGCTGGGGGGAGGGTAGACAGCAGGCAGAGCAGGGTTCTGTGTTCCCACTGCTGCCTCAGTCACAGCAGCTTTCCTTCTATCCGATTTATTTTAACATTTCTTTTCTTTAAAAATATTTATCTTGGATAGAGACAGGGGAGGGGGTATTGAGGAAGAGAGAAATAGAGATACCTTTGCCCTGCTTCATTGCCAGGAAGCTTCCCCCTGCAGGTGGGGACTGGGGCCTTGAACCTGAGTCCTTGTGAATGCTCGCCTGGGTGCACCACCGCCCGGCCCCCTTCTATCAGTTGTACACACTAAGGGCCCACATTATATTGGAAGGACGAGTTCTGTGACTAAAATAAGCCCCCCGAGCCCCAGAAAAAGCATGAGGTAAAGGGACCTCCCCATGGGGACCAGCTTTGCCTGGAAGATGGCAGTGCTGAGAAATGCTCACCGGGTCAGTCGGCTGCCCAGACCTGGACCTGCAGGGCTGAGTGAGGTCCAGAAGCGACGTGAACTTGAGATCTTCGGCCTCGGGGTGGCTAAAAGCGGCCGGCTATAGGGGGATGTGTCACCAGTGACAGGGAAGCCACAAAACACAGGGAAGGAAAGGGGATGGCTGGGGGTGGGGGGGATCAGCAAGTAGGGACAAGAATCAGTGTAAAGCTAAAATAAAAATGGAAAAGGAGAAAGGGAACAGAAACAGGAGGGTGGACTACAGCCCTGGTTGCAGGCACCAGATCTGCCCTTTCCCTTCCCTCACCTTTGGGCCAGCTCTGCCTCTGAGCCACCCTCTTCTTCAAGTTCTGTCAGGGCCTTCAGGGGCTGCCTGCTCTTCACAGCTGTGGATGTGAGGGTGGGCATGGGCGGCATACTAGCCACCTGTAGGCTCTCCTCTCGGGATGAAGAGGTGTCCTCTCTGGGTGGTCTGCAGGGACCTGGGTGAGTGATCAGACGCACGGGACTGTAGACCAGGACCAGTAAATATATATATCCAGAGTTATTGCTGAGGCCCTCACCTGCAGAAGGGAAGCTTCACAAGTGATGAAGCATGGCTTTCCCCCCACCCCACACACCCCAACTCCCCTCTCAATTTCTGTCTCTATCCAAAACAAAGAATATTTTAAAAAACTAAAAATGCGACAATGCCAAGTGTTGGCAAGAATGTGGAAGGACTGAGGCCCTCCTATATTGCTGCTGTGTTGTAAAATGACATAGACAGTTTGGAAAACAGTTTGATAATTTCTAAAAACATAAACAGTTACCAAATGACTCAGCAATTTCACACCTCTGCACAGCTCAAGAGAACTGAAAACATATACCCAGGCAAAAACGTGCATAGGAACATTCACAGCAGTACTGGTCAGAAGAGTCAGAAGTTGGGAGTTGGGCGGTAGTGCAGCGGGTTAAGCACATGTGGCATGAAGTGCAAGGACCGACATCAGGATCCCAGTTCGAGCCCCCGGCTCCCCACCTGCAGGGGAGTCGCTTCACAGGCGGTGAAGCAGGTCTGCAGGTGTCTATCTTTCTCTCCCCCTCTCTGTCTTCCCCTCCTCTCCCCATTTCTCTCTGTCCTATCTTACAATGACGACATCAATAACAACAACAACTAAAATGACAATAAAAAATAACAAGGGCAACAAAAAGGAGAATAAATAAAAAAGAATAGTCAGAAGTTGGGAGCCTAAATGTCAATTAACTGGTGAATGGATAAATGGAACAAGGCCTGTGTCTACCAGGACAGATTAGCTGACCATACAGAGGCATAAAGTATCCATGCTAAAGCGTTGCTAGACTCTGCAAACATACTACATGAAGGAGTCAAGGCACCGCCCGACTCCCACGACCACTATATTTTTAACAGCACACAATACACATGGTGTGGGCTGAGAGTTGGTGCAGTGCATAAAGCCTTGGATTCTCAAGCATGAGGTCCTAAGTTCAGTCCCAGCATCACATGTGCCAGAATGGTGCTCCGGTTTGTGTTTGCCCCTCTTTCTCCCTCCCACCTCCACTCCTCTCTCAAATTAATTAATTAATTAACTTTTTTCTGGGGGAGATATAACTGTGGTTATGCAAACAGGCTTTCATGCCTGAGATACCAGAGGTTCAAGACTCAATTCCCAGCACCACTATAACCTCAAATTGAGCAGTGCTCTGCTAAAAAAAAAACAAAAAACACAAGCTGCTAACACACACAAAACTTGTGATTTACAGAGTATTACTAAGATGAAACCACATAAAAAAAGAAGACCAAAGGGAGGAAATCTTAGGTAAATTACAAAATAGGTAGTGACCTAAAGGAAAATATCATAAAGGCTGTGTCAAAAGCCTTGACATTTGGAAAATAACAAGATAAGAGGAGGGTCATCCTAAAGTCAGAGATTTCTTAATTTGATCTTTGGTTTTATCATTACTTTCTACTTAATTTTTTTTATTGCTCCCAGGGTTATTTCTGGGGCTTGGTGCCTGCACAGTGAACCCTCTGCTCCCACAACCATTTCCCCCCTTTATTTGATAGGACAAAGAGAAATTTAATGGGGAGGAGGGGACAGTGAAGAGGAGAAACAAGATACCTGCTTCACGTTTGTAAAAAAATTTCCCCTGCAGGTGAGGACTGGGGGATCATTGCCCAGCCCTTTGTTTGGTTTTTATAGAAGTTTATTCACTGTGATTAGCTACACAAACCTTATTTATTTGTGTGTGCGTGCACGTGTTGTCAGGGTGATTCCACTGTCCTCTGGGTAAGTTTTTATCCTCTTTATTTCAGAGAGACAGGAAGAGAGGAGAGACACCACAGCAGCCCTACACCAATGGACTGTCTCCTAGTGCTGCCCTTGGTGCTCTCCTGATGTGCTGTTCAGAGTCCAGGCTGGAATCCTGGTCCTCACATATGGCAAGGTATACACTCTACCAGGCAGGCCATCTCCTGTCCCCATACGGATAAATTCTGAAGAAAACGGTGCCTGGGGACAGGAGGGAGCTCATTCAGTAGAGCGTATACTTTACCATGCATGAGGCAAGTTGGATCCTCTGGCCACCATGGAGGAGCAACACATGAGGAGGAAGCTTCATGAATGATGAAGCAGTGCTATGGTGTTATTTCCTCCTCCTCAGTCACTCTATCCTCCCTCCTCTGTTTGATAAGAGACAGACAGGCACTGCTGGGAGCAGTGGAACTGTACGCACAAAACCCTGCAAAGTCCTGGTGGCAAAAAGAGTCAGAGAAAATTAAGATTATTATTTTTCTACCAGGGGCATCACTGGGGCTTGGTGCCTCCATGACAATTACAGCTCTCAGCAGCTTTCTTTTCCTCAGACAGAAACTGTGTGTGGGGGGGTGTGGGTGTGGAGAATGAGACACCTGCAGTACTGCTCCACTGTTTGTGTGAAGCTCCCCCCACCCCCCACATAGATGTTGCCTGGGAGCTTGAACCCAGATCCCTGTGCAGGATAATGCGCACACCACCTGACCCCATGAAATCTTTTTTTTTTAAAGAATTTATTTATTCATGAGAAAGATAGGAAGACAGAGAGAGAACCAGACATCACTCTGGTACATGTGCTTCTGGGGAACTCAGGACCAGATGGTTGAGAATCCAATGCTTTATCCACTGTGCCACCTCCTGGACCAGCGTGAAATCTTTCTGACTAAAGGAAGAGTTCTGAGGGACGTAAAGTTCACATGCCGCCTACCTAGCTAGTGGGGAGGGAAGCTGTGCTGTCCCGAGCCCGCTCCCCAGCACACACTCATACTGTACCTTCAATGCGTCTCCTCTTGGAGGGGGGGTGACCCTGAGGGCTGGCCTCCACTGTGCTCTCCACAGAGTTGAGGGAGTGGCAGTAGGTGGTGACTGGGCCCCAGGAAAGGCCCACCGCCTCGGGGACATGCTGCAGACACTTTTTCAGGTAGGACAGTCTAAGTGGGGGACGGGATGAAGAGGCTGAATGGTCGGTCACTCGGTCCCAACCAGGCCCCTTTCCCAGCTCCCGCAGCTCTGCCACCCACCCACCCACCCGCTCACTCACAGTAGCTGCTTGTCCTTATGGAAGAGTCGTGGAGAAAACTCTGAGAGGAGCTCCAGGAAGGCCAGGTTGGGGGGCTGAGCAGAGGAGCCTTCTGGAGGAGGCTCAGACAAGGAGAACTTGATGCCTTCTCTTGGTGGGACAGAATAGTTTCTGGAGTTAGTCCTGTCTGCTTTGTTCCAAGGGCTGAGGCATCCTATCTGAGCGTATGTGCGCGCGCGCACACACACACACACACACACATACACACACACACTCCCTTTTGTCTCCAGGACACACTCACCAAACACCATCCGCATGCTGCTTCCTGACAGGCCTTCTTCCCCCCAAGACCTCACTCCCTGTGCTCTCTGCTCAACCCTCTCAGGCTGCAGCACCCTGCCTGTCTAGCCCCTACCCCTCCTTACTTGTGCAGCATGACTACCAGGTCACGGTTCTGAAGCTGCTGGGGTCCAAAGCTCAAGGCAAACCTCCGTGCCAGGTCCCTCATCTCAATGAAGGCTGGAAGTTCATTTAGGCCCTGGGGCCCCTGTTCCTGCAGCAACTCCGTGTACAACTGTCCAGGAGATGTGGAACATTCGGGAAGGGGAAGAACAAAGTGGAAATGGAGAAGTAAGAAGGCACACTGTTCTCAGCCCAGAAGCCCCAAAGGTCTTGGATGTCATGTGCTGTTACCCTGTCCTTCCAGAACACTGTCCCTTACTCCTGAGGTATTATCTGTCTCTATCAAAATAAAGTATTATTATTTTTAAATAACTATTGCTATTTTAAACTTTTAAAATATATTTACATGTTTACTATTGGATAGAGACAGAGAAATTGAGAGGGGAGGAGGAGGTAAAAAGAGACAGAGAGGCAGCTAGTCCTGCTTCATCACTCATGTAGCTTTCCTGCTGCAGGTGGGGACCAGGGGCTTGAACCCTGGTCCTTGTGCATTGTAACATGTGCACTTAACCAGGTGCGCCACTGCCTGCCCACCCAATAATTTTTTTGTAAAGTAAGGGAGACACACTGAGAAGCACCAAAGCATTGCTCTACATCCACTGAGTTTCCTTTCAGGCTGTCCATGGTGTTACCATGTGGTGTCTGAGACTGAACCCAGGGTTTCATGCTCTAGTAAGGTCTGTACTCTACCTGCTAAGCTATCTCCTGGCCCCAATAATTAAATTTCTATGGAATTGCGGTAAAAAGAGTCTACTCATATTAATACTTTCTATGGACCTATGAAGGAGATGGTAGAGGAAAGTCAAGATAAATGAGAACATTCCTGCTCTGCAAAAAAGCACTTTGTTTTTGCTCAGCAGTGTTACTGTTGGGGCTTGGTGCCTGCATGACAAATACACCACTCTTGACATCTTTTTCTCCACCCCCCTTTCTTTTATTTGATACAACAAAGAGAAACTGAAAGGGTGGAGGGGAAGAGAGAGAGAAAGAGAGAGAGAATACCTAGAGCAGTGCTTCATCACTCATGCTTCTCCCTGCAGGTGGGAAGCCAGGGGCTTGAACCCAGGTCCCTGGTGTGGTAATGTGTATGTCTCAGCCCGGCCCCCAAGATCTCACTTTCTAAGTGGCTGGGTGTAGAGCGAGTTTGTGGGACACAGGAAGGGTATATCACAGTTTCAGGAACTCCAGGGAGGGGGGGGGTACCTGTTTGAGGCTCAGCAGCAGGATTCGGGAACAGTGACTTCGGTCGATCTGTCTTGCTCTAGTTAGTGTTTCCTTGATAATGTCACCATAGTCATTGTAGAACTAAAGGAGGGGAGGTGGAGATGTCTTTCTTACTGCTTTGTTTCTTTCTTCACATTACTAATCATGTCTCCTTCCCAAGTGTCTCTGGTAGGTGAGCATGAACCTAAGCATTAAACAACTCAGACTAGACTTTGCCAACATGCAAAGCCCAAAAGAAACCAGTGTGTAGGCCATAATTACCCACAGCTTATTTCCTAAAAGCTGAGTGGTGACAGTTTCCATTCTTCTCCGGCCACTACTGTCTATCTCTCCCCCACTAGAAGAGAATCTCCATGAAACAGGAATTCCATTCTGCTCACTACTACATCTTTAGTGCTTGGAAAGGTGCTCACAAAACAGAAATTAATACAATGGTGGGTTGAGGAAATGGTGGTACCTGTCTTGGTGTCCTGTGAGGACTGACCACTTTTCATTCATTCTATTAAGAAAACACTTATTTTAATGACAGAGATACAGAGAGACCAGAGCACTGCTCAGCTCTGGTTTATGGTGATGCTGGGGACTGAACCTGGGACTTTGGAGTCTCAAGAATGAAAGTCTTTTGTAGAACCACTATGCTATCTCCTCAGCACTCATTCTTTCTTTCTTTTTTTTTTTTTAAATTTTTTAAAACTTTTTTCTTTTTATTTATTTATTTTCCCTTTTGTTGCCCTTGTTGTTTAACATTGTTGTGGTTATTGTTATTGTTGTCGTTATTGTTGTATAGGACAGAGAGAAATGGAGAAAGATGGTGAAGGCAGGGAGGAGGAGAGAAAGACAGAGACCTGCAGACCAGCTTCACTGCTTGTGAAGCAATTCCCCTGCAGCTGGGGAGCCGGGGGCTCGAACCAGGATCCTTAAGTCTGTCCTTGCGCCTTGTGCTACATGCGCTTAACCTGCTGCGCCACTGCCCGACTCCCTCATTTTTCCTTTCTTAACCCATCTGTCACAGACTAGGATGACTGGGAGGAAATATTTCTGGACTGGAAGAGTAAGGCATTTCTCCTTCACTGAATTTCTTTCTCCTAATAGTTTTCTCTCCATAATTACTTACTGCCAAGTCTCTATCCTTCTAACCTCCTATGGTCCTTTCCTCCCTACTTTAAGCCTGAGGCTGTCATCTCCTACTCCCTCCTCTCTGTAGTTCTAGCCTCACCCTGTTGTAGTGTTTGAAGACGTCAGAGGCTGCATCCATCTCCAGGACTCCATAAAGCAACAATTTGCAGAACCCAGCCAGGAGGCGGCGGCGCTGGTGCAGCTGCTCTATCTGTGAGTGATCTTCCTGAGAATGGCCTGGCAAGTATGGAGAGCAGGATGGAAACATCAGAATTGAAGACTGAAACCTCCTGTGCTGTATCCAGCCCAAGCCCCAGGGAATGGCTCTGTACCACTGCTCAGGTCTCCAGGCTGGATGAAGACGTGGTCCATGAGGAAGCTGGCTAGTTCAGACTGGAGAGTGGCTTCAGGGAAAAAGACAAGGGGCCTAAGGAAATCACGGCCCCCCACAACCATCTGAGGGCTGAAGATGAGAAGCAGATCACTCAGTAAGACAAAAGCCTGTTGGGAGGGGAAAAGATGCTTAAAGAGGGCATGCTGTTGACCAAGGTAGAAATCACGTGACCACAGGGCAGGACGTCTTTAGTCCTGGGGCACAGCTGGCCGCCACAGCCCCGATTACCTGCTCCTGGATCTCCGGAACCACGTCTGAGAGGCAGCTCTGGCACAGCTCACAGAAGGTCACCATTCTGCCCTTCAAACTCAGCACCTGTTTCCATGGACACAGCACCTTTTGAGGGGGAGGAATAAGGTTACCAGCCTCCCATTCCCATCCTGACTCAGATCCATATTCACCTGGGATTCATCTACTCCTGAAATGTGGGTCAGTGACCAGAGAATGGAAAAGTAAACAAGAGTCAAGGCTGGCAGGATCACCTGTAAGAACCAAATGTTGGAAAACTGAGACATCAGAGAGAAAGCGGTGGGATGGAGCAATGCAGAAGGAAAGACAGATAGCACACACAAAGCAGTGAAGAGACTAAAGTAATGAAGGAAAGAGAAAATGAAGTGACAGGAGGCCCAGCCCTTCTCTGGCAGAACAAATTCCAGACAATCGTCAGGACTCTTGTGCAGGAGTGCTACCTCTCCTGCTTATACTGTGGTTTCCACTGCTCCTTACTGTCTGACCCCTGGGAAACCAGAGAGGATGCTGTTTCCAGGCATAGGGGAGGACAGTTCTCTCTGACAAGAGAAGATTGTGAGGAACAGCACATGCACGTCTTCCTTTGCATCTATTGCATATCTCTGGGACTGGAGTTGCCCACACATGGCTCTTAAAACTCCTCTGGTTGGGGGCCAGCCGGGTAGTAGCGCAGAGGGTTGAGCGCATGTGCAAGGACCCGTGCAAGGATCCTTGTTCGAGCCCCAGGCTCCCCACCTATGAGGGGGTGGTCATTTCACAAGCGGTGAAGCAGGTCTGCAGGTGTCTATCTTTCTCTCCCCCTCTGTCTTCCCTTCCTCTCTCTATTTCTCTCTGTTTTATCTGACAACGACAGCAATGACAATAATAACAACAGAAACTATAAACAAGGACAACAAAAGAAAAAAAGTGGCCTCCAGGAGCAGCAGATTCATAGTGCAGGCACTGAGCCCCAGCAATAACCCTAGAGGCAAAAACAAAACAAAACAAAAAAACTCCTCTGGTGCCACATCTCCGAGTCTGCTTGCCTGGTGAGGAACCTCTCCTGTATCCACAGCCTTCCGGAGGAGATGATAGCAGGGTTCATAGAGCTCCCAGCGAGTGAGGTCATGAGCGCTTGGAGGAGGAGAAAGGGAAGGGTTACACAGGCACTGGATCGACTTCCACAGACAATGAAGACCATGGCAAGGGAGAAGAGGTGGTGCTCACTTGTAGAAGGCGGAGAGGCGCTTCAGCGTGGCCGCTAGACTGTACACTTCATCCTCATCGAGGAAGGACGACTGAGTGAGAAGGGCCACAGTCAGATTGTCCCAAGAACTTGTAGGTCTGTGTTCCCCCATCTTGTGGCCCTCTCCTACCTAACTTTGGGGTGTCCCACCCTTCAGCTCCATTTGTACCTGCAGCAACTCTTCAACTTCCTGCTGGAAACGGTCAGTCAGCAGTTCCACCAACTGGCTGCGGGCAAAGTCCACACGACCAAAGAAGGTGAATTCGGGGTTACAGAGCAGATAGAGGGCATGAGCTCCAGCTTCAAGTACTGTAGGCTCCGCGTGCTTCACCACCACCTCGTGGAGCTGCTGCAAGAACAGTTCCAGGTGCTGAGAGGAAAGAAATGGCAGGAGAGTGTTATGGGGAGGTAGAGAGAACAGCTCCTCTGAAAGGAAGCAGAGCTGAGGCGGTAATAAACAAGACTGAAAGCATTACAATTCAAAGGTAAGATACCTGAGGAAGGCAAGATTTACCGGTTTTCTAGAACTCAGGTATGTGAGAAGAACCTCAGGTCCTTGCAGGGGAGCACCAAGGTTTAAGAAATGTCCCATGGGGGGGGGGGTCAGGCGGTGGCGCACCGTTAAGCACACATAGTATTATGTGCTTGAATCCCCTCTCCCTATCTGCAGCAGGAACGCTTCACAAGTGGTGAAGCAGGTCTACAGGTGTTTATCTTTTTAAAAAACACTTATTTATTTATTCCCTTTTGTTGCCCTTGTTGTTTATTATTGTTGTACTTGTTGTTGATGTAGTCAATGTTGTTGGACAGGACAGAAAGAAATGGAGAGAGGAGGGGAAGACAGAGAGGGGGAGAGAAAGATAGACACCTGACAAAGGTGCTCAGATTATTAAATGGGGAAAGCAGAGTCTCTTCAACAAATGGTGTCAGAAACAATGGGTTGAAACATGCAGAAGAATGAAACTGAACCACTGTATTTCACCAAATACAAAAGTAAATTCCAAGTTGATCAAGGACTTGGATGTTAGACCACAAACTATCAGATACTTAGAGGAAAATACTGGCAGAACCCTTTTCCGCATAAGTTTTAAAGACATCTTCAACGAAACGAATCCAATTACAAAGAAGACTAAGGCAAGTATAAACCTATGGGACTACATCAAATTAAAAAGCTTCTGCACAGCAAAAGAAACCACTACCCAAACCAAGAGACCCCTCAAAGAATGGGAGAAGATCTTTACATGCCATACATCAGACAAGAGGCTAATAGCCAACATATATAAAGAGCTTGCCAAACTCAACAAGACAACAAAGAACCCCATCCAAAAATGGGGGGAGGACTTGGACAGAATATTCACCACAGAAGAGATCCAAAAGGCCGAGAAACACATGAAAAAATGCTCCAAGTCTCTGATTGTCAGAGAAATGCAAATAAAGACAAATGCAAATAAAGACAACAATGAGATACCACCTCACTCCTGTGAGAATGTTATACATCAGAAAAGGTAACAGCAGCAAATGCTGGAGAGGGTGTGGGGTCAAAGGAACCCTCCTCCACTGCTGGTGGGAATGTCAATTGGTCCAACCTCTGTGGAGAACAGTCTGGAGAACTCTCAGAAGGCTAGAAATGGACCTACCCTATGACCCTGCAATTCCTCTCCTAGGGATATATCCTAAAGAACCCAACATATCCATCCAAAAAGATCTGTGTACACATATGTTCTTGGCAGCACAATTTGTAATAGCCAAAACCTGGAAGCAACCCAGGTGTCCAACAACAGATGAGTGGCTGAGCAAGTTGTGGTATATATACACAATGGAATACTACTCAGCTATTAAAAATGGTGACTTCACTGTTTTCAGCGGATCTTGGATGGACCTTGAAAAAATCATGTTGAGTGAAATAAGTCAGGGGTGCATTGGATCGACCTTCTCGTGGTGCATCCCGTGAGTACCCATTCATTGGGGAAACTGACAATCCTTCCTAGCCAACTGAATCCACATGGATCCCAGTCACTTTCAAAGCCAGCCATAAGCAGCTCCTGACAGCTTTCAAGCTGTTGGTCCTGCTACGCTGTTAACTGGCTATGGAAGAAGGGCAAATGCTAGAAGAAGAAGAAGTCAGAAACAGAAGGATGAATATGGGATGATCTCACTCTCAGGCCGAAGTTGAAAAACAAGACCAGAAAAGAAAACACAAGTAGAACCTGAAATGGAATTGGCATATCGCACCAAAGTAAAAGACTTTGGGGTGGGTGGGTGGGGAGAATACAGGTCCAAGAAAGATTCAGAGGACCTAGTGGGGGTTGTATTGTTATATGGGAAACTGGGGAATGTTATGCATGTACAAACTATTGTACTTACTGTTGAATGTAAAACATTAATTCCCCAATAAAAAGAGAGAGAGAGAGAGAGAGAAAGATAGACACCTGCAGACCTGCTTCACCACCTGTGAAGCGACTCCCCTGCAGGTGGGGAGCTGGGGGCTCAAACTGGGATCCTTATGCCAGTCCTTGTGCTTTGTGCCATGTGAACTGAACCTGCTGTGCTACCGCCTGACTCCTAGGTATTTATCTTTCTCTCTCTCTCTCACCACTCACTTTCTCTCTGTCCTACTGGGTAAACAGAAAGGGGAGAAAATGGCTGCCCGAAGTGATGGATTTGTAGTGCTGGCACCGAACACTGAGCCCTAGCAATAACCTGAAGCAAAAAAAAGGGAAGTCAGGCAGTAGTGCAGCAGGTTAAGCGCACGTGGCGCAAAGCACAAGGACCGGTGTAAGGATCCCGGTTCAAGCCTCTAGCTCCCCACCTGCAGGAGAGCCACTTCACAGGCGGTGAAGCAGGTCTGCAGGTGTCTTTCTCTCTTTCCCCCTCTGTCTTCCCCTTCTCTCTCCATTTCTCTCTGTCCTATCCAACAATGATGACATCAATAACAACAATAACTACAACAACAATAAGAACACAACAAGGACAACAAAAGGGAAATAAAAAAATTTTTTTTAAAAGAAAAGGTATGTCCCATCATTTTCTTCTCACCTTCTCCAAGCGCCTGGTGCAGTAGATGCTGAGGTCAAAGTAGTTGAGAAGCTGAAGAAGAGGAGCCACTTTTTCTGCATCAGCTGAGAACTGTGATGATCAAGAGGAAGAGTCACTGAACAGCTAACACACGGCTAGGCTTTACTCTCCCTCCCAGGCATTGACATGGGCAGCCATACCTTGGCCAGGAGCTGGGGGAGCAGGGGGATGAGATGCTCAGTCAGCTTCATCCTGTCATCAGCTTGAATCTTACGCTCCTTGGAGGTTAAACTCTGGAATCAGAGTGATTTGGGGATTGAGGGAGAAGGAATAAGGACACTGGGCCCACAGGGTGTATTCCTGTGACCTGTACTCTCACACTCTAATTTGCCCAAGGGGGGGGAGGAATTCAGGGAGTCAGGCAGTAGTGCAGTGGGTTAAGCACACGTGGCACAAAGTGCAAGAACAGGCGTAAGAATCCTGGTTCGAGCCTCCGGCCCCCCACCTGCAGGGGAGTCACTTCACAGGCGGTGAAGCAGTTCTGCAGGTGTCTATCTTTCTCTCCCCCTCTCTGTCTTCCCCTCCTCTCTCCATTTCTCTCTGTCCTATCTAACAACGATGATATCAACGACAACAGTAATAAGAACTACAACAACAATAAAAAACAAGGGCAACAAAAGGGAAAATAAATAAATATAAAAAAAGGAATTCAGCAGACATTATATATATGTATATTTCCCTTTTGTCGCCCTTGTTTTTTTATTGTTGTTATTGATGTTGTCATTGTTAAATAGGACAGAGAGAAATGGAGAGAGGAGGGGAAGACAGAGAGACAGAGAGGGGGAGAGAAAGATAGACACCTGCAGACCTGCTTCACTGCTTGTGAAGTGACCCCTTGCAGGTGGGGAGCCAGGGGCTCCAATTGGGATCCTTATGCTGGTCCTTTGCGCTTCTTCGTGCCACCTGCCCTTAACCCACTGCACTATTGCCCAACTCCCCAGACTTCTTTTTTATGAAGAAAGAATCCTCTGAGGGGTATAGAATCTGGAGGGCCCGGCAGTACTTGTGAAGACAGAACATTGCTACCCGCCCGCCTCAACCCATCACACCTTCCTCCCAGTGAGCCGACCGACAGGCGGGTGAGCCTCGGAAGCTTGCCGTACACTGGACAGGAGGATTTCTATCAGCGTGCTCTCCTGTATGTCGCCGAGGTCTGGGGTGACACAATGAAGAATGTAAGTCAGGCACCCTCCCTGCCCAATCTCTTCTCAGCCTCTTACAGCCAGGAAAGGCAGCTTCACTGCTTTCCTACTAGGGTGGAGAAACCCCCACCGCCCTCCCTACCCCACTACCCCGCCACCCACTCTGGTCCGGGTCCTTCTCCAGCAGCAGACTTGTCAGACTCTCCCAGTCCTTCAGGTGAGACCCGGCACAGTCCCACAGGCTGTCCACCAGGTAAGCAGCATGGTCGTGGAGCTGTGGTTATGAGACCGACAACAACATTTCTGGGGGGTGGCGCAAGAATCATCTCTCTCCTCCCCGAAGCACCAGCCCAGCCTTTCCCAACCTGCAGGGCTCCCGCATGATATTCAGAGCGCTTATTTCCATACATCACCTCACTCTCCACAAAGAAGGACAGCAGGAGGTGGAAGAAAGTCCTCTGGGCATGGGGACTGCGGCGCTGTTCTCTACCACCCATTGCCTTTGTCTCACACTCAGGGTAGAAGAGTCTGGCAGAAAGGAAGGATTAGGAAGGGAATAATCACAAGAGAGGAAGAAGCAGTCCAAGGAGAGGCATGAAGGAAAGACAGGTGGTAGTGCACTGGGTTAAACACACATGACGAGAAGCACAAGGACCCTGGTTCCAGCCCCCCACTCCCCTGCAGGGGGGTCAATTCACAAGCAGTGAAGCAGGTCTGCAGGTGTCTATCTTTTTCTCCCTCTCTCTGTCTTCTCCTCCTCTCTCAATTTCTCTGTTCTATCCAACAACAATGACAGCAATAACAACAATAATAATAACAATGATAAACAACAAGGGCAACAAAGGGGGAGAAATAACCTCCAGAAGCAGTGGATTCGTGGTGCAGGCACCAAGCCCCAGTGCTAACCCTGGAGGCACAAAAAAAATAAAAAATAAGGACAGCAGGAGGTGAAAGAGAGGTGACAAGATACCAGGAGGTATGGGGGTCCTTAGGAAGAGCTGCAGAAGGTAAGAGAGGAACCAGCAGAGGTAGGTGTTGAAGGGAGGGCTGAAGAGCCCCACTCACTTCCAGTACAGGAATTCCCCTGCTGCAGAGGCCAGGGCTCGGTTAGAAGCGTACACCACGGGGTAGATGCTCTCACAGTCCGCAGCTGTCAGCACCCCGTCCATGTTCCTGCCAGAGAAAGAGAAAGAGCAGGTGAACCTAGATGTGATCTTCTAGCACCACCGGGGTGAGAAACAGAAAGAAGCAAAACCAAAGATAACTCACAAAGAACTTTGAATGAGGAGCAGAAGATAGAGGAGGATGGACAGTTAGAAGAGAGGAGAAAATTGCCCCCTGGAGCTCTTGCATAACAGGAGTGATTTCTGTCTTTCAACCTGTCTGTGAGAAGAGTTCGCCTTGGGCAGGTGGAAGGGCAGGGCTCTGGCAGGGCCTGTCTGATGCTGCCAACGTAAACAGCTGAGGTGCTTGCCACCACTTCCCGGGACTCACTTCAGGATGAGTGTTAGCAACCTGACGGCCTCCACTGCCACGTCGTACTCTTTGTCCAGGACCATGGAAACCATCCGGTCCTGCAGGAAGGAGAAGATGGTCACTGCTCATTGTACCCAACATGCACGGCACATGCCCTCAGTACTGTAAGCATACCTACAGTATACTAGTGATGCCTACAGACCTGTGAGAGCAACAGAAGAGGGGAGAGGGAACTGAGAGAGCACAGCCTGAGAGCACAGCCCTCATCCTACCTTGAAGCGGCTGGTGAAGAGCTCCAGGCGTGCCGTCAAGTCTCGGTTGCCATACAATCCTTTCAGAGCCTTCAGACACTTGAGACGGACCTCTCGGTGCTATTGAGGACAACAGAGACATGACCAGCACTCTCTACTCAGCTCACCAGAGTCTACACGACTCCATTTCTCATCAGTCATTCTCTGTGGGGTTGCCTTCCAAACTAAGAACTTTAACAACTGATAGCTGTCTTCTTTAAAAAAAAAAATCTGGGAAGTCAGGCCGTAGCGCAGCGGGTTAAGTGCACGTGGCGCAAAGCGCAAGGACCCGCATAAGGATCCCAGTTCAAGCCCTGGCTCCCCACCTGCAGGGGAGTTGCTTCACAGGTGGTGAAGGTCTGCAGGTGTCTCTCTTTCTCTCCCCCTCTCTGTCTCCCCTCCTCTCTCCATTTCTCTCTGTCCTAACAACGATGACATCAATAACAACAATAAGAAAAAACAAGGGCAACAGAAAAAGGAAATAAATAAACATAACAAATATGGATCCAAGCATTAGAAAACCCAGTTAACTGCACATATTACCAAGCACAAGGACTCAGGTTTGAGCCCCCGCTTCCACCTGCAGGGGTGATGCTTCACAAGTGGTAAAGTATGTCTGTAGGACTCTCTCTCTCTCCGTCTCTCTCTCTCTGCCTCCCCCACCCCTCAATGTCTTTCTTTCCTGTCAAATTAAAAAAATAGAAATTAAAATATGAAGAATGTGTCTGCTGGAGTGGTGGATTTGTAGTGCTAGCACTGAACCCCAGTGGTAAAAGCAAACAAACAAACAAAAAAAAAAAACAGCTGAACTGGATAATTGTGACAAAAAGGATCATTTGGCTCCCACTTCTGCTACAAGGCCACCAATAACTGTCTTCCTTCTACAGGGGGCAGTTCTGAGTTCATGCTCTGATCACTGCTTCCTACTGGAACACCATGAACAGCAGATGTCCCCCAGGAAGGGCAGAGGAGGGCAGACAAGGGAAAGAGACTGACTTGACCCTCACCTTATCGTGAAGAGTCCAGCCAATGTATTTCAAATAGCTGTCTGTGAGGAAGGAGGCACTGTAGCTCTGCATCCAAGACCCAAGCTCCTCAATGCAGATAGCACGGATCTCAGGAAGGACATCCCTAGGCAGAGATCAATCAGCCCCTGCATCTTCAAAGTCATTTTCTAGACTACCAGATATTTCCATTTCCACAGGAGAAACTGTTTTTCTTAACACCATATATCTTTCATCTTCTCTCTAAAGGTCAAGCTTCTGGGCTTGGCTCTTGTGACTCTCTTCCCCACCCATCTTCCCACTTCCGCTGCTCTTAGTATGACAAATGTATGTGTAGACGCATATGTTTTCCCTCTGTAACTCTACTTCAAAATTGGAGAACCAGGGAGTCGGGCGGTAGCGCAGTGGGTTAAGCGCATGTGGCGTGAAGCGCAAGGACCAGGGTAAGGATCCCGGTTCGAGCCCCTGGCTCCCCACCTGCAGAGGAGTTGCTTCACAGGCGGTGAAGCAGGTCTGCAGGTGTCTGTCTTTCTCTCCCCCTCTCTGTCTTCCCCTCCTCTCTCCATTTCTCTCTGTCCTAGCCAACAACGACAACATCAAGAACAACAATAATAACTGCAACAACAATAAAAAAATGGCAACAAAAAGGAAAATAAATATTAAAAAATAAAAGAACCGAAGTCCAGCAACTAGTTGGGTTTGCCCCTTGCCATTTCTTGGCCCAGTTTCAAAGCCAGATGCAGGATGGGAGCACCATGTCACCCAGAGAATGATGGTGCCAATGGTGCAGTGGGGTCTCTCGCTCTTCCATCTGAAATAACAATAATGTAAAACTTGGCCCAAGAGTGTGGAACCATCCTTGTGCAATGCCACACGGGGTAGAAGGGTAAAACAAGGTAAATCAACTTTGTACAATCTATAGTGGTTCTGCCAAAAATCTTTCTTGCCTGAGGCTCCAAAGTTCAATTCTCAGTACCACCATAAGCCAGAGCTGAGCAGGGCTCTGGCTAGTATGCACATGTATGTGTGTCTCTCACCAAAATAAAAAAAACACAAAGAAACATATTTATAAAATAAATGAACTGAAAGGGTCTGGAAAAGCAAAGGCTGAAATATATCTAGGCGTGAGAAATAAAAGCAGATGTTCTCTTAACTCTGATTCTTAACTCTCCCAGCTGTGTGAACAGGATGAGTCCCCTGCTGTCAGCACAGATAGAGTAGGCAGGCCATGAACTGCATGTGTCCCTCAGAGCTCATCTCCAGCCCCAAGAAGATGGGGGAGGAAAGTCTTGGGCAAAGCTGGGCAGAACACTCAGTAGCACTTTATCTGACTTTTCTCCCATAGAGATTACAAGGCCCTTTGAAGGGGGGGGATAAACGAAGCCTTGGGCTAAGCGGAAACATCTGTTGTTAAGAGTTTCTGCTTGAGCTGTTGGCTGTGGGTCTGACCAAATGACTGGAGGCTGATGGGAGCATTGCTGCTTCCTCACACTCCATCACCAAGGACCCGATGTTTCAAGCAGGGAAGCCCATTAACTCACCGGTACCGATGTACAAAGACACCCTTGAAAAGAGCATTCATCATCCCTTCAATCTCCTCCTGATGCTCTTGGAGCTGGAGAACAGAGAGGTACGGTTTGTCTCTCGAGCCCCAGCAGTGTAAGGTCCCAGAAAAATGCCTTCCTATTTATTACATGACCTGCTCTGGACCCCTACTGTCCTCTTTTCCCTTTCAAATCTTGTAATCATGGGAGAGGCTGTGTGATCGGCAAATGCTTCAGAGGCTGTGTTTAGAAGAAAATATCCTCATGATCCAGGAGGTGGCACAGTGGCTAAGGGACTTGACTCTCAAGCATGAGGTCCTGAGTTCAATCCCCAGTAGCACGTGTACCAGAGTGATGTCTGGTTCTTTCTCCTATCATTTCTCATGAATAAATGAATAAATAAAATCTTTAAAAAATATTCTCAATAGTCAGGTTATGATTGGCTCTCAGTGGCTGGTATATTTCTCTAGTTCTGACTTACTGTAATTGAGAAAATGAATTTTTAATAATTGCAGCTTGTTTGGTAGATACGGAATAAACAAAGGAGCAGCTGGATGCACATTTACTATAAGAAGGCGGCATCTAAGAAGTTCTGGCCCCTCCCCACCTGCAGGGGAGACACTTCATGAGCAGTGAAGTAGGTCTGCAGATGTCAATCTTTCTCTCTTCCCTCAATTTCTCTGTCCTATCAAATAACAATAAAAAAAAACCACAAGTAGTTCATTGAGAAAAAGAAAGATTCAAGGACTTAGTACATTTATAAGAGAAAGAGAGAAAATAGCAGAGAGGAAGAGACTAAAGTAAAATGAAAATTTCTAATAGAAATTTTTTTTAATATTTATACTATTCATAGATTAAGATCAAAGACTAGCCAAGCATACATAAGACTTTCATATTATACAGATAATAAAAATAACAAAACAGAACAGGGGACAATTATTTGGCTGCGAAGAGATCTCTGGTGAGGGCTGGGAAAACACTCAGTATAGTCAAGCACAGCGAGTGACCCTCAACTACGAGGGAAGGGAATCAATGTTAGTCTTACAATTATTGCTTGCAAGGTTCAAGCACAGTAAAATTTGGTTGGGGCTTGTGTCATATACATATATCAATCTTGGTATTTTTTTTTAAGTTTAAAAGGAACAAAAACCGAGTACCTACTACCTACAATGTTACAGAATTTATGCATCATCTCATTTCATCTTTATAAAAATAACAGAATTCTCGGGAAGTTGGGCGGTAGCACAGCAGATTAAGCGCACATGGCGCAAAGCGCAAGGACCAGCTTAAGGATCCCAGTTTGAGCTCCAGGCTCCCCACCTGCAGGGGAGTCGCTTCACAGGCGGTGAAGCAGGTCTGCAGGTGTCTGTCTTTCTCTCTCCCTCTGTCCCCCCTCCTCTCTCCATTTCTCTCTGTCCTATCCAACAATGACGACAACAATAAAATAGCAAAATAATAATAATAAATAACAGAATTCTCCTCCTTTCTAAGGAAAAAGAAACTCTATTAGGGGAATGTGGGAATATGCCCTTATGACAATGAAAGTCCTGTAAATCAATACTACCTCAAAGTGATCATTGGAGTGGGGAGGAGGAGGGAACAGGACTGAAGCTTAGCAAGGTTATATAACATTAAGGATCTAGTAGTTAACTGGATTAGAATTTAAACTGGGGAGTGAATGAAAGGTCTGTGCCCTTTCTGTTCCTTGAACACTTGGCCTCCATTGTCAGTGGCTGGCATTTCATTCTCTGGTGGTGGCCTGTACACCACACAGCAAAGGCAACTGAACTCCTCGTGGGGCTAGGAGGGGTGCACTCGGTTAAGCGCAGACATTACCATGCTCAAGGACCAGGTCCCCTCCCCAGTACCCTGCACAAGTGGTGAAATAGAGCTGCAGGTGTCTCTCTTTCCCTCTCCTTCCCTATTTCCCCCCTTCTCTGTCATTTTCTCTTTGCTTTATCAATTAAAAATTTAAAAAAAAAAAACTGGGCAGGTGTAGATAGCATAATGGTTATGCAAACAGACTCTCATGCCTGAGGCTCCAAAGTCCCAGGTTTAATCCTGCACCACCATAAGCCAGAGCTAAGCAGTGCTCTGGTAAAAAAAAAAAAAAAAAAAAACTTAATTCTTTGTATGGGATAGAGAACAGCATTTTAACACTGCTATATGTTTATGTTACTGATAACAAATGTGGACGGGGGAAACTGAGCCAAAACGGAATTACAGCACTCTTAAGATTTACTCTAAATTAGAAATGATACAATTGAACCCACATACCCAAACCAAGCAAGCATGCAAGTACCTGTAACAAACTGAGTCTATTAAAACTACCACCAGGCTCCCTTATCAAGACCTGAAAGGCTTCTGGGGGGGCGGGGGGGGGAGGGTGTGCCTTACCAGAAAGAATCCTCTGGGGACTGGTGGAGGCTGCAGGGGAGAGGCAGGAAACACTGCTTACCTCTTTGCGCTTCTCTAGCAGGCTCTCCAGTCTCTCCGGTGCTCTCTGTCCTGGCCCCTTGTTCCTTTCAGCATCATACTGACGCTGATTGTTGTCTTTGTGCAGGCTCAGCTGAAGGGCAACTCTCACCAGGGAGGTCATTAGCTTCATGGCTTTGCATCAGGAAAAAATGGTAAGGGAATCATTACTTAAGCCAGTGGACAAAGGTTGGATTCAAAACCATGCAAAAATAAGGCAGCAAAAATGCAAAGACCTAGAGCCTGGTGACATTAAAACCTGAGACTAGGGGACCAGACGATGGTGCAGCGGGCTAAGGGCATATGGTGCAAAGCCAAGGACCCGGCTTGAGCCCCCAGCTCCCCAAGTGGTGAAGCAGGTCTGTAGTGTCTATCTTTCTCTCCCTCTCCTCTCTTGATTTTTCTGTCCAATAATAATAACAACAATAACAAATAACAACAAAAATAGAAGAAATGGCTGCCAGGAGCAGTGGATTCGTAATGCAGGCACCAAGCCCCAGTGATAACACTGGAGGAAAACAAACAAACAAACACCTAAGACTAATAGTTCTGAAGCTGACTTTTTTTTTTTTTGTCTTTAACTCTTCTGAGATTCTTTTAGCCCTTAGCATGCTTCTATGGTGAGAGAGGAGAAAGATGTTAATTCTGATCAATTTTACCATCACTTTTCCTTTTTACAACTGTACTAGTGAGAAACTAAATTGAGAACAGATAAAATCAGCATGGCCTTGAAATAAAGAGACAGAGAAAGATCTCTGGTGGAGACTAGCTGTTTGAACTCAGATCCTTCCACATGGCGGTGTGTGCACCAGTGCCCTGCTGTCCCCCTCCTCCACTGGCCCTCAAACACAGCATGAAACGGGGTGTTTACCAGCTAGGGTGCTAGTATGGCGGAAGGCACGAACTTGGGAGTCTGAGAGGCCAGTGAGCAGGGAGATGAGGTTGTCCATCGGGAAGCCATCATAGAGGAGGCTGTACTGGCACTGATAGACCAGCGTTCTCACAAACTCACAGAAGCTGCCCTGGAACTTCTTCCAGAAGGCACCTGGAGCCATCAGAGGATAATCTCCTGAGTCCTACAAAAGGGTTTATGAAAAGAATGGGAAAGTCATTACTGACCTATGAAGCCACAGGGAGTTTGGATGTCAAAACTCAATAGTATAGTAAAAATGCCTATTTACCTCACTTCTCACTTTAAACTCTAAAAGCATAGGTAATACTCATGGGCCCCTTTTTTATTGAGGTGGTTGATGCTTTACAGTGGTCACTGACACATGCACCACACCCCCCGAATTTCCTTCCTCCCTCCCCCTCCTTCCTCTAAGTCCTTTGCTTTGGTGCCATACACCATGTCCAGTCCATATTTCACTTTGTGCTTTCCCTCCCTGTCCCTATTTGTCAAGTTCCACTTATAAGTGAGATCACTCGGTATCCATCTTTCTCTTTTTGGTGTATCTCACTTAATATGATGTCCTCAGGTTCCAGCCAAGAAGTTTCAAAGGAGATGGCTTTGTCATTTTTAATAACTTGAGTAGTATTCCATCCTGTAAATATATTATGGGTCCCTTTTGCCCCTCAAGAAACCTAACTCTTCATTCTAAAAGCTATTTTACTTCTCAGAAGGGGGGGGGGCGTGATAATGGGCTTTGTATTTTAAAATAAGAAGAGCAAAGGGCTCCTGGCCATCTTTCCCACCTCATTAAACTGTTCTGTTAGGTGCTGGATGATCTCTGAGTTGGACATCTTCTTGAACATCTCTGGGGTCACAGTGCCTGAGGATTGGAGGAGAGGAGGCTTTTTTAAAAACAATTTTTTAGATATTTATTTATTCCCTTTTGTTGCCCTTGTTGTTTTATTGTTGTAGTTATTACTGATGTCATTGTTGTTGGATAGGAGAGAGAAATGGAGAGAGGAGAAGAAGACAGAGAGGGGGGATAGAAAGATAAGACACCTGCAGACCTGCTTCACTGCTTGTGAAGCAACTCCCCTGAAGTTGGGGAGCCGGGGGTTCGAACCAGGATCCTTACTCCAGTCCTGGCGCTTTGTGCCACATGCACTTAACACACTGCACTACCACCAGACTCCCAGAGAGGAAACTTTTATAAGGAAAGCACCAGAAGGGAGCTGGGCGGTAGCGCAGCAGGTTAAGTGGACATGGCGCAAAGCACAAGGACCAGCTGAAGGATCCCGGTTCGAGCCCCCGGATCCCCATCTGCAGGGGTGTCACCTCACAAGCAGTGAAGCAGGTCTGCAGGTGTCTATCTTTCTCTCCCTCTCTCTGTCTTCCCCTCTGCTCTCCATTTCTCTCTGTCCTGTCCAACAACATCAATAACAACAATAATAATAAAACAAGGGCAACAAAAGGGAATAAATAATTTTAATATATGCTTTTTTTTTAAAAAGAAAAAGGAAAGCACCAGAATACTGTGACTATTTACATATTCATCTGAAGAAAATGAGGGAGTATACTTTTTTAGAAACTATGTAAGGAATCAAAAGGCCCAATTTCTAGTCATAAACCTGCCACCATCAGTGTATCTGCTTCAGAACAATCTCTCTAGAAAACTGAAAGAAAGCAAGCAGTAAAAATCCATGGTTTAAAAATCTCAAATAAAAAACTATAGTCATGGGCCCTTTGGAATATAACTAAACTAGGCCTACTAGTTATCTTCAAAACGGAGACCCCAAATCTTCATCTGCAATATTCCAGCCTTTAGGTTCAGGATTAGTCAACAATTTGTTTGGTTTTATATATTAACTCGTGTTCAGCCACCAGGTTCCAGATGCTACCATGAGTTAACAGGACTTCCCGGGGCAGATGACTCCATAATGTATCCTGGAGCCCCACCTCCCCAGATCCCTGCCCCACTAGGGAGAGGTGGGGCTGGGAGTATGGATCAATCTGGCAATGCCCATGTTCAGTGGGGAAGCAATTACAGAAGCCAGAATCCCCCACCTTCTGCACCCCATAATGACTGACTCTGGGTCCATACTCCCAAAGGGTTAAAGAATAGGAAAGTTATCAAGAGAGAGAGGATGGGATACAGAGTTCTGGTGGTAAGAACTGTGTGGAGTTGTACCCCTCTTATCCTATGGTTTTGTCAGGGTTTCCTTTTTATAAATAAACATTAAAAAAAACTAGCAGACAAAGTTACCCCCAGATTCTGAGTTATTTTAAAAGCAAGCTGTTTTGAGATTACATTCCCCAACAAATTATGTCATGGTCTCTGGGGAGCTGAGACCCACAGCTTCAGTGAGGAGATACGGGGTGAGAGAGCTAAGAAACAAGGAGTAAGAACATGAAAGCTGTGGCCCTGGAAGCGGCACAGTGGATAAGGCAGTGGACTCTCAAGCATGAGATCTTTTGTCAGATTCCCGGCATTGCATGTGCCCTTGATGCTTTGGTTAGCTCTTGCTCTCTCGCCTCTGTTGTCAGTGAATAAATAAATCTTAAAAATAAAAGATCATGGGAGTCAGGCGGTAGCGCAGCGGGTTAAGCACATGTGGTGCATAGTGTTAATGGACCGGCATAAAGATCCCGGTTCAAGCCCCCACCTCCCCACCTGCAGGGGAGTTGCTTCACAGGCAGTGAAGCAGGTCTGCAGGTGTCTATCTTTCTCTCCCCCTCTGTCTTCCCCTCCTCTCTCCATTTCTCTCTGTCCTATCCAACAACGACGACATCAATAACAACAACAACTACTACAACAATAAAACAAGGGCAGCAAAAGGGAATAAATAAATATTTTAAAAATAATAAAAATAAAAGATCATTTCATGTAGAAAAAGGAAGAGTAAAGCGTGTCTACTGGTTCATTTTCAGATGTGGGGATGCCATTAGCAGGATTAGCTATTTTCCCCTGGGGGTCTTATCTCCAAACCAAGAATTTCCTACTGGATCACACCCCTATTTACCAATCAAAAGTAGCAATTCTGATGCCTCGCTCTTCTCCCTTTACTTTGGAAATGTTTGCTCCTACACATCTAGTGGAGGGAAAGGACAGGAGGTTCTTACCTTTACATCCACAAGACTGGACGAAAAAGTTAATGAGCTCGAGGAATCCTGCATCTTGGTCTTGCTTGTAGCTATCCAGCCACTCGTCCACCAAAGACTAGGAAAACAATGTGGATGATTTCTATTTCTGACAATGACAGAGTAAAGTCCCAAGTGACCTTCCCAGTCAAAGTCACATTCTCATTAGAGTACTGAAAGCATCTTTTTTTTTTAAAAAAGATTTCATTTATTTATGAGAAAGATAGGAGAGAGAAAGAACCAGACATCACTCTGGCACATGTGCTGCCAGGGATCAAACTCAGGACCTCATGCTTGAGAGTCCAAAGTTTTACCACTGTGTCACCTCCTAGACCACATGAAAGCATCTTTTAAATATATATTGCTGGGGCTGGGCAGTAGCACAGCGGGTTAAGCACATGTGGCGCTAAGCGCAAAGGACCGGTTTAAGGATCCCAATTTGAGCTCCCACCTGCAGGGGGTTCGCTTCACAAGCGGTGAAGCAGGTCTACAGGTGTCTTTCTCTCTCTCCCCCTCTTTCCCTCCCCTCTCCATTTCTCTCTGTCCTATCCAACAACAATGATAGCAATAACAATAATAATAACCACCACAACGATAAACAACAAGGGCAACAAAAGGGAAAAAATAGCCTCCAGAAGCAGTGGATTCATAGTGCAGGCACCAAGCCCCAGCAATAACCCTGGAGGCAAATATATATATATATATTGCTCAGTAGGAATGGAAGGTAGAATTTCATGTCAGTGTGTGACAGTTGAAATCCTGGGATGCAGGCAAGCTAGACTTTCCACTAAATACAAATTCACAGCAGCTGTCCTGGAACTTCTAGGCCAAAAGAACTCCAACATACAGAGCTCCATGGAAAAGGAACAGTTTATAGTAAAGTCTTAAAAACAAGATACTGAAAGTGACAACCAGCAGGAAAGAAAACACAGGAGAATTATACTCACAAACTTTAAACAATGAAGCTGACACATCTTATGCAATTATAATTAAACAAATGAAAGAAAATATGAAAACACAAAAAAGGACTAAACAAAATTTAGATGTAGAAAATATAATAGGGGCTGGGTGGTGGCACCCCTGGTTGAGTGCACATGTTACAATGTGCAAGGAGCCAAGTTCAAGCCTCCAGTCCCCACCTGCAGAGGGAAAGCTTCACGAATGGTGACGCAGGGCTGCAGATGTCTCTCTGTCTCTCTCTCTCTCTCCCTCCCCTTTCAATTTCTATCTTTCTCTTATCATTTCAAGGATTCACTCCATGTTCTTAGATTTCTTTCTTGATATAACTTATGTTCACTATGTTATCTTGCAAAATGTAGACAATAAATCAAGTTTTTTTATTATTTTTTTATTGCCACCAGGATTATTGCTTAGGTTCAGTATCAAAATACTGGCACTATGAATCTATTGTTCCTAGTGGCTAGTTTTCCCCCTTCCTTAATTTTTTTTTTTTTTTTTTGCCTCCAGGGTTATCGCTGGGGCTCGGTGCCTGCACCACAAATCCACTGCTCCTGGAAGCCATTTTTTCCCATTTTGTTGCCCTTGTTATTGTTGCCATTGATGTTGTTGTTGGATAGGACAGAGAGAAATTGAGAGAGGAAAGGAAGACAGAGAAGGGGGAGAGAAAGATAGACACCTGCAGACCTGCTTCACTGCCTGAAGTGAACCCCCCTGCAGGTGGGGAGCCAGGGGCTTGAACCAAGATCCTTATGCCGGTCCTTTGTGCTTGGCACCATGTGTGCTGAAGCCGCTGTGCTACTGCCTGACCCCCCTTCCCACTTTTTCTATTTGAAAGGACAGAGAGAAATTGAGAGGGAGAGAAAGTGAGAGGAGGACACCTGAAGACCTGCCTCACCACTCATGAAATGTCCCCCTGTGCAGGTGGGGAGCAGGAGCTGGAACATGGGTCCTTGTGCATTATAGTATGTGCATTCAGCTGAGCGCACCACCACCTGGCTGCCCCAGGAAATCAAGTTTGTACACAGTTATTCTCTTCCACCCTAGAAAGAATGAGATGGTGTGTAGACAAGGATGGGGGCGGGCCAAATGTTACGTGCACATAATACCAAGCACAAGGATCCTGGCTCAAGCCCCCGGCTCCTCACCTGCAGGGGGGACACTTCACAAGCAGTGAAGCAGTTCTGCAGGTGTCTCTCTTTCTCTCTCCCTCTCTACCCACCCCTCCTCTCTCAGTTTCTCTCTGTCCTATCCAACAAAATGGAAAAAATGTCTGCCAGGAGCAGTGGATTCATAGTGCTGGCACCAAGCGCCAGGCATAACTCTGGAGGCATAAATAGATAAGTAAATAAATAAATAAGAATGTTTAAAAAAGAAAAGGATGAGACAGTTTTACCTGCATGTCACTTTTGGCAGCTCTCACAGCATCGAACAGATCACTGGCTGGTGGCTCTGCCTTTTTCTGTCTGTGACCATGGATCATTCGGGACCCCTTCTTTGGCTGCTTTGCCACCTGTAGTATAAAGAGATAAGGAATATTTCTTGAAAGTGAAAGTAACATTAGCATTTGGGTCTCATTGTTACCAAATAACTTGGCTCAACCTGCCAATGCTGGGCCTCTAACACAGAACTGAGATTGTCTACAAAGCCGAAATGACCTATTTTCATATTGTGAACTTTATTATTTCTACTTTCATTTAAGTTTTTTAACACTGCTATGCTCCCTTTATATCCTAATATGCTCACCTCTTTATTTTCTCTTCAAAATTGGCCTCCTTTCTTTCATCCCTTCACACTTTAAATCTAGCTCTTTCATCTAACAGTCCGAGTCTCTTGGGGTGTTTTTTTTTTTTTTTTTCATTTCTCAGGCTAGATTTTAAAAAGCAAACAAAGTTGACTAACTCACCGGGGTTGATCTGAGTGGTCTTTTTGCGGCTCTTTTCTTCACGTTGCATCTCAAGCTGTCTTCAAAGTCACTGCCTTCACCAGCTGACAAAGAGTCACTGTCCCTATGAGAATGGTCATCCTTAGAGACAGCAGCCAGTACCTCTAAGTGTGGTGTAAGTAAACTTGTTTTGTCTAACTGCTGCTCCCTTCACATGAAAAATATATTCATATTTCTTTGAAACAAGCTGGCACCTGATAGTAGAAGCCAGCTTGTAAATGAAGACTTTCACATGAATAAAACAATGAAGAAAAATGAGGAAATGGGGTGAGTCAAAGACAAAATTTCCCTGGTGTGTGTGAGTGTATGTATATAACAAATGACGTTCATGTAAGCAGGCAGATGGTCACTAGCATGTAAATTAACAGTATAGATCAACAAGTCCTATAAGACTCAGGAGGCAACAGGAGACTACTGTCCCTGAAGTTCAGTTTTGCCCCATAAAGCATAACCATGGCGCTGATTAAAGCCTCTGACTTAGTCTGTTCCCATCTGGGCAGGTCTGAGAGGTAGAGTGGCAGCAGCAGTGTCAGACCTACAAGCAGGAGGGACTGTTGTGCTCGAGTGGTGCTCTCTGCCATTAATAAGTAAATCTTTAAACAAATTTTTAAAAAAGCAGTTCTGAAAAGGCCAATTAAAGTAGCCAGGAGATAAATCAGATCTTGTATGAGATGTTACCCAATCAAAATAAGATAAGGTATACTGTTGTGGCCTTCACAGAATAAACTCATAGACACAAGTACGGACAAGATGTACCTGCTTACAGAATCTGAAAATAAAGAAATGACAGGACAGCAAAAACAACAGACAAATACGGACAAAAGTTTGGATCCAGGAGGAGGCTTAGTGTAACTAGTGCAGGAGGGTTTGATCACATGGAAGCACCATGGACAGTACCAAAAAACCCTCCCAGACAGTGGGGTGGTGCCCCCCACCTTTTTCTCTTAAAATGCAAAATAAAATAGGAGGAGGCAGCCCAGCCATATTATGTGTGGGAAAGGTCTGGGTTCCTTCAAGTACCAGGTTACAAAAAAAAAAAAAAAAGGATATACTATCTGACACTTGGCAGTAAACTCTTGGGAATGGGTAGTGGCTCAGCCAGTAAAATGTACTCATCACTTTGTGCAAGGACCAGGGTCCAAAGCCCATTCCTCACCTGCAAGGGGAAATCTTAATGAATGGTGGAGCAGTACTGCATGTATCTCTGTATTTTCCTGTCTCTTATCTCTATCAAAAATTAAAAGAGGAAAAAAAAAGAGGAAAATGGCCACCAGGAATGGAGGAGTCCCACAAGCACCGAGCCCCAGTGATAATCCTGGTGGGGGAAAAATAAAGCTAGGGGCCCAAGTAGTGGTGCACCTGGTCAACTGCACACATCACTGTGTGTGTGGACCTGGGTTCAAGCCCCCAGTCCCCACCTTCAGGGGGAAAGCTTCATAAGTGATTCCCCTCCTCCTCCTTCTCTCTCAGCTTCTGTCCCTAACCAAAATAAAACAAATAAAATCTCTCTCTCCTGGTCCCCCCAAAGGGGTGTGCGTGCTGCTGAGCCTATAAACATGTTTAAGGAAGGTTCAGACAAGTTGGACATTACATTTAGAAAAGGACACATTGGGGCCGGGTGGTGGCGCACCTGGTTGAGCGCACATGTTACAATGCGAAAGGACCCAGGTTTGAACCCCCAGTCCCCACATGCAGGGGGAAAACTTCGTAAGTGATGAAGCGTGCTGCAAGTGTCTCTCTGGCTCTCACTCTCTCTATCCCTCCTTCCCTCTCAATTTCTGTCTCTATCCAATAAAAAAAATAGAATAAAAAAATAAAAAATAATAATTTTAAATAAAAAAGGACATGTTATTCTATTTCTTTTTTTTTTCTTCCAGAATACTTTTTTGTAGGCCTAACACCATGGGGCTAGTCCCAAACAAGATGGCCCAGAACCTAGCCCCCCCAACTCACCCCTGCAGAGGCCGGGCGTAGCCCCGCACACCCGGGATCTGTACCGGGGCAGAAGGTGCCGGGCTCAGCGCCCCCGGGGACGGCAGCGGGGAGGAAGAGGACGAGCGCAGGGTCGGCATGGCGGTCCTAAGGGGGAGATGAAGGGGCTCCTGTCCCCACTGCCCCCGACCGCCCGGCTCCCCTCTCATCCCCAAACGAGGGACGAGCCCCCGAGTCCGGGGCCCACTTTGGGAGCGAGGGGAGGGATTTAAACTCACCCCAGCGCCCTGATTCAGAGCAGGGGTGCTCCCGGGGAGGGCACCCAACAGACCCCCGTCCGTCTGGCGCCACCGGGTCCCCGCGTGGGAGGGAGGGTCCCTGACTTCTGGGGCTGGGGAGGGGTCTGAAAGCCGAGGCGGAGCGGGAGCCCACCTCAGGGGGCCCCTAGGGCGGGGGGAGGGGAAGGCCCCAGGCTGGGCTTTCCGCGCCTGCGAACAGGGCCGCAGAAGTGACTGACCCGGTCGTCTAGGGAGGGCCAAGGGCTCGGACCCAAAGGTGGGGGGTTCTATTCTCAAGGAGACGAGGGGCCTCACTGTCTGAGCCCACAACAGTACTTCTGGTGGAGGAGGATCCTGCGGGGTTGTGCGGTCACCCCAACTCCGGCCGTGATGCCCTCTGCCTTCCAGTCCGGCCGCGGGGGAAGAGACCGCAGGAAAGCGCGGGAAGGCACGAGATACGTCGTGCGCAAGCGCAAAGCCAACGGTTTGAGAACCCGGCTGGACAATTGTCGCGAGAGCTGCGCGCATACCAGCTGTTGCCCGCCACGTTCCAGTCACGCAGCTCTGGCAGCCTCCTGCCGCCGCCAAATCATCAACGGGTCCGCCCTATCACGTGGCTTCGGGTGTGAGGACCGCCCACTCTTATCAGGCCCCGCCTCCTCCCAATTTTCCCCTCTAGTGACTGAACTTCACATTAGCCTAGTCTCTCTTCCTCAACTGCGATAGGCTGAATTCCACCCAGGCCCCGCCTTTCGAACCTGATGACCACGCCCCCAGATATAGGCCACACCCCTTCGCCCCCAAACTCCTGGGTTCTGGTTTAGCCCCGCCCCCGCCGAGCTCCCCTCCCAGTATTGGCTTAGTTTCTGCCGTGGCCCCACCCCCGAGGCCTGCTCCAGGCTATTATTGGTGGGGCCCCGCCCCGGGCCCCGCCCCCTGCCCGGCTCCAGGCTCCCATTGTCTCGGCAGATGCCGCCTGGTCCAGCGATCGTGCTGGGCGTTCAGTTTTCTGAGGTCGTGTTCTTTCTCTGGCCGGCCGGGTGGTCCCGCGGCCGAGGAGAGGCTTTCTGAATCGGTGCGGCTCTTCTTTCTACCTTGGGATCCACTTTGCCGTCCCGGGGCAGCAGCAGTTATGTCCGCGCTGCGCTCTCTGCTGCTTCTGCTGCTGCCTCTGTGTCCCGGTCCCGGGAGCGAGGCAAAGGTCACCCGGAGTTGCACTGAGACCCGACAGGTGCTGGGGGCCCGGGGATATAGCTTAAGCCTACTCCCTCCCGCCCTGATCGCAGGTGAGGAGAAAGAAGACAAGAGAAGTGGGGGCGAGGGAAGGGGACGGGGGCGGGTCCTCCCCATCGCACAATAACTCTCTTCCCTTTCAGAGCAACTGGCTCAATAGTCTTTCCATCCCGGGGTAACAAAGCCTCCCTCTCCTCTTCCTCCTCCTCCTCCTCCTACTGAACTTCCTTCCCAAGAGGATCGCAGTACCGCTCCCGCGGGTCGCGGGTCACAGAATAGGTCTCATTCCACCCCGATACCCCAGGAATCCCTTTCTAGGAATTCGCATCGCCTTCTGTGCCTATTTTTTCACAGCTATTTCTTTGAGCCCTCATCTCTGACAATACTTTCTAGCTTCCCAAGTAACCCCACTCCCCCAAATTCCAATTATTCCCATAGGAGCCATCCTGTAAGTCTTTTGAGACCTGGAATATGTGGTGTTGAGGACACTCTGGCCACTCATTTGGTCCATCACAGTAGACTTGGGTTGGGGACCAAGACAAGAAGGAAGGAACAGGGTCAGGTGGGGATGACGGGGCAGACAATAGAAAAGAGACCAGACAGGTGGAAGAAGAGGGGTGGTCCCAGAGAGGACGGGAGAAGGAAGAAAGCCCACACTGTCACCTCCCACCGTTGCTGCCTGTCTCCCCTGCTTAGGTGAGCACCTCCAGACCTGTCCCCAGGAGTACACCTGCTGTTCCAGCGAGATAGAGCAGAAGCTGACCTGGGAGACCGAGACCATCTTCCGAGGTCTGGTGGAGGAGAGTGGCTCCTTCCTGGTCCACACACTGGCTGCGAGGCAGAGAAGATTTGACGGTGAGGCCTTGGCGTCCCCAGCTCTGGTCTCACACACACCTCCTGCCTGGGCTCTGGACTCCAGCCATTGCCCAGTGCCCTCTCCCTCTGCCTTCCCTCCAGGCAGCCCAGCCCAGCCTAGCCTATCCACCTCACTCAGGCTCTCTCCAGGGTCCTGTCTGCCCCTCCAGCCCAGTCATATACCCCAGTCTCTTGCCTCTACCCTTCCACTGCTCCATTCTCCTCTCAGCCCATACCCATCTCTGCACTTGCCACAGAGATTTTCCGGCAGATGCTGGCATCAGCGGAGCAGTCCCTGACCGTGAGCTTCCAGCGGGTCTACAGCCACGTCCTGTTTTCCCATCACACCCCCCTTGTTCAGTGGCCTCTTCACTAGGCTGCGGGACTACTACGAGAGGTCCGGGGAGGGGCTCGACGATGCCTTGGTGGACTTCTGGGCACAGCTCCTGGAGAGAGTGTTCCCCATGCTGTACCCACAGTTCTCCTTCACCCCTGAGTATCTCTTCTGCGTCACGCGCCTCGCCTCCTCATCAGATGGGGTTCTGAGGCCCTTTGGGGACTCTCCCCGCCGCCTCCGTATACAGGTGAGGGACCCCAACATCTTGAACTTCAGGTCCCTCTGACCTAGTGACCTCCAACCCAGT